>NC_142391.1:15970757-16305757 GCF_059441095.1 Idiotropiscis lumnitzeri | reverse complement strand
CCGCCGGTGGTATACCACTGTGCGCATGCCATCCGTGTTGTAAAGAGAAGCCTTGATGGATAATTTTCATGGCGAACCCGTGTTGGCGTAAGAAAAAGAGTCTGAAAGTCGGGCGTATTTCGTCCACTTAACACGAGACATCTTTTGAAAGAATCATAGCAGCTACCGATGGCCATATAAGAGCACCTGCTTGCTGGTGGGATTTTGCCGCAAAGTACATTTGATTAGTTAACTAATGGCGACTACTGTTGGTGATTAGTCGACTAGCAAAATGTGTCATGCAATTCACATTAGTTCTGGGAGCGCGGGCTGCCTTTGTCATCAACATGTGAGACGCAAATGATCACACTTTGGCTGGATCAGCCAAACAATCTTCAATTCGTGGTTTAGTGATGGAGCCACAGAGTGTGTTCTCAGTCATCAGTGTAATCCAGGAGTTTAACTTGCATGCCGTAATCTCTTCCTCTTCCGCTATTCTCGTTTTTCCCAGGCTGATTGTACCAAAGAGAATATTTTTGGAAGCAGCAGTAAAAAAAAAAAAAGAAAAAAAAATTGGCCTCAAAATATTTCCTGACAGCTGTTGAACAAATACTGCAGAGTGAAAGAACACTTGCATCATCTCACAGCTCTGACATGACAAATTAAATTTGTGGAGACTAAATATTAGCCATAAGTCGACCCTTATGGTCTTCTCTCATCACGGTTTGCATTTTTTAGCTTGAAGAGCAGTTAAACCACAGCCATTACTACATAGCAAGCCTCAGAGTACTGTAAAGGCAGCTGACTGCTCTGATTTATAGCTGCATTCTGCAGCTCATTCTGTGTTCAGCAAAGACAAGGTAAAGTGAGGGCTTGGACTCACCCCCAAAATGCCCATTTGAAATCAATTTGCAATGTGCACTTTTTGAAAAGGGGAAAAAAAACAAACAAAAAAAAACATGATAGACTAAGAAATAAAAAAATCCAACAAAAAAAATCCACTTTCATCACTATGGTAAATGGAGTTAACCTTCTCTACACCACACAGTGTACAAAGAAATTTACAAAGCCATATTCAATTAATGGAAAACAACTATTGAGCGGGAGGTTACACCAGAGCAAAAACTTAGACCTTCCTTTTTAATTTAAAATAGCTTCAACTAACCACCAGGACCCTGGAAGAACCCAGGGTGTACTTTTCTTTTTAGTCTCGTTTTGAATCGAGCTGCATTCTGTTGTACCAGCGTCATCGTCGCTAACGCTAAGCTAGCTGGGCATTCGTCGTTCCAGTCCAGCGTCCAAGTTTGACAGTTTTTTTTTGCAACGTTCCTGGCTGACCTAGAATCTGTTGGGTCAACTATTTGACACATAAACACTCATCTCTCAGCCAAGCCTACCAATTAGAAGCGGTATGCTACTCGGTGAAGGGTCATGCGAACCAGTCAGCTCTGAGCTGCTGCTCTTGAGCTGGTGAGAATATGCCACACCGAAGCCCGTCTATAGACCCTCACGTAAAAAACAAACAAAAAACAAGCAGAAATTAATCAGTTGCCAGGATGGGGCACTTAAAGTGTATTATTTAATTTTTAAATATTTGTACAAAGTAGTATCAGCTATGTATTTGGGTTTGCTTGCACCATTTTGAAGAGTGCAGATTTGATCAAATCTACACAATGACACGTCTCAAAATTATACTTTTATTTTTTTTAATTTAAGTGATGACATAAATTTAGCTTGGTTAAGGGACAAATTTGTTAAATTCATTTCATTGCATAAAAGAATAGGTTTCTATGAAAATGCAACTACATTGAAAAGTATGTCCCGGTAATTGATTGTCAAAGTATGTAGAGTACAAGTAAACCATCAGATTTTAGCCAATAGGTTATAGAGCATCTCGAAAGTATTCACAGAGTTTCACTTTTTAGACATTTTGCTCTTAAAATTCTGCACGCAACAACCCATAATGACAATGTGAAAAAAGTGGTTTCAAAATTTTTGCAAATGTAATAATGCAAAATGACGACATTACGGAAGTCAAAGGAATTTTCTGGGAACCTCCAAGACAGGCACAAATCAGGAGAAGGGTACATAAAAATGTATGATGCTTTGAAAGTTCCTAGCAGCGCATTGGCCTCCATCATGTGTAAATGAAAGGAGTTTTCAAACAACAGCACTCTTCCCAGAATTGGCTGCCTGTCTAAACTGAGCAATTGGGGCAGATGGCCCCTAGTCAGGGAGGTGAGCAAGAAACCGATGGTCACTTTATCAGATTGGAGAACCTTCGAAAAGAGGAGCGAGGAGAATCCAGAAAGACAACCATCTCTGTGCAGCACTCCACCAATCAAGTCCGTACTGTAGAATGGCCAGCTGGAAGCCACTCCTTCGTAAACAGCACATGGCACCTGCCTGGAGTTTGAGGAAAAAAATTCTTTGGTCTGATGAGATGGCAAAGGCTGAGCTCCAGCGTGAATGCCAGGCATCATGCTCATCACCCGACCAATACTATGCAGTGAAGTATGGTGGTGTAGCAGCATCATGAAGTAGGGATGTTTTTCAGAGGTAGAAACAAGTCAGGCTTGAGGGAAAGATGAAAAATAGCAATGTACAGAGACATCCTGGTTGAAAACTTGCTCCAGAGTGCTCAGGACAATAGAAAAAAACTTTCAACAGCTCAACGATTCTAAGCACACAGCCAAGAGAACGAAAGAGTGGCTGTGAATCTCCTTGAGTGGCTTAGCCAGAGGCCAGACTTGACTCCGATCAAACATCCCTGGAGAGATCTTAAATTGGCTGTGCACAGACGCTCCCTATCCAATCCAACCTGATGGAACTGGTGAAGTGCTGCAAAGACGAATGGTCAAAACTGTATAAAGTGTGTCAAGCATGTGATGTCATATTGAAAAGGACTTGAGACCAAAATTAATTTGTTCTTTAAGGTGCAGCAACAGTACTGAGTAACGGCTGTGATTACTTATGTACATGAGATATCTTAGCCAATTGCAAGAAGTGGAAAAAAAAAAAAAGAATACAGAGCAGCTTCATTATGCGGTGCGGCAGCACGGTCAACGACTGTTTACCGCACCCGCCTCCCAAAGCAGAAGTCAAGGGTTCGATTCTGGGCTCTGGACTTCCTGTGTGGAGTTTGCCTGTTCTCACCGTGCCTGCATGGGGTACTCCGGTTTCCTCCCCCATTCCAAAAACATGCATAGCAGGTTAACTGCTTTGATTGTGAGTGTGAACGGTTGTCTATGTGTGCCCTGCGGTTGGCTGGCAACCATTCCAGGGTGTACCCTGCCTACAAATCGAAGACAGCTTCATTACGCCTGCGACCCCCGTGAGGAGAAGCAGATCAGTTGATGGATGGATTGATTATGAGGTATTGTGTGTACAATTTTGAGAATTGTTTTTAAATCTATTTTGGGATGAGACTGTAACATAAAATGTGGAGCAAAAAAGGCTGTGTAAAATGCAGTGTATGCATTATTGATGTATGAACATCAGCTGTTTTTTTTTCCTTTTTATCCTAAACACAAACAATTTTCAATCCATAATTCATGTTCATAATGAGTACTTCATCCAAAATTCATCTACTGAATTCTAAACCAAGTAATAGTCGTTATGGTTTTCTGTCTTCTCCAGAATTCAGCACTGGTACTATTAATCTGCTGACTAAAATGATAATGACAGAACAAGATAAATGTATTCCACTTCAATGGGCAAAGGTGGACTTACAATCGTTCAAGCTTTGGAAGGTGAGTGAATGATTCGGGTTCCAATGAGTCAATGTTGTTGAAGTGCAGGTACCTGAAGAAGAACAAATTACAGACAAAGCACAGTGCATTATTGCTTTCTGTTTGACTAAATTACAAATTCAAAGCAAGTTAGGTGCTCTCCTCTCATTTCTTTCATTGCTGGCAATTCCTAATCAAGGACACTCAAGTGAGCAAGAAAATAATGGAAGGAACAATGGATGGATTTCTTAAACATAAGAGATACATATATGAAGTACTGTAAACAAAATAATGTCCATCAAATAACTTGAACAGAGAGAAGCAATAATGCAAAAAAAAAAAAAAACAAAAAAAAAAAAAAGAGAAATCCAACTGATTAAAAGGTTATCTGCCCAGTTAAAGAAGAAAGCAAGAGGCATAGCGGGTCAAGGAGCCAAAATAAATAAAGTACACAATAATGTAATATTTCATGAAAGACACATTTCTATAAATGAGGTGACCATGTGATTTGCAATTACATTACATATCAAAATGAGTACTTTAGGATGTATAACACATCTTAAAGGGGGAAAACACACCTGACTTTATTTGCAGTTTGCTAAATTAAATCCCACCATTGGCGCAAGCAGCCAACCCATTGACATGACTATGCATTAAAGCAGACACACCAGTGTATCTTTTGCAAGGGTGATTTTTTTTTTTTTGTGCTGTGATCTACTTTGCATTCCAATTGCTGGTCAATATTTTGCCCACATATGGAATGCAGGGGCATGCTTAGCTCAAATGAAATCAGTTTTCCCCAAAAGAGGGAGATTTATGTTGCCTTGTGGAATGTAGTCAAACTATTTCTCCAGTGAGCCTGGTTGTGTTAATCAAATTTTGTGAAATCGCCATTTGCTCTGCAGCGAAATGAGGTCACAGATCAGAGCGAGTCTCATTTCCCGAGGAAATTGTTGACATCATATTTTAACACAGGCAACAAAAATGTTGTACTAAAGGATTGTCAGAAATGTGGACAGCAAACAACAGCGAATGCGAAAGCAGCAAAAGCAACACACTAGCTTGGCATCGTGATGACACGATCAGCAGCACAAACATCACGTTACAAGCATGGGGGTTGGGGCGGTGTAGCGGCAGATCTGTCCTCCCGCCTAAAAGTCATGCGAGTCATGCAAAAAGGGTCAAAGGGGGTCAGCGCGGTACACAAGGGCGGGTGCACACATGGCATGCATGTTGGAGTGGAGGAGGGAAGGTGTGTAGTGGCGCGCAGAGGGAGGAATAACTGCGCAGACGGGCAAATGAGCAATGCGATCATGATGCTTGTGAAAGGCCTGCATAGTCATGGCATGAAATAACTCATGACCATGTAGAACTTTCTACCCTTCATGACTTGTTGGTAGCAGCTGTTTTGGGGGTAGCGGGAACAGAGAGACAGGCCAATGGAAAATGTGACGAAAAAGTTGTTCACTTACAGTTGCTCAAGAGAGACAAGCCCCTTAAACGCTTGTCTGTCAATTGATTGGATTTCATTCTTGTACAAATAGCTGAAAGGAAAGATAACCAGTAAGATTAGTATCACATTCAGACATCTGCATCATCTGAATACCGACTGGTGGTTAAGGAAGGAGGTAGACAAAATAAAAAGAGCGCTTAGGTTGAAATTCTTAAGTGATTGGCCTTGAGGACGGCGAAGGCTGTTTTCAATTTGCACACGTACTTGGGACTGTGTTGCAGCAAATCAACCAAACAGCTGCTAATCGACTGCTTTCACCATTTGTTCGCTCTTTAGCAGCCAACCGCAGCGCAATTAGATAGTGTGCACTGTGCACACTTCTCTGAATAATCACTTTGCTTTTAAAGTGTTTCTGTTCACACGACAAATGTAACAAACATAACAGTTGCATACCACAGTTGTTTGTAGGACAAGGAACAACATTTGATAAGAACATACCTCATTATGAGGCAGAATTGGATGAGGAAAAAAAAAAAAAAAGTATAAAGCTGACATGCCATTATCGTCAACACTATATAATGACATTGTTGAATGTTTCCAATAATATTGCTTTAAAAAAAATCTGCAATCATTTATTGCTGCGTTATAATTCTGAAACTCAAAGTATGTCAAAAAGTGCTTTTTAAATATAAAAAAAAAAAATGACAAAGATGTTTTTAATGTGATCAACTCCCCGGACTGCATTGCAGTTTTGCTCTGTGACACAACCCCCTCATAACGTTTAAATGTTTTGTTTTTTTTACGCGCTACAAGTAATGTGATACAAGGAAAGCAACTGCTTGCAGCTGTCTTTCATGTCCTGCCTAGTTGACACTCGCCATCATCGCACCCAAGGCAGTAGATATGGAGCTCCTTTGTGGCACATGTGACGCAGTGCATGGAAAAATAAACACCCTCTAATCACGGCATTTTTGCGTCATCGCTAAAGCGTGTCTGTGTCAGTGCTATCAGGTTTCAGTACAGTGCGGATTAAATGGGGGATAATGGAGCAGAAAATTGAGACACACAAGTCACAACTACAATGGTCACGTTCAGGTGAATGGAACATGCCATCAGTTAGTCGATCATTTTGCATATCGATGCACTTTATTTGCAGCAGATGAATAAAAGTATTTACACACTTGGCCAAGAGTGTGTGCCTGGGGAATTTTTATCATCAGCGGTCACCAATGTTGGAAGAGAGAGATAGACTCACAATCTGTGTTCCAGTTTGACCCAAATGTGGCTGACGTGTTCTTCCACATCAAAATAATGCCTTTTATGGACCTCGCTTTTGTACACTGCGGCATGGTCATGCATGAACAGAAAAAAGGCCTTCTTCAAACTTTTCAGAGAAAGTTACACGCACAGAATTGTCAAAATGTATTGATATGCTAAGAAGATTGAAGGGATAAGATGGGAGGTGAGCTGTGTCAATACATTATGTATTAGAAAACTTCATGGACAATGTGTGGACACAATGCAGCACAAGCATGATACATTGGATTTTCTTTGTTTACAGTAGTAGGCAGACTATAATTCATTCAGAAATGTTCAAATCGACTGTTATGGGCTGTGAGACTTCATGCGGAAGGGCAGGACTGGATTCAAAGAAGTGACAAGGGTGAGAGGCTGGACAGCCACTGACTGAAGCACAAACTGTAGGAAGGGGTGGACACATTGTACGCTAATCACAAGGGGCAGAACAATGATGCAGGTTTGAAATAAAAAGAGACAACCTCTGTCATTAAAACAGCTTGGAAATAGCTACAGCATTTAATTAAAAGTAAGCCGAGTGGGGATGTCCTGGATGATGGGACTAAACAAGCACTGACATGTTGAAAGGTCATAGAGCAGTAGAGATAGAGTGGGGAACACTTCCTTGAAAGCCTCCACCCACTTACGCCAACAGATATATAAATATATTAGCTGGAGGATGACCAATAGTTCCGGCTAAAGCAGTTTAACTTCAACAAGCACTTAATAATAAATATTTTTGGGGGGGTTATTACAGTTGCTGCTTTTTTCTTCAAAGAAAGAAAAATGTATAATGCATTGTTCTTACTTTCTGTGAATATCTTTAAATGTGTCATTAGTAGGGCAGTACAATTCATCCACTGCGTTTGTGGAATATGAAAAAAAAAAATATACCGTTTTTATCAATCTCAGGACGCAGCCATTTTGCCACTTTCCCCAGTAAACCTTCAGTGAATTCTACAGACATCGTACTAAATGTGTTCCAGTGTGCACACAACAAAGTGTCAAGTCACAACGTGTCAAAGAGCAGACCAATTAACCAAATTTTGACATAGGAGGTTACGGGTATATCAGTTGGAACATTAAAACATCTCGTCTTTGTAGTTTCTTCAAACGAATAAAGGACCAAATGCTTTTTTGTCACAAGTATGAAAGCACACAATGAAAACGCTATTTAATTTTTGCAATGCTGAAAAGCATTCACCAATAAACGTTACATAAACACAAAAAGGGTAATATGAATAAATGTAGCCGGAAATTTATTCCAACAATGGAATTACAATAATAAAAATGCATTCAATTTGCAAGCGCCTTTCAAGACCCTCAATGACACTGTACATCAATAAAAGCAATTAAAACCAAACTGTTCAACTGATTAGAAAGACCGTCTAAAAGTAGTATCAGAAAAGAAATGTGTAGAATGTTGATAGGTAATAGTACTGAGTCATAAGACGATAAATGCTAATCACATAAAACTTTAGGCTGTCATACCCCCCCGCCCCCACTCCTCTTATCACACACAGACTTTATTTTCATCTGACGCCAGCAAGGACCTCTCAATATGTTACATGCAGTGATTAAGGGAGAGTTTTGGTTTGAATGTTTTTGCTCACTAAGCAGTTTGGCAGTCATTTATCTTCTCTTTAATAGCAAGTTGAGCATGTTTTTGGCTACCTTCTCTCAACACTCTTAACATGACCTGGAAAGCAAAAAAAAAAAAAAAAAGACTGACATCAGGACAACTTACAGATATTTGAGATTTTCAAGATCTTCAAATGCACCCCTGGGGATTCTTCGTATATGATTGTTGTTGAGGAGGCTGCAAAGAAAGTGATTTTGAGGTTACATGAAGTATGGTCAGTACCAACTGGAGGATGCATGCACTATTTTGTCTTGGATGACCAGAACCCTCAGAATGGAATTTTACTTGTATTGCATATCCACAAAGTCCTCAGGTTACCACATACTCGACCTGCGACGTTTTGACTATACGACAGTCGTGCCTCGTCCGACATGTTAGGTTCACACTGCAGGGAAATCTGATTATTTTTTTGCCCGTATATGACCTGTATCTGTTTTTTGTTTTTTTTAATCAATGACAGTCTGAACGGTTCAATTACAATTTTTTTTTTTCAAATCTGAGTTTAACCAACATGTGCTAGATTTTTTTGGGGGGATTTTTTGGGACTGCAACCGCAGCCAGATCGCATGTATCCCTCACAGATGTCATCCAGAGTCCAAAATGCGCTCCGCAGGGGTGGAGGAAGAAAGTAGCCGCAGAACGGAGTAACACTTTATGTGTTATGTTATGAGCAATACAAGGATGACTATTTGACAAAGTGATAGTTATACTGAAAGAATGTCTGAAGAAAACAAACATTTTTGAGAGTTGTTCTTTAAAGGGGAAGACAACCCGAAGCAATTCTTTGCAATAATAAGTTGCATGTGCCTTCCCAAGTCTAAACGTGGCATTCTGACTAATATTGTGTTTGTGGAATAGGAGTTGACAGCAAAATCCATCCGTTTTTAGTCATCTCAGGGGGCGGCCATTTTGTCACTTTTGGCGACTGAAAATGACGTCACAGTTGCTCAGGGCTCAGCTAACAACAAATCACGGCTCACCTGTTTTCTGAAGCTAAGCCATGATTGGTCATTGTCTGAGCCCTGAGCAACGGTGATGTAATTTTCAGTCGACAGCAAGTGGCAAAATGGCCGCCCCCTGAGATCCACAAAAACGGGTGGATTTCACTGCTTTAACTCATATTCCATAAACACAATATTAATCAGAATTCCGTACTTCGACTAGAGAGCGGTATAGAACATATACATGCCAAGAAATATTTTGGGATGACATGCCCTTCAAGATTCATTACCTACTTACAGTTTACAGAATTACAGCTTTTCAAGTTTAATAGTTTTGAGACGTAAACATTAAATGGCTACACAAAAGCAAAATAAACACAAAAACTTACAGTGTGTTGAGATTCTTTAATCGGCTAAAAGATCCAGGCTGTAAATCCTTGATTTTGTTGAATCTTAGATCCCTGCAGAGCAAGAGAAAACAAATTATACTCACATAATGATTTTAAAGTAAATAGTCCAAAAACATATTCAGTCAGAAAGCGTCAGCAAGAGATGACGCTCACAAATGAGTGCTCATTTCATAATCATCTCGGATAATCGAGCACATTACTCATCTCGCGCAATGCGTTTATCAAGCTCCTAATCATTGGGCTACATTTATATAACTTTTGACCCAAAGATGATAAACACAAGGCTCGCCAAAGCGCTTCGTGAATTGCAGCATCATTCTTGTTAGACCCCAAATGTAAAAACTTTGTGCGGTGACAACATAGCCTGAAATGACACAAAACACTACATCTTGGAATCAATGACAAACGTTACGTTTGGATTGACGCCGTCATAGCGGGTAATACATGAAGAATTTGTGATGTTTATGATTGAATGAAACCCACTTCCATCCATCCCAGACCTGCAAATTGAATCTATTTGCTGTATTTGACCAACATACTTGCATGCATGTGCCATTTGACTCAACACCAAAAAGTCAAAGCTAAATAAATATGTTCCCGGGTTTTTGCTCTCCATTTCTGTTATAATATGGATCCAATAACAGAATCCACTGATGTTTATGGGTCACTCTCTCTGTACAAGACCAGCCCCTACACATAAGGATTCAATTAGAGAGGACTAACGTTTTCATGTGTTCACTTGTTTCATTTAGAGCAAATGTAGGGGTTCAGGGTGGCTTTCATACTTTGTTTGGACTGTTCCTTTGCTACGGGGATATGGGGATAAACAAGTAGGTGATTTTAGAGAATTTCTAAAGTTGCCAATCCCAAGACTGATTTTTTTTCAAAGCAATGGCACAACCACATGTTGCATCATCAGCCGGATTCGAGAATCTACAGGTAATAAATGTCAATCTTTCAAAGGTGTTGTAACTAGTGGTGAGGGTCCTCAGTGGAAAAAGCAGAGTGAAAAGGAGCACCACCCTCAGGAAAACAAGGCGACAGGCCCAAGGATGCAGAGTGCACTTCACGGGCATGCTGAGACAGCTGTCTTTCCTACCAGCAGCCTCCAGCTCTGAGGGATAAAGGCATGCCGGAACTAAATGCAGGTTCAAGCAGCACCGATTTAATGCACGTCTTGAAGGCTAAAAGACGTAATTTCAGCTGAAAGAAAATTTAGGCACCGATGGACTTTAGCCTATTCACCATGATTTAGGACCATTATTATTTATAAGCAGTTGGTATTTGAAAATGAAAAATTCTGTGAGAAAAATATGTGACGAAAATAATTTATATTTCCATCAAAACCCCATTTTATGTATCTATGTATGTATTTATGTATTGTCGGTCAGTGCAGTTTAATGCCGATCACGCTGATTAATCGTTGAATGTACTTTGCAGCCTGCATCCAACTACAGACTGGCCTGTGTGTTTAGCATCCTCTGATGGGATGGGAGGGAAGGAGTGACTTATTTGGCAGGAGTATTGTTGCTGACGAGATTGGAACTGTGCGTGCCCAAATGCTAGCAGGGAATGAAAAGTACCAACCAAAAATGTTGGCACACACGAGTACATTACGTGCTCATCATTCAAAAAAAAATAAATAAAACTCGTGTCTCAAAACATCTGGTCAGCGACCATGACCCATTAAACGTAATTTGTTTGAAAAAGACAACTGCTCAAGCCACACATTCTTTTAAATCAATTCAACTGAAATAGAAGTGCAGCTCTTTCATGCATGAAATAAACATAACAAAAAAAAAAAACAGGAAATGTGGAAGTTGGTCTCTGATGATTGTTTGTGGCCGTTTATTTTAGTTGAATGAAGAAAACGCGTAAAATAAATTTCGTAACATGTCTAGTAAATAATTTGTCAGACATTCCTGAGTTCTAAAAATGACTTGGTTGTTGGGAATGGTTTGATAGTTACTGTAAGTCGTATAAGGAGGTGACCATCAATTTAACAAAGTATACCTTGACTGACTAATCGAAATTCAGTTGACACAAAAAGGCTGAAAGTGACGCGCCTTTTTGTCTAAATAATAACAAACTTGGCAATTGGACAACAAAAGCGCTTATACTATGTAGAGAAAACAAACAGATGCAATGTAAAGGAATGCGTTTTATCCAGCGGACTCACTCTTAGAATTTGACATTGCTTTTCCATGTAGGTCCTTTTTACTGGTACCACGTCACAATCTTCATGTCAAAATGTAAAGTAATGTAACCAGAATTACCTATTTTGATAACACAACATTGGAGGTGCTGCTCTTCATCCCAACCGCTTCACACTCGACTGCAAACTGCTCCACTGAGGGTTGGAGATCACGTCATGAAGAAGCCGACAGTACCACATCATCAGCAAAAAGCAGAGATGCAATATTGAGGCTACCAAACCCGACCCCTTCATTGCCTCGACAGCGTCTAGAAAATCTGTCCATACAACTTACGAACGGAATCGGTGACAAAAGGCAACCTTGGCGGAGTCCAACCCTCAATGAAAACGAATCCGACGTACAGTCGGCAATGCGGACCAAATTAAGACCGTATTAGTGGGCTCGGTAGACTGTATTCCCGAAGCACACGCCACAGAACTCCCAGAGGGACACGGTCGAACTTCGATTGTCATTTTTCACCAACATTGACACCTGCAGTTCAATACAAGCCGTACGAACAACAGCAAAAGCTTGAATTGACGGGTAAATGCTTTCACTCATTTTTCTTATGCAACACAGTTGAAACCAGGCGGCAGACTGAGCAACAACAGCAGGACGCGAATCAGATTACATGGCCCTCATGCATTCCAGACGCACGAGGTGGCAGAATTCAAATAATGAACTTTATCAAGGGAGAGAATTAACCAATTACTAAATAATTGTAATTATTAATAAACAACAAAAAAAACATCCAGGCATGCTGGGTACTACAAGCGCTTCAAACAAACTATCAGTGGTGGGAAGTCAAGGCCTTCTGTGCTGGCCTAACGTAATCAAGAAATCATAATCATATATATATATATTTATCTATCTAAATACATATATACATACATACATACACATTATTTTTGCTGCCGTTTACTTTTGAACGTCTTAAAAGTTCCCTTACGACAAGAAAAAACTAAACTGTTGCAGGACGTCTGGAAAACGTTTGCGACCATGAATGAACCCTAACGAACCCTGACATGAACGTGTATTTTGCAACCTTTGGCAACACACAAATGATTGCGGGTCAGTAGGACAGGACCATAAGCAGGGCACTAAATGATTGGCTCCTTATAGCGGTGAATAAACGAGCTGCTAATTTGAAGTTAATTGCCTCCAATTCACTTCTTTCAGTCCTACATGGAAGAGGGAGGCTCCAAGACGTTAATTGCCTTTCTGCTCTGTTTATTAATTTGCAATGTCCTAAAAAATTATAAATAAATACGGTATTTTCCGGACTGTAAGGTGCACCCGCATATAAGCCGCAGCAACACTTTGTTGAAAAAAAGAGATATACAAGCCCCACCAGGCTATAAGCCGCAGTTTTCTACGTTGAAAAAAATGTGTTTTTCACTGCATGTACAGAACAATTTTGTACTGTGAATGCATATAAAGGTACATGAACAGATTCTTAAAACACAGCAGCATCTTTGCTAATTAAAACAGAAAAGACCCAAGAGAAAAAAAAAAATCTAGATTTATTTTGCGTATTTTCTGAACATTAGCGCGCCCCTACCAGTGGAAGAAAAATCCACAGAAAAGCCGCACCGTTGTATTAGTCGCATGGTTCAAAATCTAGGAAAAAAGTAGCGGCTTATAGTCTGTAAATTACGGTAATAATAATAATAAATGAAAAAAAATGGTGCCAGCAGTTGCGAGTTAGGCCCAAAGACAACATGAGTAGTCCTGGGGTCTGTTCTAAAAATAGCACACAAGTGATGGGCCACTGTGACTTACTAAGAAGAATAAAAACATGATTTATTTATTTAAACTTAACATGGTACCTTTTTTTTTTTTCTCGTGCCAAATACATTTCGTTTAAAAATAAAATAGATTGTGGTCAATTAAAAAAGGCCGTCTTTATTTACCCAAATATTTCCTAATAGGTCATTTTCCAGCAGTAATTTTTATATCGATATACTGCAATATCTTTGCTGAGTTGACGTACCGTCAGAATATATTGACAAATCTATCTATTTAGTCAGGCAGTTGCAACACTTAAGCACACCGAACGATTTGGTGTTCTGCTTCAAATCATGCTCGTCATGTATTGACAGCAAAGCCAAATGTTTTCAATCAACACCAAAAATAAAGGAATAGGTGTCACTGCATCTGTATCTAAAAAGTGAACGTTTATTTTCAGTTCAGTGAATTTAATTTCACTTATGCATCATATGCAGCATTGCAAAAGAAGTTTCTTCAAGTAGTTGCCTAGACCCAGACAATGAGAAAACCTGGCCGCTGCCCAATCCTACATCTGAAGGCCATGTGTGCAACTCTCCTCATTTTCTGTTTGTGGTCAAGAAAGTGGTTTAGCTCTCTGTGACACAAGTCCAAGAACACTTTACCACAGACTGTGTGGACCTGGGACTGTGTGACTCATTAATTGTTGAAAAAGAACATTAGAGCATGGAAGAAAACGACTGAACCTGAACGAGTTGGAAAATAAATACATGTAAAAAAAGAGGAAAAGAACTATGGACTTCTCATTGAAACCAATGTGCGGATGTGCTAACCAGTCAGCCCGCATCACAGGCAGGCGTCCGTGTTTGCATGCGGCAGTTGATTACTTTTTATGTGCTGCAGCAACGGCCAGTCTAACACAGAGCAACCAAAAACGGTGTCATCAGTGTCAAATTAACAGACCTTCCATTAGTATTGACACAGGAAAATTGCAAGAATGACTCAGATTCTTCAAAATCTGACCAAGGAAATGTTGAATTGGGGAGCCGGCAAGGCTAAAACAGTAAAGTTGGGCGATACCTCCAATTTTGTTTATCGATCGATATTAATTGAATAAGTGAACTTTTGCTGGCTGGTCAATATTAATAATAATTTCAGCACAGGCATAATACATTGTTAAATGATTCAATATTTGTATCTTAATCAACATTGAAATTGGTGCTGTTTTGGAGTGGGTTTCACTGCTTTAAGGTAAGACATCCAAACCCTTAACAAAAATTGAGCAACTTTATTAATAGTTACATCAGAGCTTTGAGATTGCTGAGCTTTTGAGAACATCATCTCCTCGGCAACTGAAATACAACAACAAAAATGTTATGTTATTGGGACCAGTGGGGGAAAAAAAGAAACAGTTATCATACATCCCTTGTGAAATGTTTTGCCCTTTAAAAGCAATGCAAACAAATCTGCCCAAGAGGGACAGAGACAATAGTGACGATTATTTTAGAACCACAATGTTTCAGAGAGTTGTGGTTTCCCAAAAGACTTCCCAAGATAATCCTTACTTCATTATTACATTAATTGGTTTCATAACTGGTCATTTTAGGTTTTTTTTTTTTTTTACGTTCAGGTCGCTGAGTCAAGAATTGCTCTTTGCAGAATCCATATTGTTCTCTGCAAATCGCGATGGAATGTTATCAGTGTTAAGACAGGAAACTGTTTTTTTTTTTTTTTTACTTTAAAAATAACCACAATGTTTTTTAGGGTTATTGTCAGAATCAAATGAAAAAAGAAGTTTGGAACAGTATTCGCCTAGCTTGATGACTACTGGAAGGGGCAATGTCGTATCTTGAGGCCGATCTCGGTGTGCAAATTAGCAAAGCTTTGGGGATTTCTGACTTTGCATTCCATAATGCTGCAGAGACTGAGTGCCTCACAAAGCCTGACTGCAGCAAATTGCAAACAATGTAACTTCACTTTCCCTCCTCTCTCACTGTCACTCGGTCAGACCGGTCCATTGTTTTGAGCCAGTCGGACATTAAGACACTTAAATCAGGAGGCAATTTAAGACGGTCCACGCCTCTTATCAATTACCGTAAATGAATCATATTTCCCATTGCGATTGGTACTGATGCAAATGGCAAAATAAAACTTACGATGTGTCCATTGTCTTCAGTCTCACAAGTCTATTGAAAGTCATGACTGATTGTGATGGGCTAGTGATGAGTGAAAACCGTGATAAAAAAGGCAAAAGACAGGAAGCGTTCCTGGACCAAGTTTCCGGCCACCCAATATACAACGAGACATGTCAAACTCACGGAGCACAACTACTCGGGGTAAAACAAGGCAATCAACTTGACATTTTCTTCCTCACTTTCCACATTGGCCATTAAATTGCAACCACTAAACAGAGGAGCTGATCGTTGCGAGCAGATAAAAACAACAGCACGCACCCATATTACGTCACTTCCCAGAATGTATTGTGAAGTTAATGTTTCGACAAAATGGATTAAACTGGAAACTGAAACTGTTACTATCAACCAAAAAAAATAATTTCAAGTGAACATGCCATTACAGCAGATGTTCTTTTTCATCATCATATCGTGTCACACCAGTGGTTTATCCATATTTTTGCCCTGTCTGTGACCTTTTGTAGGTCTGGTGGAGTGATATATATGGGGCTTATTGGACATTCAAGTTGGATATGTTTCATATTTTGGTTTAGGAAACCACAGTCACATACTGAGGATGTGGCAAGGCCCCATTTTGTTAGGTTGTCTTTGGTTTTCGCAACACCAGATCTTGCACGGTTTAGGGTACACCATTTTTTCCTTTCAAGGTTTGTGCCCTTGGGTAGTTTTTCTTTTGGTTTTGGGACACACGGTTGTTCTGGTCCCATGTTTTCTTTTTCTCTCCATTTATTCATTCTGTACCGTCTAGGGGTGATGTTTTCAGGCAGACTTTCAGTTGAAATGAAACTTTCCCTAGATTTCAGCCTGGGAGGGACTGGTACATGGGAGAAGAGTGGATGGCGATTATCATTTTCTTGCTTGCGTTTTTCCACTTTGGTGTGTGTTTCTCTTCTCAAGGCAGGAGGTGGAATGCCCGAGAGCCTGTGGAGGATATTGACTGGTGTTGGTCTTAATGCTCCAGTTATCACACGGCAAGCTTCATTAAGGATAGGATCTATTTTGCTGGCATGGGCATGTTCTTTTTAATGTAACATGGAGCAAATTAAGCCAATGTGAAAGCTATGTTGGCATTTGGTGCTCTCAAAAACAGGCAATTTTTTTTTTTTTATGATTTGAACAAGTTGTACTACCGAAGTGATTATTTAGAATGCATGAACATTCTCCACAGCCGGCATCTGCACATGTAGCAGTCCGCGTCAGGAACTAGCGTAAGGACCCAAGGTCAATCGCCATTAAATAAAGATAAAATACTTCATGTGTGCCGTCATACACTGTCAGACTGAGTAAGAGCTATCTGCAGATCTGCAGTTGCCATGTTTGTACTATTTCATATTGCTAAATAAAGATTATAAAAAAAAACAAGCAAACTTTATTTGTTTATTCGTAATCTTGCAGAATATAATCTTGCAGTGTTCCTTGAAATTTAGACCGAGAAGCCAGTGCTGCTTGACGTCAAAATGTTTGCCAGCCTTCTTTTCTTATTATCTTTGAGTTGCAGGCATCATCAAACAATTAGTACTGAAATGTAGGCCGGACGTGTTTGTGCAAATTTATTTGAAATTGAATTTCTGTGATTTGGGGGAATGCGGCAGTCCACGAATAGCGAAAATGTGCATACAAGTAACGTCCATTATCCGTTGCAAGTTTCTCAATAATTAATCAACATCAATGCCATAAAATGAAGTGGCTGAAGGAGGACTGCACCAAGTTAAATAAAATGCATCATAAAAGTAAGTAAGGAACGAGTAAAAATTAAAATGACCTAATGTGCCTGATCAATATCACGTCAATAGAAGAAGGGAAAAATAAAGCTTGTATTTGTTACTTTTGTATTTCAGTACTCTGTAGCGTCTGCCTGAAGGAAGCAACTCATATTTCGAGCACTGAAAAATTTATTGCAAAGAAGGGAACTTTTTCCTTCCGATCACTTTCATTGCAGTCACAATTCGTTTGAATTTGAATTTTGGTTTTACATTTGACGGTTAATTGACCAAATCAGGCGAGCATGCAGTATCTGATTAAACTGTCAAAGTTGGCATGGTAAAAAGAATTCATGAGGAAGTAAAGCCTCTGAGCAATTAACGAGTGCACTATTACGTGTAAAACCATAAAGTACTATGAAGCCAAAACAAATTGTAGATGACAACAATTAGATCAACATGCTATTAGAACTGCAAAGTGAATTAAAAATCCACACCTTTTCCACAATCGGAAGGCAATTTCACCAGCAGCCCATTACTGGCACAAACCTTAATACATCCAATATCATATTGGAAGAAGATATTACTTCTCCAAATCCTTGAGAAATCTACAGATGTGTCACTATTAATTTACTATCATGCCTAAATTCCCAAGAGAAAAAAGCTGAAAAACATATGGTTGCCAGAAAAATACTGGGGGGAAAAACATCAGAGTTTCCTGGTCCAAATGTCTTGTAGAAAAGTGTTTGGCACAAAGCCTGAGTGTGATCACGCCAAGATTTTTGGTTTTATACAAAAGCATATCAATACAAGATTCAAGATATTTTCAGCCATTTGGACTACTCACTAGTAACATTGATTATAATTATGTGGACCCTAATCATGAATATATTTGCTTCCAATTACCAAAATATATTTCGGAACAACAAAGAATATATAAAAATAATGTATTTCAAACTACTTGGCAGTCTAAACATCTTCATATTTTCTCATGAAAAAAAAAAATTCTACCACATTACAATAAAAATAATGACAGTAAATCTAATTCAGTTTCACAATTACCTAAATATTATCCATCCATGTTCGACCACTTATCTTATCTACTTGCGTCATTTCATTGTGTAAATACATTTCTAATGATCATAATAATATGTAAACTTTAACATTAAGAAGTGTTTTTTTTTTTTTGCCTACTTAAAAAAATTCAAATAAATGTCAAATGGGCTGCTGTATTTTGCCAACGAAATGAAGTATGAATTATCACACCTGACCACATGCATACACATTTGCATTGAATTACACCTCGACACTTTTTTTTCCCTTGCAGATGGTCAGCTGTGTGTGGGATATCAGGCCGTCAGGTATTCATGTCCTGACCTGACGACAGATGGGAGGAGAGGCAAAGAGTGGCTATGACTTCAAAGCTTGCAAGCATGAAAGCATGCAGGAAATGACAGCGTGCACTTGTGTTGTATCAACCCGGCAACAAATTTAGACATCCTGCTTGAACACCTAAACAATACTCTCATTGCTGTGGTAAAGGATGGGAGGGGGTGACGGGTGGGGTGTGTCCACTCGAGCCTGTTGTGGTCTGGTCTGGTCTGGACCATGAGTTCACTGCAAGGCTGTCATGGGGCGACCCCAGATGTTAAAGGACAAGGCCATTTTCTGCAGGGTGGCTGCTTTGGTTCAAGCTGACTAAGTTGGCTCTTTGTCCTCCTGTTTCCTGGCAGACTGCAACTATTAATAGGTCAGTGCATTGACAAGTAGATCCACAGTGCCAATCCCACACAAAGGCGGCAATGTATTTGAGGAGTTGGCTTGATTGACGGCTGTATAGCCTCCAGTGTGAAAGGCTGAGCTATTCAGCTGGGCCTAAAGGCCTCAACACACCAATTCCACGTCGGCCGTTGTGGTCAACTTTTGCGTTGAAGTCAGAATGTCGAAACAAAATATGACCAAAGAACACCCGCGGGGCCGACAACCACTACGGAAAGTTCTGCGCGGACGTGAGAAGTTGTACCCCTCCACGCTATCGGCGACGATAGTCCATTAACATCTTTTTGAATGAACGTGATTACTTTGTCTTCACGCTCTCCTGTCCAGCCAGCCATTAAGTCCATAGAGGAGATGTGAAAATGAGCAAATTTCATTTCATACTTGAGAAATACCTTCAATTTTCACCACTTTGTCCAGGGCACTCATTCGCTAGCTAACAGCCAATCACAGTGCTCATTTAACCCGACAGCCTGACCCGATTCTATATGATGAATCGACCGAACACGCCCCCCTATATGCCCCTACAACAGTTCAGACTTTACGACTTGGCACGTTACACTAAACGGACGGCATATACCGATTTTCTGACGGCCAATGTCGGAGACGCCATAATGTACACCCAGGTAGAAAGCGGTTCAGTAGCAGTCAATTTCTGGCAATTTACACAGATGTACGATGTTGAGGTAATACTGAAGTTCAATTTGTTTTTTGGACTTTCCCAAGGTAAAAAAATAAAAATAAAATAGTCCAGGTATATTCCTTTGTAAGGTGGTCAAGAGTACACATGCAGTTGCTTTGTGGGCACCAATACCATTATATGGCATTAGCAGTCGGAAAAAAGCGGTTCTGTATGAATCCTTTCTCTCAGTCAACGTCATTTACAAAATGTACTTGACATTTCCCAGGCCTAAAGGGGCTCAGGTACATTCCCAAACTGATATTATCTCTACTAATCGACCCTTTAGAGATAGTTTCATGATATTCAAAGTAATTGTTTTCCCTTTCGGGCCAAAAAGGTACAGGATTGTGTCGCCCGCGAAGGCAAACCATGTGCGGTAGCTTTATTTTATTTTATTTTATTTCTTTTATTGGAGGGGTCGGTGAAATGCAGGGAGAGATGCGCTTTAAAGGGACGAGGAACGGACGGAGAAGCAGGTTTTTCACACCAGTGAGAAGCCACTGTTACCCTGAAGTTACAATACTAGATAATGTATTTTTATTGCTAAGGGTAAACAGAATTCTCTGGACGTCTCAAATATTTCACAAGTAGCAAGAATTGTGTCCCTTCCCTCAAGAGTACAACAGAAACAATAACAGCAAAAACAGAACAAAAGAAACGGTTCCATAACAATATCTGGATTACAAAGTGGTCAGGAGTGTCCTCAAAAAGGGGGTCTTGACAATTTCCAAATTCAAGCAGCCAACAGAAGCATGACCCTTGCCTTTGGATCCCCCACTGACTGACTTTCACACCCCACGTTGTTCATTCGGCGCCCCTTTACCAGCTCTGTGATCCCAAAACCCTGACCATTAACCCCGCCAGCCAAAAGCGAAGTTCACCAGCAGGTGTTGGAGAAAACTTCCTGGGACATACATTGTAAGAGATCGCACCATTTTCAAAAGCATTTGTCATTTTGTGCGCAACGCAACTAGTGGTCGAGAAAGTTGGTTTCGAAACAGCAACTTGAACAAGAACGACCCCAGGGAACAGTAAAGGTTACCACGAGGCTTCAAATGTTGGGGGGGAAATGTTCCTTTCGCATGCACAATCTCAGCTCTCTTGTTGCCGTTTGAGTGAAGGGAAAAGAAAATCGGGTGCGACTTACAGAATGGTGGTCTGCGGAGAGACAGCCGGTACTGTTTCCAGATTCAGATGCATACATCGCACAGTGGTTCGGAAACACAAACACCGACTCGGACATGACAGAACCGGCTGGGGTCCGCTAGCGAGCAAAAGCAAAGCCGCGGCGAGGAGGAGACGCGGAGAGAGGAGCTGGGGAGCTCGCAGCGCCATTGCTAGCTGTGAGCGGAGCAGCGCCGAGCACAGCACAGACGGTCACAGCCGCAGACGACCACGCGCAAACAGTCGCGGGAACGCGCGGGCACGCGCGGGGCGAGACAGCCGAGCACATTTGCAGTTAGTTTGCGATCTAGCTATGCTTAATGGTTCTGAAACTTTGTGCATCTCTTCCAAAAATACTTCGTTATCCATGTACCGCCATGATGGGCAACATTAAAATCCGGTGGATAATAGCCCTGAGTATCCAGGATAAACAGTAAAAAAAGCACATTTACTTAATTCATGTTTATGTGTTGTAACCCACAGTAACAGCATGCCGTTTGAACATTGTGTTTGGAAATTGGAAAGGAAAAACTGTATCTAAGTATTGATTCTATTAAAATGAATTGCTCTCAAATTACAGACAAATTTCATACAGGCCTAAATGTTTATACAATCCAATACAATAAAAACAAAAGGTTCGGAAAGATTTCATGGAAACGTATTGTATTTAACAACTGAATAGTAATTATTAAAATAAGTGAAAAAAATACTTGACTAAAATTTCATGCATTCATTGTGAAGAACTTAACCACACATCAGCGATCCATCTGAAAAAAATACCCAAATTGTGAATTGTCTGCATGTTTAAAAACGACGAGCTATTGCAAGCAACGCTGTGATGTCAAATTCTTCATTAAAATGAACTAGGGGGATTGCAGGCATGATGTTTTGGGAAATACAAGACTAGACACAAACAAAGATGGGACCTGCAGATATGTAGCAAACTTATATTCTATATTAATGACATTTGCTGTTTTCTTTTTTAAGTTAAAAAAAATGTGGTTCGACACTGACAAATAATCTTAGAATTTAAACAGAACAAAGTATACAATCTTTAGTACGAGAAAAAGTAAACACCAATTAAAAATGATTATCAATTAAATGAAATAGCAAGAGTAAATGAAACTACATTTCGTGGAGTTATTACAGATGAAAAATTATGTTGGAACTCACACTCAAAATGCAAAAAGAAAAATCTAAAAAAAGACAGGCATCCTGTATAAAAACAAGAAACTCCTAAATAAGGCATCTTTATATACAATATATTGGTGATTATTATTGCCATACCTTACATACTGTTTGGACATAAATGTTAATACAAGACAAAATAAACACTCAGTCTATCTTTAAGATACAAAAAAAAGCTATACCAATCATTAACCGTGTAATTTTTGTAGAATCAACTAATCAATGAGTAGCCTGGAGGTATCGCGCAACATTGTGGCACTTGGAAATCACAATTTTTGATTTGTCATAATAGAATTTATGAATTAATCCCAAGTAGTTGTTTTAGAAATCCAGACTTTGTTAACGTGATCAGTGAGGGAGTGGCTAATTAGTTCTGTAGAGGTCAATTAGTGGCGCCCAGAGTTCTAAGCTAACATGGCAAAGCGGCATTAAGCAGTTATGTAGCACAAAAATTGAATAAGATGCCAACAGAAGTAAAGTCAGCCCTGTTGTGTGTGTTGTAGATTTATAAAAGACACAGGAAGCTTCGATGTGACACTCGGTAGTTTGCTTTACTGCAGCACTGTCTCCAACACCTCTTCGAATCTCCAGTACACCCTTCATTCCCAGTCTCCTGCACTGGCGCCCCTTAGTGGGCATTTACGTCATTACACAGAGCATTAGTACAAGGCTAAATTGTAAATGCATTTAACGCCAAGTTAAAACCAATTTCCCCCCTGTAGCATTACCATTAACTCTAAGTAAACTTGTGGTGCTGATGAAATCACACCTGGCAGGTATATGTTGTTATTGTTAAAGTTTCAGTTTACCCAAAATGTTTTTGACTATCCATCACCAAATGGGTGAGTCCACCCGGGATGTGAGTTTGAACTCGACAGTGTAATCTATAATCCATATGTGCCCTGCAATTGCCTTCCTACCAAACGCAGGGTGTCTCATGCCTCTTGCCCAAGGTCAGCTGGGATAGCCTCCAACTGACCAACAACTCCAATGGGAGTACAGAGTGTTGTGAAAAGAAGTGGATGAAGAGTGAAAAAGAGTGGCCCTGGGGACGAGTTGTCATTTTGAGCATAATCCACTTCCCAGTGAAATAAAGATGTAATGGTTTTCTGAACTGCTGTGGCAACACGATTGTGGGACATAAGGCAAAGTTATAACTCCAGCAATGGCCAAACAGTGGATTAAAGATACTGATACAAATAGGTCTTAAATATGAACAGTGATTTCAACTTGCTTCAGGGCACTTTAACACAATTCCAAAGATGGACTGGCCTTTTCTCAACATTACATGTGGCATTCTTCTATCTGGGCCGCACGAGACCAATTTATATCAGCTATGCAACACAAAATAATGGCAATGTCTTATCAATATTTAAACTCAGCAAAAACTATGAATCTTTAACCATCTTTTAGCAGACCTAATTTTGCACCTTAAATTTCCCAATGTTTTCTTGTCTGAAATATAAACATAAGCTCATTTTCTGGCTCCAATTCAGCCTTGTTGTGTACAATGCACGTCTGGACATACAGTACAGTACAAACAAGAAATAGTTAACGTCACTGTTTAAATTCCAAAACCTTGTCTCACGCCCTAACCGTAATCACATTGTTTGTTTTTCATCCTGTTTTTAAACATGTTCTGGAGACACAACAGTGCTTTGATCTCAACGGAGTGCAGGAAACATCTGTGTACTGTATGCACTCCTCTAATTGTTTTCATTGCATCATAGATTCATTGAACATGTTTTTAGGCCTTTGTTACACACTGTTGGAAGTCACAGGCATGTCACTGAACAAAACAAAGTTTTTTTTTACTCAGCCATACAGGACTGCACTACCAGTGCAAAAAAAGGACTCAGGTTAAGTAGCTGTCACTTGTCATTGAAATCTTTAAGTTTAAACAGTCTTTCTCTGACCAAGTTTCCCCGATCAGGGAATGGCTGGTGGGTTGTAATGGCCAGTTAGTATGTCAGCCTCACAGTTCTGAGGTTCAGGGTTTGAAACTGCATGTTTATGTGATTATGTGTGTTTTCACCAAATATCCTTCCACATAACCGAAAACTTGCTGAAAGACTCGAAATTTCCCACTGTTGTGAATGTGAGCGTGTGCGGTTGTGCTTGCTGTCAAGTGTTCGCTCAAAGTCGGCTGCATTGGGGCAGCCACAAACCAATGAAGGCAAGTTGGTACAGAAAATAGATGGATGGTTGCTAACTTGTGACTCAGTGTATTTTTCAATATTTTTAGAGTAGAACCCTTCATGAAAAATGTCTTACAGAATTTACACAAACGTGATATTTATTATTGATATACATATTAATATTAATTATTTGTGGAGGCCGGTTTTATCTCTACAGTTTCTGAAGCTCCATTTTACTTGGAAGGTGAATAAATAGTCAATAGTGTGTCAAATGTGCAACGCCAAATTATAATGTGAAACATATTTTAGTATGTATGAAAGAAGAATGTGGAGTCCACCATTATGCGCTCCCTCCATAAAACCGATAAAGATGCTTATCATGAACCATTTTCCGAACAACTACAAACAAGACGTGTTTTGGGAAGTTGAAATCAATCAACTTGCTACGAAAAACTGCCAATTGTATGAAGCAGCACCTTTGTGTTGCACCGTTTGCGTTGTCTGACATCTGCTGGCGAATTGATGTACTGTACTGTGATGCGAAATGTCAAAATTTGATATGTGGGACTCATATTTGTCTGCTATTACATACACTAGGATTTTTACTAAACTATTAGAAATGATGTGATTTAATGTCTAATACAAATAGGTATACCTATTTGTGTACCGGCAAGAGTTGTAACAGTACTTGGAAATTGATGAAACAATGAAATTATGCTTTAAAAAGGTATCGTAATAAACGTATGTAAGCGCTTAAGTCACTGGTGTCAAACTCTCGGCCCGGGGGCCAGATCTGGCCCACGACCTCAAATCATGTGTCAACTTCATTTTTCTAGCACATTTTCTTCAATTTTAACAACACTGAGATATGAGATATTGCCATTTGTTATCAACCCTCCCCTTTTAAAATACATTGAAGAATTGTTGAAAAAACAATACCAACTGGCTTCTGATTTAAAAACTGGCTTTCCATCAATTTGTCGTGTGTTATGTGATAACGTAAGAAGAGCATACATTTATATGGGTTCACACTCATAACTGCCCTCTGAGGGAAATCATAACTACGATGTGGCCCGTCCACAGAAATGAGTTTGACACCCCGGACTTAAATGAATAATGAATAATAATACACTTGTAAGACTACAATACTAATACTTTTTAAGAAGTTACAACCCTCCCCATGCTAGGCAGCCATTTAAAAGATAAGACATGCTAGCATTTGTCTTCAACGCTAGCACTAATACAACACATCAAATTAAACAAGAGAAACGAGTACTCGAGCTTATATAAGTGGCAAACTTTGTATGTACTACACAATGGACACCAATTAAACTTTAAAAGAATTATGGCAGAATAAAAAACAACAAAAAGAACATGAGGCAGTTTACAGGCCTCTGGCAACACATTTTTCTTTATTCGAGTAAGATGTGTCAACATCCAGCATGACAAAAATTGTACAAAGTTCACAATTTATAAATGAAATATCACAGCAACTTGTGATCTCACACATTTATAGCAAAATTAAAATGTCAACAAATCCATGCTGTGTCGTACAAAAATAAATCAAACTTCAGTTCCACAGAGAGCACAATAGTTTATACAAAATCCAGTCTTTGTTCATGGTCACTGAAACCCATCTCAAAACTAAATGGTGCAAATAAAGTAATAAAATCTGATGTTCAACAATCTTTTTTGAATGAAAAGTCATCATTCTAAATATGTTGCAACCTTTTTGTGTTCCTATGAGATAGTCACAGATAACTCTTCGGATTTGTTATTTACGTACCAACGTCAGATGAGCAGTTTGTGCTTTAATAATCCCTTTTTCCATTTTGACTGATAATGACAATTAATCCCAAAAACTTGCACTAGCAATTACTCTACTGAAGCATCACTATATTGGCAAAAAGCTGCAGACACAATGCCGTGGAAAAAAGGCGAATGCAGTCATGGATGATGCGCACGAGAGAATCCCGGAAGTGGACGGCAAAGTTCATTTGATGAGATTTAGCTCCATTCGTTCCACACAAGGCAAATTCTGCTGAGCGCAAACAGCCGAACGACAGAATGCAGAGGCGCACACAGTCACGATGGGTGCGTGTGATGCTGGATTGTATCATTCTCTCGGAAGGTCTCGTTTCACCAGGCCTTGTTGTCTTCTGCTTTCTATTTTTTCTTCTTTTTTTTTTTTTTAAACCTTGAATTAATTGATTACTTAATTCCTTTGTACAGTGATTAGATATAAAGTGCTGCTGGGGGATAACTTCATCTTCCTAAAACATAGCAAAAATGAACATTGATCATGTTTTTACAATAGCCTACAGTACAACTGCTATGGTTATAGTCATCCTCTTCCCTGTTCTTCCTTTTTCAGTGGTACTTAATCCACACAGTGGCTCCAAGCTGTTAGTTGCTCCAATCGTGTGCCAAAGAGGTCACCTGGAAAATTGCACGTCGCCATATGTAAGGATAATATCTTCAAGGACAAGTGCAAATAGTCTACTGGCACATACGTGGGGACAGTGACCCTGTAAGTCCCGCTGTCTATAAATACTCTTTACAAAATCCTCCTTTTCGTCTCTCGGGTACTGCTTTTAGTTCTGTAAGAACATCAGAACATGGAAACGAAGGTGTCCCTGTGCAAAATATTACAGAAAAAAAGTGGAACCAAGGTTTCACTTTGACAACTCAACAATTAGATTCCTCCTACATTATTTTAAAAAACTTTTTTGTATTAAAAGATTTGTATAAAAACATCACTATTTTACATAGCTATATTAAAAAGATTAGTGTTGCCCCACTTTGTTTAAAAACAAGAAATTGCATATACCCTATATTTTGTCCCCTTGCAGATTGTATCTCATAACTATAATAAACTAATTATTTACTTTTTATATTGCTGAAGTATTATTTGAGTCGAGCAACACAATTTGGATTTCATAGGAGGATGTGAATGATATCTCGAGGTCGTTGCCTTAACAGTTGCAATTGCGATTGAGATGCATGTGACCGTACATGCACTGCACAGATTGATTCCTCTAGGAAATAATTTGGTCTCTTAAATCATGGGATTTCCACCATCGGGTTTCCGTGTAATGATGTGTACAATATAACTGCTCATACATACATTCATACATACGTCCGGTCAGTTTCCCCCTCTAGATTCATTTACAGCACCAAATACACTCCCACCCCACTTCAGCTACACGTATTTTTTTTTTTTTTAGAATAAAAGAAAACACAACATTTGTTTCAAGCATTGTCAAAAATAAAGTAATTTGCAAGCCAGCTCTTGCCCTTGAACACTCCACAAGCAAGACATAGGAAAAAAAAAGAAAAAAAAAATGTCAAACCACCCGTTGAGGCCAAAAATTATTTTTTCATTTTCATGTTGTTTTTTTGTCCTTTCAGATCACTGTCCAGCTCAACTTCTGTTTTGTCATCTAAAATGCTCTGAGGTCAAGCAATAAAAAGAACTCACGTTCCGTTAGTATCAGCTTACTGTTCAGTCGTATACACTAAAATGTGCATATGTGAGCAGCTAGAAACATTACATGACACTGTCAGCTCATATGAAAACGTACAAAATGTCCTCAAAAACTATTTTGCTGTTTATGCTTTTGTGTTCTTCCTCGAAGCAAGACCCCACCCCCCACCCCCGAAAAGAAAAGAAATTGTCTTATGTCTCTTGCTAAGCATAATAACTTTCTTTTTCATAAAGTATTCCGAATATTTAACACTGTACATTATATGTGACTGCTCTGCACCAAGGAGATGAAACCTTCACCGCTCTTGAGGATTAAGAGACACGGCCCACATCTTGCAGGGGTGAAATAGTTACACTTGGATCCCTTGGACCGCCTGCTTGATGTTGTCCAACAAGGCTTTGTTTTCTGGATTGTGGTATTGGTCTTGGGTTGTGTACATGTCCGTTAAGGAAGTGACATAGGCATCAAAGTTTTGTTCAATGGGCTCCTGGAGGTCCAAAAACATGACAAGAAGCGATTAGAGAGACTAATTCATTAAATAGATCCATTCATTGATATTGGGCCGACTAATATGCACACATAGTGGTCCAGTAAAATATGTGATTTATTGCTTTTTACAGTTTATGACCATAAATGTGAAATACAAAAACGTACTTGCTGGTGGAGTTGTAAACAACCGTTACTCCGAAGAAGAGGTTCTTTGTGTGCCAGCGGTTTCTGTGGAAATAAACAACATACCAGATCTTACATGCTTTTAGATGAATACAAAAATATTTCCTTACCATTTACTACATTTGTAATCAAGATGCATCTATACACGGTAGTATGCAGTTGTTTGCTTCAAAAATGTATATACGGGAATTTCTTTCACCTTCAAAAGCCAAATGTGAAATAAAAAATGTTTAATAAGACAACAATTAGACTTGGTATAAAGTTGTCAAACTTGGAACAACGTTCATCTCTCGCTGAAGGCACAAACACTTGTCTTGGGTGTGTAGACTTTCTGATAATCTAATGGAATTGTGGTGAATGTTTAATGACTGACTTCTCCATTTAAAAAAAGAAAAAAAAAAACTACAAAGACCACAAAATGCAATTCTCATACGACGAGAAATTGCATGTCTGTATACCAAAGTGAGAAAAATTGCAAAATGTCCCCAATAGTAGTTGTGAGCTGCAGGGATGACACATGAGCCATTCTACCTTTCTGTTCACACCGGGTTCTTGTTTTTCTTAACTTCTTTATAATTTCTGCCTTTAGTGGTCATGGATTTATTAGAAAAGGTAAGTAACCCATTTCAAATTGTTTGTTAATGTTGTTGTTTGATGATGGCATCTTGAATAGTACATTGGCGGGCATTTCAAATGGAATCCATTGCACACTTGCAGTTTAAGTCATGTCCAAAAAAAAAAATTGACTTGAGTTCTAAGCTCCCAGTAAACATGGAACTGTCTGAACATAAATGGATTTCCACACTAGGGCTATACAATATTGGAATTGTTGTTTTTAATCTTGTGCAATGCTGATGAAAATGATGTGGAAAAAAATTCAGGCTAATAACCTTGTGACATAAAAAACAGCACACTCTGTATTGTTTGGACAAATTATGACAGTGTCAATGGTAATTACAGTACAGCGGTTATAAGGAATGTCCCATTAGGGAAGGCAGCGCTTCACCTGTATGCGAAGAATGTAAAATAATTTGCAATAATAACCATGATTAGCCATAGGCTACATAAAATTGGTTTCCACTTTAGTTCTCTGATTTGTGAATTATAATCATTTTGTCTTTGAAAACACTAATGACTCTGATTCCATCTTTAAACTAGCTAAATTTGTGTCTTTCCTGCTCAAATACACAAGTGAGAGGGCAAGTGTGGCAGAAAGGTCCAGCCTGACCTCAGATCCTCCCAAAAAATAAAAATTGCACGGTTCAACAGCTCCATCCATTGGTCAAATGGCCGTACCAAAAAAGGGGAGACTATAGGGAAGTGCTTATTCTGTCAAACCTTTGTTTTGACCAATCCCGGCAACGCATGGAAATGTCGTCACCTGCCGTCACATGCGCCTTGCATTGACCAGCTGAGTCCTGTTATCTCGATGATTGGCACAGATGGCAAACGGCATCTTAACACAATGTATTTTTTTTTTAATCTAGCTGATTGTCAACCAAGAAACATTTTCGTCAAAGCCGCATAACCCGTCCCCCAACACACTGTTGCTTTGCGATTGGCTCGGGACCCAAATGGATTCTCGGGGTCTTGTGTAGTCACATACATCGCGAGAATTCAGCTTTCAGGGTTACCACACAACAGCATTAATGTGATTACATCATTCTCAACATTCACACAAACAAGCCTCTCCGCAATGACTGTTAACTGCAACTGTCTGGCTTGCCGCTCCTTGGGGCCCTTACCATATGGGGGAGCTGGGCATTAGCTAAACTGTTAACCAGTGACTGGCTGAGGTTGGCCAGCTCATGCAGGAGAGAGTCATTTTGCTGTTCAATCACCTTGTTTTCCTCCTCCATGGACTTCAAGTTGGACTCCATAGTGGTGATCTGAAGGGAGAAGAGGTACCAAGGCTCACAGAGATGACTTGGATATCTCACTCAGTCAGGTGGGATGAATGCCAATGCTTTAAAGTGTTACCTGAGTTCGGAGTTTGATCATGTCCGCTTCCACTTGTGAATTGGAGTCACTTAAGTCTTTGATTTCTTCATCCAGATGTTTGAGCTCCTCTTCGTGATCCAAACCTGCAGAGCGGCAAGTCACACGTTTGCGCAAGGCCTTGCAAAGGGGCTAAACTATGACAGCAGACTTCATATTTGATAGGGATCATTAAAATGACACATTAAAACTCTGCGGCAATGAATTATGAAGGACATTATGAGACACAATCTTCACCGCTATGAAATATTTGACATGGATCATTTTAGTCAATTAAAGGAAGAAAGAATCTCAGACAACTTTGGATGATGATCCTCTCTCATCATTTATGAGCATCTAAAATTCAGCAAAGGCTAAAGTTAAGTGTCAGCACGATATGTAGCTCAGTTAATCAATGTGAGATTTATGAACAGGCTACTTCTGGACTGGTGTCACTCCTTTGTGTCATCATTTACAACTTGCCCTTAAAAAGGAAGTGAAGGCAAAAATGTTCTTTCCGCTAATTGTGGATGTAAGTCATGGTTGTAGGTACCATTGCTGCTGCGCTGCTGCTTGATTGTGAGCATGTCCACTCCCGAGAGCCTGGCTTTCCTCATAGCAGAGGTGGCACGCGGACAGCCTGACAGACTGGAAAAGCAAATGTTTTATTTGGGACATATTCTGCACAGTCACACACGCATCTCTGCAAAGACAATAATCCCTGAGGTTATACACGTAGGACTTTGCCAAAATTTTAATTGCAAAACCTTGGGCATCACAGTTTTCATTGGGTTGCAACTTGTTCAAGTAAAATGCTGAAAACAAAGAGTGTCAAACTCATTTTTGTCGCAGGCCACGAGTACCGTGAATGGTGACACCAAATAAATGTATGATTGCCTCATTACAGATACACAACAAAGTGATGACTAGTTTTGAAATTAGAGGCCAGTAAAAAGAGTTTCTTGAAATATTACATTTATTTTTAAGGGAGGATTGATAAAAAAACATGCTTGCAATATCTCAAAGTTTTTCAAATGTGAAGACAATTTTCGTATTTTATCAAGAAACATGAAGTCACGCACTTTGCTTTTGCAAGGCACATAAAATGATGCGATAGGGCCAGATCTGGCCCTCTGGCCTTGAGTTTGAAACCTGTGCTGAAAACAGTTTTATTAATCACCAAGCAGGCTTGACCTCATCTTGTTGGATTTGGATTCCTTGTTCAGTGGTTGTGGATGTTTAAAATTCTATCATTAAAAAAAAATGATGATCATCATTGCCTAATCGAAGATATTATTAACCTTAGTAACAATTAAATTAGGGTTATTTAAATAACTTTTGATTTGATTCAACAAATGTGCCCACTAAATGATTACATTCATGCACTAAACAAATGAAGTCAATTGGTACCTTCGGTGTGTCAGGAAGCTGCCGCTGACGTGACCCGAGCCGTCGCAGCCTGGCGTGGGACAGGACATTCCCTCCGTCTTGCCAGACTTCCATGTGAACTGGATGCCATTTAGGTAGCCATCTTTTTGTCTCTTGGCCGCTATGGGACATCCTGATGCACTTCTGTGGGATGCATACTTTCCTGTCACATGACCCTGACCATCACAACCAGGAACAGGACACCTGCCGGGTCAAGAGTCAAACATGCACAGAGGACATATGCTAATAGTTGTATTGATCTGCAATGTTCCATCACATTTATGTTGATGACAGTAGACCTTTACGGTCGTTTTGTTTGCACGTGACGATGATGCAGCTGTATAACATCACAGAGTATGACTAGCTACAGCATCTATTACTCTCTGTTGTCTTCTTGAGACTCAAACAGCAGACTGTGCACACGTTTACATTTGCAGACAATTCTGTTGGTACTTATTTTGACGCAATCCTCGTGAATAAACTCCCCTGAAGGGTGTCTTTTTGAGACTGCATGTTTCATCTCCTTCCAGATTGTCAATAGATTGGAGACCAGGGACTGCTTAACAATATTAACAATATTTTTTTTTCTTAGCTGTGTTTTGCGGTCCTTGTCCTGTTGAAGGACCCATGACTTGCTGGTGAAAGCAATCTTTCGGACAACTGACAACATTCAATAACCTGTGTTGGATGGAGCAAAGCAGCCTAACCTGTTGTTGTTGTCGTTGCACACATGGCACAGGCACAATTGTTGCCACCCTCCCATTATTGAAAGAAAAAACAACAATGGTCATTGAAATAACCTGTAATTGACAATAATGGGATTTGATCCCAAACACGGGATTGTGACTCAAAACAGACACAGTTAAAAAACATAACTGGCTCTTAACAACAAAACAGAAGGATCCCTGACCTAAATCCGACCTAAAGGGATGTGGAAGGGGATGAAAGATGCCATTTTGAGAAGGCACCCGTCAAATCTGAGTTTGCTGGAGCAGTTTGCTCACTCAACAAAATACCCATCAACAGCAAAAGCATTATTTGTTAATTCTCAGCATAAACATTAGGCTATCGATAATTTGGTCAGCAGGTGTACATTCTCCATATTTCCTCCTCCTTTTGAAGTAAACTAAAATACTAGATTGATCAACCAATTTAAAGCCATCCCACTGACAATCTCATCACACCCACGCACACCTATGTCCCCATAATGCATAGAAACAAACACACACACGCGCACACACACAATGCATCACAGCAGAGCCTCTAATCAGATGCAATAAGGATTTAAGTAATTCCAAATGTCAAAACCTCACCGAATAGATTATGGGGAAGATAATGTCAGCCTCCAGAAGCATCATTTTTGCCTGCATATTGGGAATTATTGGTCTGAGATCAACTTGATGATTTTTAGATATCCTTTTAATTCCCTTTGATGTAGACTGAAGCTTCTTTTTTAGAGCCAAGCACATTTTATCTTCATGTTTGGTCGATTCCCAAAAAAATCTCAGCAAATATGCAAACAAAGATGTCACAAAATGTGTGCATAGGTTTGGGTCTTTTTTTTTTCAGATGAATGGCTCCAGGTGGATAATTGTACCATTTAATGGAATTTCAGTTAATTGTACTGCCTGCAACTAAATCTCGCTGGCATAGATACGGTAGATGAACAAAGACAAATTATTTGTAGTGAGTAAATGATAATAAAACACTGATCTGCTACAACTACAATAAGTGTGATCTTTAGTTAAATTATTACGACACTCTAAAGTGTTATGATGAAGTCCTCACACGTGTTGTTTTACCTGTCGTTCATTTTTTCAACAAGGGGATTTGAAGTCATGGAAGTGTGTTGGTCCAGTTTTGTCCTTCTTGTTTGATTTGTTCTCGGGGGGCCTCTCCCATGACAACATTCAAGACTTTCCTTTAAAAGCTACTACAAGGCTATCCTTTTGAACAGCAATGTTAATGTGCATTTTGACGATTAACACTTTAATGTGACATATGGAAAAGTGCTTTAATACCTTGAAACATACATAACAGCTACTTGTCTGTTACAATGTCTGAAATATCCGTATTCGGAAAAGCCTTCTTGTGCAAAAACAGAGAGACTAATTGCACATGTTCATAGGGGACATTTGCCTCACACGAAGCAGCTGACGTTTGATATGCATAAATAAAGGACGACAAAAACAATGGAAGCAGATTTTTTGTCTCAATAATTGTCATCTCATTTGCTTGTCCTTTCATTTATTGCACTGCTTATTCAATCCGAGCCCCATTTATATCTAAAACTCAGAACTGTGACATGTGAACCACTCGGCCACTGTGATGTCACCTTCTGAAATAATGTTCCTCAAAAGAAGCGCCCATATTCTGTACATAGCATATTTCAATTCCATTCATTCGAGCAGCGGCACATGTGGTACATCACCCTCCAACAAACATTTAGTTTGAGAATAGCCCAAGTGTGTTGTTTGTGTTCTGCACCACAAGAGAAATCAATTTGGCTGCAGGAGGGAGGCCGCAGAAGCCCACTGAGGGATTTAGGTAACGTCCAATCAATCTCTCCCCGCCTCTCTGCTTGCCAATCACTCACTCCCTTCTCTCCTGGTGGTTCTGCAGGAGCGCACCAAATACTACACCAGTTTGGTAAATGGCGACAAGCTCAAGATTTACTTACAACTTGGATCTCATCATGGTGGGTACATTTGTTGCACATGCAATACCACGGTTTAATGTCGTAGTTATTTTGCGTTCACTGTGGTGTAAAGTCTCATTTTAGAATCTCATATTTTCTGGATGTATCAGGGCTGTAATAATTTTCAAAAATGCTTTTTTTTTTTTTAGTTTTGTTTTTATTAGTTTAAGTATTAGTTTTAGTTGTATAGGTTTGGTGTATTTTTTGAGTGAAAGATTTGAAAAAAAACAAAAAAAAAAAAAAACGATTACAATAAGCATTGTGTAATAAACTGGAGAAAATTACAGTTCCAGAATGACTGTACACCATCTTTCATAAATACTGCACATTCATCATTTGAAAGAAACCCCACAGCTCATGTTTGAAAGTAATTAACAAAGATGAAAACAAAGGACATTTTCGTTTTATTTATAGTTAGTTTTAATTCGTTTTGTAGATGTACAAAGTAAAATGTAGTTTCAATTATTATTTTTTTTTTTAAAGTGCTGTCATTTTTTTCCATTTTATTTTGTATTTTATATTTTTAGTTTGTCCTACCTGATAGGCTCTTGATCTTCCTTGTTCTCTTTGCTGTGGATGATCTTTATCCCACTTTTCCTGGCCCGTGGACACCCTGAGAGGCTGCAGATAAATTGTTGCAAATGGGAAAAACATATTTAAAAATAAATACGTCACTTTTCTTTTGTCAGAGTTCAGTCAGCAGGTCTATTTCTTGTGAAGTCAGCGCTGCATACCTTCTATGAGAGGCGTAGTTGCCAGTGATATGTCCCGAACCGTCGCACCCTGGTGTCGGGCACCTGGGGCAGAAAACACAAAAAGGGCTCAGGGCCTAGCATCATGTAAATAAATATAAAAAAAGATATACTCATTTTCGTTTCTACTAAATTACAAAATGAACTTGTTAATAAAATTAAAACAACGTGAAAACAATTTCAAAAAAGGCCAAGAAAAGTTGGGACCTGCACATGCTGATATACAAACTGTATGTTCTACAGAGTTGTTCAATACTTCTTCAAAGGCAAGGAAACTCACTAAATCTCTTTTCATTAATGAGTTACTTTCAAATTAAGCGAAATAAGACCAACTTTGTAGTGACTTTGTCTTTATTTGAAACATGATGAAAGGCAGAAGTGTAAATCGCACAAGTCTTCTCACGCCTTACTTGAGCTCTTGCGCGTTGTTGGCCAGCATACTCCGAATACTTTTATCAGCTAAGGGGCAACCTGAAAGACTGAGAAATACACCCCGACATTAGCAATAAAACAATGATGAGGAACCCAAACAATTGGAGCAAAATTGACATGAACAAACACTTGAGAATGCAAAACAGTCATGATATGTAGAACACGTGTTGTTGGTTGCTGTATTCGTGCACATTAGTGTAGTGAACACGCACTCCACACAATGCACTTACCTAATTGACATATTTTCAAAGATATGATTGACTTGATGAGGAAAGTGACATGAGCTCAAGTGTACCTTACAGACTGGCATCATTCAACTCTTGCAAAACTATTTCATTAACAAGCAACACTGTGTAAAATGTCATGCTCTAAACCAGGGGTGGGCAAACTTTTTGATTGGCGGGCCACAGTGGGTTCTAAAATTTGACAGCTGGATGGAGTGTTTTGGGAACCTCACCTCATCAGAGAAAAAAAACCCCATATAATTTTAAATGAAAGCATTACGACAATATATATGTCTTTGAAAAACCACAGTATTTCGAAAATGAAACAATAACAAGGTTTATTCATTTAATTTTTTTCAAATTGGGCGGGCCGGATTAAAACGTTTAACGGGCCGCATGTAGCCCCGGGGCCGTAGTTTGCCCAGGCATGCTCTAAACGGTTAAAGCTGTGGTGCAAAAAAAACAAAACAAAACAATAATAATAATTATAATTTTTCAAAGTTATTATTTGAAGGTTTATTTTGAAGATTCCATCTTTACAAACTGTAGTCTTCAAACTGATATTAGACTTATTTGAGGCTGCCAATTTGCCAAAGAATATTGACAGCGTTGTCGAGGTAAACTGAAAACAATAAATAGGAGGAGACCACCAGGAGAAAAGGAAGTCACACCTTCGATGTGAGGCGAAATTGCTCGTCAAGTGACCACTTCCGTCACACCCCGGTGTGGGACATCTGTCACCGAAAAAATAGACAGATTTACAAAGCCAAAAGGAAGGAGAAGAAAATGTGAAAATTGCAGAAAAGAGGGTGTTGAGATTGTTGTTGGCTTTCATTGTTTCCAGTTTAGCTTCACTGTCTGTGATTCCTTTCATGGTTGGGACTCCTCATCTAATTTATATTTTGGTTGTTGTGTAAGACTGAAAAATCAAACTACAAAGAGAGAGCTAACTACAAGCAAGCTTCATTGTTCATTCACTATGCTAAACTTTTTTTTTGCTCTTTTGCACTACGAGAATGACACCATCTACCGGCTAGCAAATTCCTTGTGAGTTTTTTAACTTGGTACAAAACAGATTACTCTGATTCAGTGTGGACTAATGGATATAAAGCTGCTGAATGAAATAAGAAAACAGCAAGCACACACAACAGGATGGAAAAGCGCAAGCAAGATAAGTGGCACTCTACAAATAATGATTGAATGTGGCTTAGATGGACAGTGCAGGTGTGTCTTGTCTACATAAAACAGATACGTCATTGTGGCTGATTCTTACGTTATCAGGTCCTTCTTACTCTCCTTGCACTGGGCATACTTGGGCTTGGGACTGGGCATGTTGACATCTGTGGTGTAGGAGCGGTCCTCCAGTAGGTCTTGGAATGGGTCCAGGTCATCCTGCAGGATGTAGAAAAGAGAGGAAGAGATGATGTCATACAGAAGCACATTTTAACTCATTCACTGCCAGCCCAGGTAAAATGAAAGTACGTCTATATCCGTCAATGGTAGCGAATGAGTTAAGAAGACTTGACCACAATTCTACAACAAATCATGCATTTGCCTGCAGTGTTTTAGGGGACCCTGAGGCCCCAAAGCCTCATACGACACTAAAAAGAGTAAGATCATGATTGTCAGAGGTGGAGAAGACTGACAATCAACCTTTGCTGACTTTCATTTGGCTGGCAATGCACTCCATTCTCTATAAATTGTCACTGACTAATATAAACACATTTACATTTGTTATCAACTGTTTCGTTCAGTCTCTTGTCAGTTGACCTGAGTGCCAAAACAAATTGGCATAATCAAAGCTGTGTTTTCCAATTGTTGTAGCAGTACCGTTACACAAAGTAAAATGGAATTAATTTCAAACCTTAATACCACAGTGGTAACAGTTTGGCCATTTCCTGTTAGCATGCAAATATAGTGTGACTTGCTTTATAGCGGAAGGCAGAATGCTGCTGGCTCTTTATTTCATTCACATCCATACCACACTTGTACTGCAACCAGGTGAAAGAAGACATTCTGAAGCTGATAAAAATACATCTGCCACTCAAGTGGTCCTTTGGGCTACCTGGTGACTGTGGGCACTATGTTGGTTAGACCTGATCTAGAGTCTTTAATTGAACTAAAATCCTGCACATGTTTTTGGATGGGAGACAAGCTTATCTGTTTAAAAAAAAACTTAAAATTAAAATGATATCAGTTTATCACAGTTGAATAATGTGCAATGCAAAATTAAGCACGTCTTTTCAGTTCAGGGAGAAAAATGCAGATCTGTGTTGAGATAAATTATCTCAACATAATCTCAGATAATGTGATGAATCAGTTCTTATAATCATAAGAAACTCATGCTGATATGCACCCAAATCATGGATAGCAAGAACATCACTACTACAACGACTACTACTAAAAAACAAACAAAAACAAAAACAAAGGTTTAACGTGGTATCGCAATAATACCTCATAGTTCTGAGATTCAAAGTTCAAATCTGAGTTCTGGCCTTCTCAGGTTAAGTTTAGATCTTTCCCCGGGCATTCCCAAAACATGTATGTTGCTTTAAAATTGAGTGCTCTAAATAGTCCATATGCGAGGATGTGAGTGTACATGGTAGTTTGTCTACATGTGCCTGCAATTGACTGGTGATAAGACTCAGGCACATCCGCCCGCTTGCCCAAAATCAGCTGCTCCAGCTCAATTGGGACCTAAATGAGGGCAAGCAGTATAGAACATGGATGAATGGAGGCTCAATGTGGTCGTTGATGGATGTAGCTATTGAGCCTAACCTTGCTATCCGAATAGGCTCTTCTTTGTGAGCTTCACTGCAGGTACAGGTATACAGTATTGATTTTTTTTCCATTCTGAAGAACAATTGAGGGAGTTGGCTGGGCTTGTTCTTGTAATCCACAATTCAGCCACTAGATGGCAATGCCGCGTCGTACCACCATAAAAAGGGCCGCGCTTTGTCTGCAGTGTGTGCAACGTGCAACCAGGGCACGGCGGCAGTTGATGCAATTCTCTTTTCTATTTTTTTCTTCTTCTATGCCCGCAGTGTACGTACAGTATAGCTTATGAACAGACATTACCTGAAATTGTCCGAAATGACTCTGGTATACTTAAACTGTATGTGTGAGGCTGCGTCTCGTACGCCTCGACAATTAAAACAAGTCAGAAAGCTAGCAGGCACGCATCGCAAAAAGTAGGCTCGCTTTGGATCGTACTCAAACATAGACTTACACACACGCATGCAGACAAAGCATATACAGAGCAGATACACACAGATAGAGAGAGAGAGAGAGAGAGAGAGAGAGAGAGGGGGAGAGAGAGAGAGAGAGAGAGAGAGAGAGAGAAAGAGAAAAAGGGAGAGCGAGCGAGCGAGCAAGAGACTGCACATTGGGGCGCCTGTGCACATCGACAGATGCACCCAGCAGTGGTGCATTGATTTCCAGCAGTTCTTTGATGAGATGAGCTATTCCGCCTCCCTCCCAAGGTGCTACTTTGCATAATTCATCTCAGAGAAGAGCAAAATGTGAAAAAAAAAGAAAGGTAGGATGATGTGGGGAACATGACACAAACAGAGGAGATACCTCAATGCATTTTACTACTGACGTCAATTCACTTTTAGGACTTGCCTGAGAAATGTATATTTATTACTTTTTGAGTGTTCCAAATACGACAGTGAGTGAAGACAGGAGGCGAGAGACCCAGATATGACGTTCAAACAGCAATGCAAATGTTTGACTATGTGGAATCTGTACATGGAGGGAAGGTTTAAGCTCAGACAGTTTGAAGTGAAGCATCTGCATCATCAATCTGTGCTGTCTAAAACCACCTCCATCCCAGAAAAATCTCACTGTAATGCTATAATTTACTGTATGTGTCATTACTCTTCATTACAGTTATTCAACCTCATTGCGTTCATTGCGATTTTTTTTTTTTAGGAGGAAATTAATCCACAAAATGAGGCAAGACGACATGAAAGCACACTACACTGATAACTTTACCGGCAAATTGCGACAAGATGTTCAAGTCACGACACCTATGGTAACACTTTTCTATAAGACTTGTATCTTTGTATGTTTTTTTTTGTTGGAACATTTGAGAGGTCTGAGGTGTGGTTGATATTATCAGGGCTGTCTGGTCCTTCCATACCAAACTCATCCAACCATGACTACATGGACCTTGTTTTGTCATGCTTCAAATGAATCAATCAATTAGGACTGAACATAACAGAAACAGAAGCCATCGTTTCAATTTAAATATTTTTTATGTCACTGAAATAGAGTGATGCACCAACAGTTCCAAGAATTTGAACAAATATATTTTATCACATGAATCAAATGATATTTGTATTCCTTCTTTTACCTCTTTCTCGTCCTCATCTATGTGTTTGATCTTGGTGTAGTCTACAGGCAGGTCCCAACAGTCGGCAGCGTCGCCCATGCCGTAGCAGCGGGAGCCCAGAAGGGCAGCTTGCCTCTGCGGGGACATTGGCTCTAGCGGGGTGAGCACAGAGTCCCCTCCGCCGCTGCACAGACGCTTGCTCATACTCAGGTCCAATGTACCGTTCTCGTCAACATCCAGGCTGGGACTCTGGATGTGGTGGTGGTTGGAAGGTGTAAAGTGAAAGCGCATGATGTTGGTGATGCATGTGTGTGTGTTGGGGTTTTCAGTCCAATGATAATGGATGAAGGGAAAATGATACATCAGAATGTAAAATAGAAAGAGAGAAGAGACAGAGACAGAGGGTTTGAGATTAAATAACAGTCAACAGCTCTATAAAACAACGATTGAATTTAAATAGAAATACAGGGAATAGCGTCTATTTCCACATTTCCTTTTTCAATTCAGCTATCGCAAACGAGCTATGTTTTTTTTTTTTTTTTTTTAACAAATTCTCTTCTGAATAACAAAGCATGTACTTTAGCAATACTACTGCCCTTGCAAAGGGCCAAAAGTGGACGAGGTCATCAGTGCTCAAGGACGAGCGAATCCCTCTGCGAGCATGTCTTTTTCTCTGTATCTCTCTCTTTCCTTCCAGCCTGCTGTAGAGTGTGTCCCATGTTCGGCGCAGTCACAAGTGGGTGTGCTTGCACAACTGTGTGTTGCACTCGTGTGACTCTAATGTGAGTGGACGTCATGGGATGGAGGTGGTGGAGGGGGTGAGGGGCTGAGGACTCGGGGTTGGCTTCAAGAGCAGTCATGAGTAGCAATGGCTGCAACTAGACGGCTCCAAACCCAAAAATAGAGACACAACCATGCTGTGCACCAACAAAAAAGTGGGCCACGGCTCACTATTCTATATTTTCTTTATTGCTTGTTCCTCTCGGTCTATACACTATCATCATGAGATTAAGTATTTTATAAAGGAAAAAAAATGTATCACAGACAAATTTCCCCATTGTGGGACTAATAAAGGACATCTTATCTTATCTTACACTATTGGGTAAAGCTGCGCCATTTAAAAAGATCCAATACAGGATGTAAGAAATGCCTTTAAAATACAATCAGACTCAGTTCTGATTGAAACTGTCGTGGAGATATTTTGTATATTATTGTACTTATAATTTGTACTGTAACTGTACTGTGGCGAATGAGATATGGTTCTAATATTTTGATATTCTTGTGCAGCAATTATTACCCAGAAATTTGAATATACTATCGGTGAAATTCAGTTCTACACCCAGGCAAACCACAATTATGAAGATAGTTATTTGATCTATCTGCCATCAACAATCAAAACTGACCATTATCTTTATATATACAAAAAAAAAAAAAGGCATCATTGCTTCTTTCGGACCTTATTAGAGTTTGCAGTTATACCTAATGTTGTGGTTGTGTCCTCCCTAATCTGTATAACGCTTGATTCAAATTCCATCATCGCCTCTTCACTTTGTCCCCCCCTCACAAGGAATAATATAGATTGTGGCCGTGGTCTCCTGGTGTCACGAGCTAAAACCTCCTGGTTGAGAAGATTTTGGACTTAAAATAGTTTAGTGACATGTAAAATGTTGTACTTGTTCTTTTTTTCAGGTTGAAGAATGACATTCAAAAAACATTTTGTGTGTTTGGATACATTTAAACAGCAGAGGCGGGCATTCTGTAAGTACTGAAACAAGAATGATGGACTAAGTACCGACAGAGGTATTTTATATTAATTTTTTTGTTTGTCAGTCTAATCTGCACTAACCGGGTCAAGTACTAAGGGAGTGAGGGGCTGATGGATTGGCATTAGATGGACTGGCGGACCGTTGAAACTTTCCAAGTGATGACGTAAACGCGGTTAAAACAATATGGTGGACTGACTGACGGTTACAGTTTGGTTCTGCTTGAAAAAAAAAATGACGGACTGACAATGTGCCCAAGCCGCTGATGATGACCAATGACAGATTGGCACATTTTTGTAAATTGCCCCCCTCAGTCAAAGAAAGTCAAACAAGCATACAAGTTGAGTCGAGACTATTGCCTTGCACACACAGCGTTCCTCTTTGTTTGTTGGTGTATTTTTATTGGATTTCCTTGAAAATGCCAACTGCACATGCTTGTTTGACGATGTCCAAGCTAGGGCTGGGCGATATGACCTCAAATCAATATCGTGAGAAATTGAGCAATTTTACCTCGATAACGATAAATGCACGATAAATTTCCCCCGTGGACTAAAATCAAAATAAATGCAGGAAATGCATATTGACTGTTTTTTTTATTGACCAACTGGTACACATTACTTTCAATGAAAAATAAAAGTACAAAAATCATTTGAATAAACATTCCAAATAGCTTGCTTTGGATGACTTGAACAATGTCACAAAGAAAAAGGGTCCCTCTTGAAAAATCTTTTTCTGCAAATAGATTGCGCCAAGATGCTGGCAGGATGTAAATAAAGCCAAATAAAAAAAAATGCTAAATAAAATGAAAGAAAATGTCAATGCAAGCCAAATAAACAAGTGTGCATCATCGGGGAAAATGTGCTGTCTCGAGTACTCTGGTGCGCAGTCGCCACTTGTCGTCTATGTAATGCACAGTCAGGCTCAATCAGGGATCCATGTTGCGACCCGACCACAAGTCGGATGGAGATGCAAAATGCTTGACATGTCTAAGCTCCCGGCCCGATGTAGTCCATATTGGGAAATACGGCTTTCATGAAGCATTTAAATCCTGTGCGCGCCACTGTAACTAGAGGAGCGAAATCTTTAGCTATGTGCTAGGCTATCGCGTCCACCTCTGAGACGTTCTCTCGTATGGTGTCGCTTCCGTTATAGGCTGTTGTTACTTGTCGAACCTTGCTTCTCACTTTGAACTTTTAGCACAGCATGGTTGTGTTGTGGGTGGTGAAAAAGCTTCCGGATTTGAATAGCCAGCTTCGACCGCGACGTCTGTTTTCTCTCTCGATCAGACGGGTGGAGTCACGTGACTAGAGGCGCCGTAGTCGTCTTAAAGGGGCATGAACATTGCCGCAGACAGAAAAGGCTTTTCTTTTTTTTTTAAACACCGAATTTACCGACATGGGCAAAATGATTTCGGTCATTGGAATAAATTTCGGTAACGGTAAATTTTCGGTTTATCGCCCAGCCCTAGTCCAAGCATATTATTATACCCAACTTGCCTTTTTATGAGTAATGAATGTCATTATTCACCCTGAAAAAAAAACAATAAATAAAGTATGAAACTAATATTTAAGTTAGTCATTTTAATTTATTAAATTTTTCATCTATTTAAGATATGAGATTGTTTGAGCAAGTTCCAGCTATGTTATTAAACTGTGAAATGATACCAAATTGGGAGGGGGGCAGTCTGTATGTGACAAGAACTTCAGAAATACCCATGTATTAAATATTAAAACTAGTTCAGGTTGTACCCCGCCCACTGCCTGACGACAGCTGGGATGGGCTCCAGCACCCGCCACGACTCTTGAGGAGAAGCGGTACAGATAATGGATGGATGTTTATTTTTACATATTTTTCATCTTCCAAATAATTTTTTATCCTTCCAATTGTGTGGAGACATTTCGGGCAAGCGCATTTAATAACACTCACATGACATGTCTTCAGGCAACAAAGCATGATCCAATAACGGTTGGATGAGTTTGGTGCGGCAGAGAGCCTTGACCTCAACCCTGTCAAACACCTTTGGGGTGAATGTTTAGTTTGTGAGCCACGATCTCTCATGCAACATTAGCAACGGCGGAGGTCCCAAATGCGCCTAATTCATATTGAGTGGCTTTTTCTGCCGCCTTGTCAGTGAATGCATGACTCAGCCCCTCATAATATAATAATGATAACATGAGAGGATGTGCCTCTTCTCCTTCATTGAACCCTTGGTGTGGTTCGACCTCTGCTACCATGTCAAAGACTCAAGAACATTCTACGGCTGCTTGTCTCTCACTGCAGAGGGTTGACCAATGAGGTCATTCCATCGGTTTGGGAGCTGTAGCAGTTCTCGTTAAGGAAATAAACCTTCTCAAAAGCCGTGGGCTTCAAACTTTGTGCATGTTGGCCAACTGTCACAAATGCTTCTCAGCAGTTTTAAAAGTACTGTACAAACAATGGTTAACACTAGCCCCGAGCGCCTACAAACTCAAACAGTCACATGAGTCATGCGCTGCACTGCTTTTTCAAAGTTGTGATAAAATTAAAGGTATTTTTGTATTCATCTAAATTCTTAAGCCTGTTTTTTCCTCACAATAACGTGACAGGATTTTCAACGCGTTGACATCTACTTTTCATAGTTGCGATTTTTCTCTTTTTTTCTTCTCTTCTTCACCCTTGTATGAAGACTATGTCCGCTAAAGTAAAAAGTTAAAGTCAAATTGCCGCACACGCTTCATTGAGGTTGCATTTTTAACCTGTTCACACACTGTCCAAGTATTGAGGTACGTCCATAGAATTTGATCATGTCAGGCATTAACAGCCCTAAAATGTGGCATCCTTTTTTCTCAGATTGCATTAAAATCTTTTCATCGAGCACATCAGATTTGAATGATAATACCAATAATAACGATAACAATAAAAGAATATGTAATTTAGCATTAGATTTAGTTATAGTCATGCATTAAGGATTAGGTTTAGCAAAAGGTGGACTGTTTTTTTCTGTAATGTCATCGCTATAAATTACAACAATCCGCAATGTGCAAAATTTTACAGGTCAAACCAAAGAAATAAAAATCTAATTTTCTAAAAAAAAAATAAATAAATGTCAAAAATTAATTTAGGGACACATAAAGCCATCACTGATTAAAATTTGCTGTTGACCAGTCAACTAGCTACCATTGTGTGAATTTCCTCAGTAAAGTGAACATCAGAATATTAATGTCAGTGTAAATTAAATACCTCTTTGGTAATTTAAATAGGAAATGTTTCTCTCCAATGTAATGAAAATATTTTTTTCAGTTTTCCTCACCCCTGCAGTCTTTGAGGTCCAATTTCCCCGTTTGTTACATTGCCATCTAATTGTGTACTTATTGTATTCAAAGTGGATATGAACGGTATCAGTCAATAAGTCTGTGTGCATGATGATGGTGTTCATTTAATCACAAAAGAGTCTTAATCATAGCACGCTCAAGAAGAAACTATTACGCCATTAAATGTTCTTGTAGGAGCACATATGAAAGTAATTCATTTGAAATATTAGCTACATTCATTTAAAGATGTAAATCTGTGCAAATCTGACTGGTCAGCTGCGATATTGTGTACAAGAATCACAAAAACCAACAACATTCCCCCCCAAGCTCTACTAGTGAAATAAATCCTCTGACTACATTCGAACACTGGGCATCCATTTTAATGAAAGCAAGTCATTTGAAGGTATATGCCAAATGAACTAGAGGACTGAGCTCAAAATAATAATGACTAAAACAAGAAGGAGGCTTGATTAGAGAGTGTGTGTCTGCATGTGTGTGTGCGTGTGTAAGAGCACTGATAGTCAGAGAGGAGTTGTACAAAGATTTGGCACGACCCGAGGTGTTGAGATGAAAGAGGAAAAGGAGTTGAGGAGGGGGAAAAAAAAGCCCTGTGAAGTCTCCTGTCTTCCCGTGCTGCCCGGGGAGCATCCTGTCTGTCTCGCTCCGACGTATAGGACAGACAATGAAATGATTTAGGACCACAGGAAGTCCTGACTGCTTCAGGCCTTTGTTCCCGCCAACTTTATTCCTTTCCACTTTGCTTTGAAAGTGTGTGGCTTTTGGCTTCTCTTCCACTTCCCTCCTCCTTCACTCTGGTACGTATATTCTCATCCCTTCTGCACTGTGACATTTAGAGACTGGCCACAAAAAATAAAAAAAAATAAAAAATATTGCCCGCTATCTTTATTATCAGTTCAATCTACGCCATCAACATTAGCATTGAGCAAACATTCTCTCTCTCTCTCTCTCTGTCTCACTCTCACCCTCTCACTCACTCACATCCTCGCTCGTACTCCCACCGTTTCCCGCTCAGCATCTCGGCGCAGATAATACAGAAACAGCGTCACCTTATCTTCTCAGAAATGACACGCTGGGCTTATGCCATGTGAAACGACGCTTGGTCCTGCTCCTATCTGATCCCTACACTGGGAGGGAAAAAAAATGCCCCACTGAGTCCCGAGTATAAGACGCAGTCATAGCGCTTTTGTCTATGTGTGTGTCTATTTTGAGTATACAGGTGGAGTCTCCCGATCTTTGTCAGGTTTCTCTGCTAGCACTTATCTAACGAAAGACGCATCGAGATAATCTATGGGTAGACATGTCTGTGACTGCTACAGGAGATGGAGCCTCATTTCGATGCAGTCACACGAGGCTGCAGGATCATATCAGGGCACATTTTCAACCTTGAGGAACTCCCAACTCTGACAGGGGCATCAGGAGCAGAGATAAAAGACACATGGGTGTAGGTTGTATTTCATGCAAAGTAATGACTTTTGCACAATTATGATGAGTGTGTTGTAAAATTCACTTGAACTTAAATTTTGGGGGGGACAATATATTTCAGCCATAGTGCCACATAAGACACCTGACCAGTAGCGCAGTTGTAGAGTTGTTTCAAATTCTAAACAGAAATGAACCAGCATGTTAAAAGGAATTGTTGTCAACTTCCACTGTCATTTTGGAAGTGTTGTGGTGTGTCACAGCAACCCGGGCGCTGCGACACATTGTTGACACATGTTCCGAGAGATCATCAGATGCTGTAGGAAGTTGTCTAATTTCACTCAATTTGTCTGAAAATATTGATTTATTAAAAACAAGCGTGACGTTTAAATGTTCTTGTATTAAATCCATTAAATAGGTCAATTTTGTTGCTTGGTACTTTGTGCAAATGCAAAGATGAGAAAAAACATTAATTCATTCAAATGACAGATAGACCGATGTATCCACTTATTGTCGTTCATACAATAGTCAAAAGTCATGGCTTCCTGCAAGTATATCACTTTCGTGTCAATTCAATAGGCCCACCTTTCACACTGAGTAAGTCCATTTGTGACAAAATTGAGACGAGATCACCATCGTGATTTTAATTCAGAATGTTGTGAAATGTTTGTTTTACTTTAAAATGGGGGCCTCGGCTCAATAAAGGTCGGGATGCACTGCCCTAGGTTACGATATATACTCCGATTAATATTGCATTTGTGGAATATGATTAAAGCATCTCAGGTTCTGTGTACAGCCAGTTGTCTACTGAAAATGTCACATGACCAAACCAAAAAAAACAGATGAGCCGTGACGGTTGTTACCGGAGCCATTAGGCATTGTGATATCGTTTTAGTCGATCGTCCCCAGAGATGGATTAAAAACGGTGGATATTTTTCCTTAATTCATATTCCACGAACGCAATATTAATCAGAATGTAACGTCTAAACTAGTGGAGGCACATACTGACTTGACTTCCCCTTTAAAAGTCACATGACCTTAATGTACATTTAAAAACATGTAAGCAATCATTTGCAGTGAGGTTCATAATGAATCAATGAATAATGCGAACAATGAATCAATGAATACATGGTGTTGAATGAAGCTCATGGCATTGCTATTGGAAGATTAATTATATGATCATTTTTTCAAGCAAACAGTGTAGACCATGTAACTTTCCTGGTATGTGGCTTACTTTAGTTGGTGGCGTGCCGGAATTTAAAAAAAATAAACAAATAAAATAAAAAAACACCATGTAGGCCGTATTGCTGTCATATGTTCTGGATTCCTACCTGTGAGCACAGATCTTGGGGCTTTCCTCCCATACCATGTGGCATCTCTCGGCAGCGCGTGGACAGGTTGAGGATGGCCGTGGCAGCCATGTGTGCTGCCTCCATGTCGTGGCTGTAGTCGAAGCTGCTCTTGCTGCAAGTGCTGCTGGCGCTGCTCCCTCCGCCTCCTCCGACACCCCCTCCTCCACCTCCACAGCTCAGACTGCTGCTGCTGCTGCTGGGAGCGTAGGTGCTGGTGGTGCTGCTGGCCGAGCTGGAGTTCTTGCAGTAGCGCTTGGCTGCAGGGCACAGAGCAGAAAGTGAGAACTCAAATCTAATTTATGCATCACTGTTTTCGGCCACTGTGAGGACACTAGAGCACTAGACACCTACAAGAAGTTCAACATTTCACTATTCTGCCTTAAAAATATGTCGGCGTTGAAAAAAAAGAAAGAAAGAAACATTTCTGAGGTGTATATATATATATATACATATATATATATATATATATATATATATATATACATATATATATACATATATATATATATATATATATATATATATACATATATATACATATACATATATATATATATATATATATATACATATATATATATATACATATATATATACATATATATATATATATATATATATATATATATATATATATATATATATATATATATATACATACATACATACATACATACATACATACATACATACATACATATATATATATATATATATATATATATATATATATATATATATATATATATATATATATATATATACAATACACACACATATATTCTGTTGCAAAAGAACATCAACATGTGCAAAGCAAGAAACAGGATTTGGTTGTTCATTGCCCAAAATTAAAAAAGATTGGCAAGTTTTCACCCAAATCCAGCAGACAAATGTGATAGCTACGCACAGATAAGACGAGACGATAGTAACGTGGCCTTGGATGACAACATGCCCAACACATTATGGTCATCGCTTGGCTTTCTTCTGGCTTTGATAGAAATACTTCTGTTCTCTGGTAAAGACTCGCAAATTTCCCAAATGTTCCTGACTTTGTTTTACATCAAAGACTTCCGAACATTTGTCCTTCAATATTGCGTAGCTCACTGTCTTTGTATAAAATCCACAAGAAAACTGTGTTATACCCCTTTGACCATTATTCCAGGGCAAGGACGCTGAAAACTGAGAATATTTACTATAGAAACACTGAACTGTACTACAACCTAATCCTTGGTGAAAATGAGACTATTTACAGTTTTGTAAAAATGACAATTTCAGCGAAGTGACAGCTAAGCTTAATTGAAGAGAAAATGCGAGACACTTATGATATTTGTAATGAAATCTTACCGTCAAATCCTTTCGGGGAGGTATCCCTGTGCCCGTGAACCTTGGGAGCAATGGCCCGTTTCCCGTACACTTGGTGGTTGTTGGCGGAGCCCTCAAAGGCCATGTAGTCAAAGCTGGTCTTGGAGTACTTCTCCAGCTCCTTGGCCAGGTTGGATCGGGGTGTGCTGGTGGAAACATTGTTCTTGTCACCATACTGAGGATAGTCCAGTTGTTTGACAAAGCACATAGGCCTGGAAAATAAATGACGAGGGGGTGGAAGTTGGACCGAGCCACTGAAAATTGCCCAAGGGAGGGGGAGGAAATTTGGCTTCAAGTGGGCAGACTCAAAGGAAAGCGCAGACTGTTGGCAATACTCCAGGATTGAAAGATGGAGGAGGATGTTGGTAAATGGCTTCTCTTTAACAGAAAGGATATTCCCTCCATTTCCCATTGTGTGTGTATCATTCTTAACCTCCACTCCCAATGACAAAAAAAAAACGTTTCTTTTTATTACACTATTGTTAATGGTTTTATAATTGAATGCAAATAAACACAATTTTGGTAGACTCACTCCAGTACCATCGGTGTAAAAACGGCTGTAACGTAATTTTTGTGTCAGTGCAAATGTAGTCTGGCGTGTTTGAGGCCGTGTTGCGCTTACAGGGCATGCCGGTGCACAAAGCAGCCTTGACCTCAACGCACTGGATATTTGGTGACAGAAAGTTGTAAAAAGGGGTGCATTGTCATTTTCGTACCAGGGCAATGGTCTTGTTCAGCGTGTTTGTCAATTTGTTCGACGCGTTTCTGCTTCACCCCCCATGCAGCTTGCAAATTGGAGATAAAACGTAAACTAAATTCTAAACTGGCCAAAAGAATAATTGTCGGAATCATGATTTATAATCATTATAATCACGAAACAATTTTAATAGCACCCCCATCACCATGAGGTTGAGGGCTGAGGATGACATGGGCAGGGTGGTCTCCAATTGCACATCATACACATGGCCAACTACATCACCCAAAAGGAGCGATATTGCAGTTGCAACAACTAATTTCTGCTTCCGCAATGTTCAACCGCAGTGGACTCGAGTGTGCGCTTCGTACCGCCTTGATTTCAACGCAAATCAGTGATGATGTGAGCAATGCCAGAGAAAATACTACGTTCCATTCCATAATGACGCATAAATGCGCAAACAGGTGTCCATTTTTACCTGTGTAAAGTCCAACAGAATACCAAAAGAAAGAAAACTCATGCACACAGTTCGACTTTGCGCAAGACGCTAAAATAGGGCCCGACCTGTCTCGTTGCAAATCATAACAAGGAAGCAATGACGTTTCTAATTATGTTTAGATTCAGTCATCTCTAAATATAAAAATTTTAATTACTTGTGACATTTAACTATTTGTGACTTTAAAACAGTTTCTAATACAAAACAAAAACAAAACAAAAAAGCCCACCTGTGCCACAATATGATACATGTGACCGACTGCATGAAGGGAATAAAGAGATTTATCTGCAATAGTAAGGAGGCAAAGGAGCATGCGATTTTTGGAGATCTTTTGGAGCATGAAACAAAAAGCACTTCAAACTTGACTAGCTTGAAGAAATGCAAGGAAAAAAGGAACAAAACATTTCAGCGCGACAGAAAATATTTGACAAACATGGAGCTCTCTCTGTAACATAGTCAGAACATGTGTCGAAGCATTCATGTGAAGTCATCAAATGGCAGAACAAACGCTCGTTTTATCTTTTTATCTCCCACTGTGGATTTGCCAAAAGTTTTGACAGCCAACGTTGTTTGAAGGCCACCTGATGAGGAAGAAGAGAAAAGTGAGTGGATCCTACCTTAAGACTCTGTCAGAAGCCTGGTTGGGCTTGGAGCCGTCACAGCTCTGGTGTTTCTCCTGGGCCTTGGCCAGCTTCTCAGCTGCAGCGATGGGGCATCCAGACAGACTGAAATACAAAGACCGTGTCAACATTGGCACGCTGCAAATTCTTAAACACAATTTTGAATTATATGTGTTGGAAAAGGCGATAAATGTTGATGTGCTTGTCTGAATTCGAATTAGAGTAGCCTGTAGGTTTCTTGCTGAGAAGCTCACAATTTACGTCTGCAAAATTGTTGCCGTATGGTAAATGCACGTTATTTGCAGCCCGCAAATTTGATTGTCCTTTTAACATTGTCTACATTCCACGCTCTAAAATCGGTCGGGTAAAAAAAAAAAAAGCAATTTTAGGCCAAAAATGGACCGATCGACTAATTGCGTCAATGTGACTCATCTTCTCGCGCTGTTTTGTCCAAAACAGCCCAATTTTTTAGGTTGTTTTTTTCAATAACAACTCAGAAGGTTGGGTCAAATTGACCCAAGTAGTGGATCGGTCCATTTTCAACTACATTTTTAGAGTGTACACAGAAAGGCAGCGATTCTAAACCCAAATGATAGAACATTGAGGCAGATGCGCTAACCACTTTTCCACAGTGACGTTCTTGCTCTGAAATTCACTTTACATTGTCATCTTGATGGTGCCTGATCTTTAATAATGTTTGAGGTTGGAGACATCAAGTTCTTCCATATTGTTTCCTATACACTATGCTTTGTATGCTGTGACACATTTATTTTGCGGAGGTAAGATCTCTTATCAAGCCATCCGATGAATAAGTAAGTCGTACAATGTGGTCTAATATCTGTTAAGTGTACATACTGAATCGAGGGAATATGGAAATATATCTTCTATGGCTTGGGACAGAGTGCAAATGTCCAGACAACTAACTGACCAAAAGTGGCAAAAGTACATGCCGCGATCCTTGACCTCCATTTTCCACTGCACTGCTCTGCCCAATGTAATGTGTCAGGCCTCACAAAATGCACTTTGACAGCGGCCTGAAGCCAATCTGGAGCTGTGCTCATAAGCACCTGTCACACAACGCCCACAAATGTGTGCCTGTGCATAGAATCTCCATCATTTCTTTTATAGCAAAAGTGAAAGTTTATGGCTCGTGTGGATGCACGTGTCTATTTGGCGCCCGAGCCGTGTCACTGAGCACAGCATGGGGGCACTGTGGTCTTCCCAGGTCTGCACCTTTGCTGTCACCCCGGCGGAGTGGCAGAAAGGTGCTAATAGCTGCTGCTATGCCCCAACTCCCCGAGCATCTGCTGCTGGTGACTCCTCTTTCACTGCAACCTCACCCCATCTGACAGCAAGGCTATTTTTGTTTCTCCCTCCAAACTTGCACCTGATGGATGCCATTTTTTTCCCTACCAGGGTCTGTTGAATGATTTACGCTTTAGTATGTGTGAGCCAACGCACTGCTAATCAGTGTTATTTGAAATATGGGATCGTGAAGTAGAGGAACAACTTGAAGCCCTCAGAGAGTACAGACCTTTAGAAAGCTAAATTTTCTTCTGGAGCCAAGAGAAGAACATGTCATATTATCTTCCATCAGAAGAGATGAACGTGTTAAATTTCAAACAGCTCAAATTGGGACGCAACTTGCTTTGATATTTCAGATTTTCAAAGAGCCAACGACATGGTTACTTGCTTGCTCCTTCCCTCAATATTAGTCTCCCCTGTTTTTGTGTTTTCTCATATTTAGCAATTATATGCCACCATCCATCTTGTGTTACCCACGTAGTCTACTGTACGGTCGCTAGCTTCACTTGGTCCCGTTTGCTTGACCTGACACTTTGGTGTCTGAGCAACTCATCTTCTTTCCCACCCTTGTGTCTCGCTGAGTTGTGCCTTGTTTTGTGATGAGTGTACGACTAGTCTCAGGCCGTAATGTGTACAAAATATTTTTTTTTCCATTTACAGTGTTAACAGAGTTTATGCTTCAATTGCACTGAGATTAAAATTAATTTGACCTTTTGGTATGTATTTGATTTGTACTGCTCTTGTGTTTGAGAATACGCTACAACATTGAAGCGTTTTCCTCCCATAAAGTGTGCATTTTGCGTGGGTGGTTTGGGTCCAAACCATCCCCTACACGGCAAACTATGCTTCTGCTGATGCCTATAGAAATTATGTTTGGGTCTGTATGAGAAATAAGCACGACAGATGGACGTTTGAAGACAGAATATAATATAACTTCATTCATATCTGGAGTCCTGACTATATGTTAATTGAAACAAAATGACACAAATATTCCAGGTGGATGCGTTAAGCTTGAAACAAAACGTTGCTGACAAAAAATAAATAAAAAAATAAATAAATTAAAAAAATCATTTCAAGACAGAAACCAGCGGACAATGCAAACAACATAACATCCCTGATGGAGGCAATGATCCCCATCAAGCTAACATTATGATCATAATCAACACATAAAATAATGATTGGATGGAAGAAGAAGTCAAATCAAGATCTCACATCCATATGAACTGAAATAAGATCCCACAGAAAAAAAGGGACATGGCTGGAGCCTGTTTCTTCCGGGCAGGCTGTCACTTACCTTCTGTGGGAGTTTCTGTTGCTATTGACATGGCCGCGTCCAGTGCAGCCAGGCGTAGGACACTTAAGAACGTTCTCATACATAGCCACAACTTCATAGCGACAGGAGACAGGAGTGAGAAACACGGAAGGTTAGGAGCCCCTCGAAACCACGCATGAGTTCTATTACTGTGTGAGCTTGGCATTATAAACATCATTAAGAAATGAGCCTGCGTGAACCCAAATGACCTCGTCTTCATTTTAATGAACGCTAGTTTGAAAGGGCAGGCAAGGTTTCCCGCCATATTGCTTCCACTTATCCGAGCCTTTCAAATTAATATTCATGCAATAGGCACGGTCATGAATAAAAAGGAGCCATTTAGGTTCAGCAAGACACAGAAATGGAGGGGGGGGGAATTGGGGCCATGCCGAAAGCAGATTCAACCAACAGCAGACAATCATGCAAAACACATGTCTTGAAATCAATAGAAGATCCCTTCCCTCTGTTATTTGCACTTTGGTATCACAGGCACGTTGTTAGCGTAGACAGCGTGGTCCTCAATACCGTTTACCATTAAAACACTCCATAACTGTCTCACGCCCCGTGGCAACCAGCCAATTAGATTAATGATCTATGGATGTCTGAGAGGAGCTGTCGGAGCACTGCAAGCAGGGGTGCGGGGAAGGGTCGTCTCCACACCGTGGCATGCGGGGCCAAACCCCATCGGCACCAGCTTCATCATTATCACCCCCTTAAACTTTCACCCCTCATCATCCTCTTTGCCTTACATACTAATTGGTGTTGGGTGCAGGTAATTGGAAAAAGCCCGCCACCTCAACTTGCCACAAGCCAATACATTATGCATATCCGAGATTTGTCCTGCCCTCTGCTAAGAGACAGGAAATTGAAGCATCACAAAATAGTCTTAATCAAATTGCAAGATGGGACGAGAGCGGGAAGGAATAAGAGGATGCAAAATATTTGTATGAGCAAATGCATCGTGTCTTACGTGTGCAAATGACTTTAAAAAAAAAAAAAGCTAACAATCAATTCTAACAATATTGTGGAGAGAGAAAAAGAAAGCTAAAATGAGCAAATGGTGAAGGGAATTAATGAATTTGAGATATAATTTAATTGTCATTTTTCACATTTCCCAAGGAGCTGTCTGGCTGCACTGTGTGATTTCCCAATTAAATGAAACCACTGCATTAATAAAACATAATCTATCCAGCACAGCAAATGCATTAACAGTGAAAGAGAATGGTCTGTCGCTGAGTTTGCCCTGCAGGTACTCACTTGTGTGGCATGTTGTCTTCTTTACCTTTTAACGAGTCAAGCAAAGACTGTTTGTGTGAGACTATCGAGCACATATTGGCAGGGAGCTAGTGATTGGCTGACGATGCAGAGATTTCATGTGTGAAGTGGGTCACCTTTGAGATGTCACGAGACTGCAGCCTGTGTGTTCGACTGGAGCACCAAAAGCAAGAGCGCGTAAACTCATCAACCACGACAATAGGTGCCCCCGCTCAATGTTATGACACTCAATTCAAGAGCTGATCAGCTCGGTTAGGACTTTGGACTGATATTGTCACAAAGGTAATAATTGGGTCATGTTGACAGTGTAGTAGAATTAATATCGGTGTGAGATAAAAAAAAAATCTGAGATGCATTGCAAGCTTTCTGAATCCATTATTATATTTTGTATTTTGATAACAGATTATTAAAGGTAGAGTTAAAGTGTTAAATGAAAATGTGGCCATATATATTCAAACTGTGTGTATGACTGGACACTAAAATATTGTTAAAATTATCTTTTAAAAAGTATCCATTTGTGGCCCCATATTACGGCTTTAATTATTATTATTTTTAATTATGATTAGTAAACTTGTCAGGGCGCGAGGAAACTCGAGCCAATTTTCTGTCAATCATTTTCCCGTGTGAGCACATTTCTCGCAGGCATGCACGCTTGCGAGTGGTCTGCCGACAACCGCAACACACAGCCCGGTCACGGTGATATTTTTCCTGGCTAAAATATTGTGCTGCGGTGAGCAACAAAAATAAAACCAAAGAAATGGACAGCCATTGAGACAAATCAAGGTTAAACACGTGTTACAAATTTGATATGATGTGCATGGCTGCACATCTCGGCCTGGAAAAACATCGTTAAAGTCATTGTTTTCAATTTGTCGTCAGGTAAATTAATCTCCAATCTCTTCTGTTTTTAATTGATTGAATATTATCAAAGCTCTCCTAGCTCTTGCCAGCACAAGGATGATAATTTTTAAGTCGACCAACTACATCATGTGATGCAAAGCCCAAATCAAATGCTGTCCACTCGATAATCTGACAACATTTATCTTGAGATAGGTTTGTCTGTGGCTGTGGCTGCAAGGAGGGCCATCACCTCACACGTTAGCGATAATGTGAGAGAGACTGATTGCACGATCCATTTGTAATTGGCAGTGCTGGGCATGTCTGTCATCATTCTGTCATTATTTCAGGCCGGCCCAGTCCGTCGGTAGCGGCGACAGCCAATCAGTGTCGAGAACGTACTTGCGTCTTATGCACACCCACGTGCACACAAAAATCAAGTCAAGTCAACGGACAGATACACAAAGTGCGGCGACTGGTGAAATAAAACAATAAGGGAAAATGTGGGACGGAAAGGTTTATAACACTGTTTTGTTTTTTCAAACACGTGTCTGCCTGTGCTGAGCCTGCGTTTGACATAGCACAGTGGTCTCCAACCGTTTTCCACCGCGGATCGGTGCACACAAGTCCAAAACTTTAGTGGACTGGCAACCGCGGGACTGGTTGTTGGCTGACTAATAGAGTGCTACAAGAAACTGTGTATTTTTATATACTTCAATATGGTCATTTTGGTAATGTGACCAAACAACCATTACGTGCACGAACGAGCAACACAAAAACTGGGATATTTTGTCCATATTACAATGTGAAGCCATATCTGATCAGAAAACTGTCATGGTCTTGTGATCAAAATGACAAATGTGCTAAGGTCTTAATGTCCTGCTAACTAATTTGGGATCAGTCAAGGGTCAAGTCCGTCAATTTCATTTCTGAGAAATTCCTGAGAGTCAATGTTAAAAATAGTCAAACACTCTGGCATTATATGAAGCATAACTGGACATCACAACATCCTTGTTTTGTATCCTATTCAAATGAATTTTGCTCATACTGCAAACCAACAAAAGGCGGCCGAGTCAACACAAACAAGAAAACACCAATCGCAATTTGGATCCTTTTGATCAGATTTAAGGTCAAATGCTCCACATTATGTTTTTTCATCCGTGACACTGATGTTCTTTCCAAGCCTTATTCTAATGATAACTAATTTATTTGCCATTATTAAAACCCTCTCTTATTTTTATTGTGCTCGCTGTCACAGCAGATCATATCTTGAATCTCACTGGGCCCATTAATAAAACACATAAACTGTCTTTTATTGAGAAGGCTAAATAGCCAAGCTGAAGTCTCACGATTCATTCAAGGCTAATGTTTATTGTCGCTTCACGTGATATTCAATAGTGAGACAGGGTACAAGCCTTTCCATTCGATGCAGCATAATTGAGCGAAGAATACAAATAAAAGAATGGCTTTTGTGACATGGATGGCTGCGGAAAGGCTCAGTGTTATCAAGGTCTGTGCTCTGGATTGAATGAAAATGATCAAGAGCCATTTAATTGCAAACCGCAGCAATAGATTCTTCCCTGCTCGCCTCATAACGTAGTGGTGAATAAACTACATAGAAATAGATCAAGATTAGGTTTTACATTTGTTTATTTTGTACACTATTTATAATTGGAAAATGAATAAATATTGACCTATCCAGTCTTTATGTGACAGAAAACGGAAGAAATACAGTGTGGGTGTTTTTTTTTTTTCACTATGTCTCCATCTGCTGGAACAGACTAGTGCCACAAAAATTCAATGTGTTCTTTCAATTGCATAACCCTTCGAAAAAAGCTTATGAACCAACCGCGCAATGCAAAAGTTCCACTAACATCCGCATTGTGCTTAACGAACAGAATAAAGAACTGTGTGATCTGCTAGCTGATATATGCTATAATAATCGCGTCTATGGTTATTAGGTTCCGCAAACACACTGCCCATAAACATCTTGGTGGAGGTAATGAAATCTTTCAGCCAATCATGCTGTGACAAACAATGAATGTGACCACTCGCGTGGACGTGACCAGTGTCGAGAAAGTGGGTAAAAGAGTCTCATGCCAAAAACGTTCACCAACCAGATCAAGTCCTCATTTCATACCTCATCACCATGGCATACTAAGCAGGCAATCAGGGAACAAAACTATGGCTGCATGCAAAAGGTCACAAGAGAAGTGCCGCTGCAGGCCTTCACGATCAAACAGTTCCGAAAACACACAAACACACACACACACACGCGACGAGTCCGACTCAGCAGTGATCACAGGGAGACATGCAGAGTGACATGGAAGGTGCAGGCCACAGGTTGGGTGCTGGTATGAGACCAGATGGCTTACTTTCTGGTGGCACTCTGTCTTTGTGCGGACAGCCCGACAGACTTCGATGGTGGGGGTACAAGCCGGTCACGTGACCCGTGCCGTCACAGCCCGGTGTCGGACAGCGGCTCTCTTTCTTGTCCGCGCGGGAAGCATCTGCGTGAAGGAAGGTTATTTATTAATCGGCCTGCAGCACAATTGGAGTTGGCTAAAGAAGCAAAGAGTCGAAGGTCAAATTAAAACATTTTATTTTCAAGTGCTTTGCCAGTGAGTTTTGACCGGGTTCTCATTTTTATTTTTTGCATGTCAAAGCAAGTATTCTGTTGAGCCTGAAGAATTTGGCCCAGCGGAGGTTAAATGCCAGCTTGTTAGTTACTCATTCCTGGCACTACCCATCACAATTTTCATCATTTAATAGACTCCTAATTTCCAAACATGATTTCTCTTTGTTAAAAAACATTTAATCCTAACCTTGGGCATTCATTGAAATAGTGAACAATTCAACCCTTGACAGTTGTTGGAGAAAATACAATAGATACATTTCATTAAGGTCAAGACTTTGTATTACAATTATTCACTTAACTTCAAACGATCCAATATGATACTATAATTAAATTTTGGGGGATTTACATTTTTTGTTATTATCGTTACTTCTCTTCACTGATTGGCGAAATTATGGCGTTCTCTGGTCTCATTGTTTTTAACACCCAATTAAAATCTAACTGGAGTTCTTTGCTCTGGGTTGCTCAAGGTGGGTGCAGAATACTTTTCACATGATACAAAAAGACAACAATGAACACACGCACACTAATAATCTGTAATCGTTGAATTTTTAAATAATTCCAATGAAATACTGAATGACCAATCTTCATTTATATATTGATTGAAGATAATTATTTCATATATGTCATTATTATATAGACATGTTTTGATGCATTTGAAATAAAGTATATGAAGAAAAACTGGGCAAACGTTTACTGCACAACAGAAATTTCAGTGACCTACAACGAGTTGCAAATGTGTTCTCTTCAACAACCGATTCCACGGCGCTCCGACCTCCATCGTTCCATTTTCTCCCAACCCACATCATAAATGGAACCACCAAACAAAGGTAATATGAAGCTGTGCAAACATCTCTTCGTACTTTTAAGACTTTCACACGGCTAGACAAAATCAAGGATTGTAAATTGACTTAGGATTTGAAATCGTAAAATATCTCATGACTGGAGAAATACCTATTAATGTTTTTTTTTTTTTGCAGAACTCCACATTGTAAGCACCAAAAAGCAACAATACGAGTGACGGAAATGTTCATTAGGCAGTAGCATTTGAGTATTATGAGGGAGTGGGTGGTGGTGGTGGTGTTATCGCGTGCTACAAGCAAACTGATGCGCGGCTGATTAAAGGTTTGAAACTCTGCAACTCCTAAGGCACTAAGTGACAACCCCACAAAACCCCCCGAGGATATAAAGTAAGAACAAAGAAGAACTGTATCAAGTGAGGAGTAGGGTTAAGAAGAGGTGACAGAGCACACCCACTCATTCACCCAAATAAAAACTGGGAGTAGAGGTTGCTGCCTGATGTCGTTCTGTTTTTTTTTGTTTTTTTTCTATTCTGTCTGGCTTTGATATAAACCAGTATTTTCATCACTTGGCTTGTTAAGAATGACTTCTTTTGAGGACCCGTCGCTGAGAATGAGATAATATACAAATGAAATATTTCGAACATACATACATTTGGTTGCCAGCCTTTTTCCGAGTGGGAGCAGCTGAGTGGAAGGCATATTAGAAGGAAGGGGATATTGATTGCGGCTTGGGAGGGGCTGTGTTTTGCATAGCCGATGGCCTCCATTACCATACCATCTCTGGATAATTAATGTGCAGTCAGTGGGCCCGTTGTTCCTTATCGGTCATTCGGGTACTCCTCCATTCTCATCTTAACCTCGTGCTTCTTTTGCCGAACTGCGTTCATCCCTGACCTCCTCTTCCCCACCTCAATCTCTTCACCATGCTGAGTTTTATAAATCACGCGCAGGAACCCCGTCGAGTGAGTGTCTGCTACTATCGTCTATCTGCTATCCAGATTATTATCAGCCTTCCACTCTTCATTCCAGCGTCATTCAAACACGGAGTCCGCAGAAGACTCTCAAAATTAACATTTGTGTGGCATTTACGTTGCAAGATATACCTGCTGAGAATTGTGTGGCATTTCAGGTTTAATATCACCCTGCTGTGAATTAGCATGCTCTTATTTGTGTCTCTTGTCTAAATATCCTGTGTGGGGAGAAATAATTTAGCCTAATTAAGGCTGAATATTGCAGCAGTAAAAAGATATTAAGAGAGGAATCATTTGGACTGAAGGAGGAGAACAGCATTCAAACCACCCTGAATGAGTGTCGCGCTTGCTCTTTACAGTCTTTAGCTGTTGACAGCCAGCACAACCGCCACTCGTTATGTTTGTCCTTTTGTGGGCTTACTGAAAATCCGAACCTTACAGACGGGTGTACGCATAGTAAAGGAATGTATAAATTAATTCTCTGCAAAGGATGCAAGCCTTCCTCTTATGCGCGTCCTTAAAAGTCGGTTTAAAAATAGGAGGCTTTACCCCAAGCTGCATCCCAAGGATGAAATGTACGGCCCTAACAGGCCGTGCAGATTGCCATTACTTATGCCTGACAAGCCTACCCTCTGATGTTTCCATGCTGGCCTATTTTAACAACATAAGCTGCTGCTACTGCTCCTGCTGCTACCAAGATTCAAATTTTCAAATTGGCTGCAAAATGGCTCGTCCTGGGGTTATAGCGGGGAACCCAGAATGCATTTGGCATATCTGCTGTCGGCAGTAAAAGAATGGACAGTGGTGAAGATCTTTGGTAATATAGTCGTCAATATATACTCTCGTAGAGCCTTTCAGTGAAGCAAAATCTGAAACATGTTTTATGAGCTCAAGTAAGAGTTGCGTCAAGCATTCAATAAGATTCGATGTATCATTTAGTTTCTTTTATTTCTTTCGAATGCTTTAATCAGCATATCTGCATCACGGTTAAAAGGTTTTGGATTCAAGCACTCGTGTGTGGAGTTTGCCTGCACTTCACCTCTCGCCCAGCGTCAGAAAGCATCGGCTTTCACTCTTCCATGATTTAATTAGGGACAAACGTGGTATAGAAAATGGATGGATGGAATCATTTACTGATATGTTTGACATATATTGCAGCTAATAGTGCAGTAGTTCAGATTGTGTAATGTTAACCTGTCTGACAATGTCAATCAAAAGACAAGATTATTCTTTTGATTCTGTATTATATTGCACCGAATCGAAAGTGTTTCCTGCACGTTATTCCTGATCTTTATCAAGTCTTCCGATCATGTCAGTGTGGAGCGCTCACCTTTATGATAGAAAAGCTTCTTCATTCCATCAGGGAGTCGTCCTTTACGCTCAACCGCATAAGCATGCCGTGAGCCGTGGTCATCATGGCCGTATCTCACGCCGTCTCTCCGAGCTGCTTCCGCCTCCATTTTATCCCGCAGTGCCTTTGCACGCTGGGATTCCAGCGCAATAGCCTTTTCCAGCAAGGAAAGGTTTCCCTTTGTCATGTCAAACACTTCCTCTGACCTGTCTGACGTCACAGAGGCCGTGTCTTCGTCAAAGTCCCGGTGGTGAAAACGGTCGCCCTGCGCGCAACTGGCGAAGGCCTTGGATCGCGGGCTGAGCTGCTCCTCAAGCTTCAACAGATTGTCCATGTCTGAATAGTTCCTGTCCAGTGCTCGTCTGTCGTCCTGGCTATGCTGGAACTCGCCATAGCCGTGATGTTGGGGCTGCTGATTCATGTCCCCGCATAGGTAATGATTCTGTTGGAATGACCCGTTGCGATCCGTGGGCTTTGTTTCACTAAGTTTCCGAGCAAGATCGAAGCATTGATTGCGTAAGCACTCCAGACTGCTTAGACACACTTCCTCATCACTGTTTTCGAACGGTCCGTTGCCGGCGGTCTTACTGAGTCCATTGCCACCGTTGTGCACACTTAAGCCGTTGTGGGAACAGTCTCCGTTTCCAGCAATGCCTCCCGCATAGTCCTGTCCCTCTAAATTGTCCGACAGCACAGCTCCATGTCCTTGTGCCAGGAGTTTGAGCGAGTCTACGGTCTCTCTAACCACGTCGCTATGAACGTCCAAACTCAGATCATGTTGATTACCAATTGGCGTTTGCTCGCTTTCTTCCTCTTCTTCCTCATCCTCATCCTCCTCCTCCTCCTCTTCTTCTTCTTCCTCCTCTTCTTCTTCCTCATCCTCCTCTTCCTCCTCTTCTTCTTCTTCCTCTTCATCCTCCTCCTCCTCTTCTTCCTCTTCAGCACTGTGAGAGGAGTTGCTGTTCATCTCTGACTCCGTCATCGCCCGGTTTGCGGCATCTTCGGCGATCTTGCCAAGGTTGAGCAGCGACTTGGCTACGAGCTCGTCGTAGTTCTCGTACTCGTCGTTGTTGTTGTCGTCTTTCTCCGTTGTGGGACCCGACTTGGCATTGCCGCCAACTCCACCTCCACTTCCACTGCTGCCCTCACCGCCGCTCATTGGCTGCTCTTCTATTGAGAAAGAAAGAACAAAGATCTTTTAATTCCTTTGACATCATCCTGTTTAACCAGATTTCTGAGCTTCAGAGTTGTGAATCAGCAAAGGAAGTTACATTGCAGTTTGCAATTATTCCAGGAATAGATGTTCTTGAAAATGACGTGAACCTTCTCTATTTGCCTCAGATGCAATTCTGAATACTAATCATAAGCACTCTGACTAAAGTCACTTCACATTTTCAAATTACCATACATACAATGTTTCATTCAAAGGAAATCTAAACACTGTGAAGAGACAATTTGTATTTTTTTTCTTTTACACCAAGTTCTAGTTTAAATCTAAGAATCAATGGTGTAATTATAATCAACTTTAAGACTTCTTTTCAGGACGTAATTAATTAAGACAGGTTGCAGAACCTTTTCTGTCAGGAATTTGCAGCTCTCACTCCTGGAGCACTTCCACTCTTTGTTTTCACATTTCTGGCTTGAACCAACAAGACGATTAGTGCTTGCAACAGCATCACGTGTGTGCAAGAATATAAAGTGTTCAATACAGAATGCATTAAAAACAAAAAAAAAACATGGTGCCTGAACTGGCGAATGTAACACCTCGCCATCAATGACAGTTTGTAACTAGTGACGGTAAAATAATCGTCGTTGACGTAAACTTTCAAGTAGATGTAAACAACAACAGCTAGCAAATAAGTAATTAGCACAGTAGGCAGGTTGACTACATATCATGTTAATATTGATCATCACTCTCAGCAACCATGCCTTCTTGGTATTTTCTGACAGCCAATTACAGAACAAAATCCACATTATCTACAAGCATTTGCCAAACAGTTACTTGATTTTCTATAAAATAATGATTTTATTTAAAACTTTCAGTCAGGGATTAGAATGCTTCACAGTATTAAAAAAGCATTAGTAAAATATTCGAACGGCGTCCTTGTTGCATCTGCCTCTGTACTTGTCCTATAATCTGTTTTTGCATTTGACCACAATATCCTAATGTGGAGATGACATGTCATTGGTACTAAAAGAAAGGCCTTAAATTGGTTTCTTTGTCTTAAATTGGTAACTGACTTCGACCGGTCAGAAAGTTCAGAAAGCTCATATTGGTTTCCACAGTTTTTCCATTTAAACAACCAAATTAGCAATCTAAGTTGTTAAACATGTCAGCTATAATAATAAAAAAATATATATATTTGAAAGTCTTTTCGTGGTTTATGTCAGATTTCATCGTTTTTGAAACAAAAAACCATGATCTTAATTTGGCACTTTTTTTTTCAAGTTCACTCGTAATAACAATTAGTTTTATAAACTTATAGAAAATGCAACTGCACATACTTTAGATCCCCCCCCCCCATTTACAACACAGAAAACCCACCAATCAATATATAAATATATATTGAATTATTAGTAATCATTAGTATCTGCTACGAAAACAAACCATCCTACTAATTACAACAATCATACTACTGCTAATAATAGCAGCAACAATAGCTTCTCCACAAAAAACATTTTTTAACAGTTCAATGTTAGAAAGAAAATATCCAGGACAATTTTGTTCCACGATTTGGCAATCTTGATCTAATTTGGCTCTCAGTGAGAATAATTGATCTAAACCTTGATGTAAGGTATGCATTATGTATGAGTCGTGTGGTTTTTGACATGCACAATGTACAAAGTACCTTAAAATAATTTCTGTTGTGAATTGGTGCTATATTAATCAAAACTGACTTGACAAACAAACACGAACTCTAGGACCTGGCCAGAATTGTCATTCCTAAAAAATATTTGCATTATTTTTAAAATTATAATTCCAAACAAGAAAATGAACTTCCTTTTTTGTTTTTCATCATTTAGATTTTTTCTTTCTTTCTCACTGGCATATAAAATCTAAAGATTTTCTATTTTACAGGAGACACCTTCTATGATTTAAGGCCTTCTTAAAGAAACTTACATTTTCCAGAATTTTTTATGACCATTTTTAAATGAACAGATGCACGTCCCCAAATGTTTAAAACAGTATTGCTGTCTTCCTTTATAGTTTTAAACATTCGGATTCTTGAAACGGTTCTTGACTCATTTACCGAAATGTATTTGGTGAGACGTGTGTCAGGGGTCTCACATATGTGAGTGTGTGCGTGCGAGTGCACACAGACATCCAAAATTCTAAGAAAACCACCATTGCTGCTCCACAGCTAAGGAGGAATGTATCACAAGTGTCCAGGCGCATATTTTGACAGTGCAAGTCTTCTAACAGAAGCCTCCTGCACTTGTGGGGTTTAATTTTCGATGGTATGACACATGGCACAGGGAAGCAATTAGAGGAGCAATCACAGTACACAAAAGGAATGTGCAAGTGAAACAGATTAAGGGAGGAAACGGGACGCATTCCTGCCATGAATTGGCTTTGGATTAGCTCCAGAGATGTACATGCCGCAGAGGAACACAGCTGAAGCTCCAGGATGTCACCTCTATTACGTTTTTTGTGATTGGAATCTACAATCCGGAACCGCTGTCATGGGGTGAACGTGAAGCATAATATTGATGCATATGGAAAGATTTCGATGGGAAAATACTTTCCAATTAAATTTCTGTAAGGTATTAAATTCTAATCGGGCAAATTGTATTACGATGACAGAGCTCAGTGCTTAGAATGAGAGTCAATAAGTTCTGGAATGCATTGTGGATTTTGTGTTAAAGGTTAACTGGTAAAATATATGGCCGGTAAGGAGCCACTGTCTCTGTTGAAGGCGAGGCTGCGGGACGTAATGAATCAGTCTGTGATGGTGTTTTCACATGTCTGCAAGAAAATAAGAGCGCGGCTGCTCAGGCGCCACATCAACACTTTGGGTGGGTAGAACGGAGCGTCAAACGGGGTTAACACACTCCCCCCTCAGAGCCTCACTCTTAATTGGACTTGAAGGCACTGTCAGGTCCAATCGCAATGCGGGGGTGCAAAGCAGAGTCTGCTGGAGAGAAACCTGCCAAATCTGGTGTTAGGCACGTCAAAGACGATTGGGGGCGAGGGGGGGGGGTGTGCAAGGGGGCAACATACGGGCTAGGAGTCTCCCGAATCCCAGTCACAAAACTAGCAAGTTTGAGCATCCGAGGGTTGAAGTTACGACAGCAAAGAGAGGAAGTGATTAGTACGTCTGACTCACAGTTAGGAAATCTGGGTTTGTGTCTGTGTTGAAACATCTCTGTTCCGAGTTTGTATATTCTCACAACACTCATGTGAGGTAACAGCTTCCTCCATCATTCCAAAGACACGCACTTTGGAATAAGTGAATACGCTCTAAGACAGGTGGCAAACACCAGACCCAGGGGTCAAGATTTACCACGCCACATCATTTTATGTGGCCTGCAAATCATGTCCTTCATTTCTTGCTAAAATCTGTCCCGGAACCGAAAATTGTATTTATTTTGAATATCAATGTGATATTGTAAGTGTTTTTGCTTGCAAACATGTTTTTAAAATTATTGTTGTATTCTGATTTCTGATTAAACACCAGTTTCTTGACTTTTGATGTCAAAATTAATTAACCATCAAATTGTTGGATCTACAGTATATAACCACGTTCTTATGAACTCCAAAGTTGTCCACCGATGCAAAGTGTAACTATGAATAATTATTTGTCGATATACAGTATGCTCCCCTCAAAAAAACAAAACAAAACTAAAGCACATGCATTGTCTCTAGTTACCTGCGACCCTTGAAGGACAAGCAGTGTAGAAAAAGGAGGGATGGATTTATTCCCGCTCTGTTGTGTGTCAACAGCTCTAATATTGATACAATTCAATATTGATGAAGGGAAATCATTGAGACCCAATTCTTTTGGCAGTTGAGCAAGATTCCTCGCCTTGAGCAATTCCGAGACTGGTTTCAACGTGAAGATTAGCCATTTAATTCAGATAAACTTGTGAAAGCGGTCCAAGTTAATTTGGTTTAAGATACATTCTTTATATTGGAGGGAAACAAATGAAGGTTCTCAAACTGCTGCCATTGCCTTAATAGAGTGGAATAAAAGCTTTGAAAATGCTTGAAATACAGAAAGTAAAATTTGTAAATGAATTAATGAATGAATCCAATAAAGCAAAGTCTCAAAGGACTACGCGATCACAGACATGTTGTTCTTCCAGAATGTTGCTACTGATCTCATTCCTCATTCGAATGCAAAACACAATGTTTGAACATCATGTCGACCAGCCCCAAATACTTCACACAGCCCATCAAATATGTAAATACAAGCATGAATATGCAAAGGATGCACACGAGGAACTTTAAAAAAAAAAAAAAAAAAAAAAAAAATCATGATAATGAAATTCCGGCATCGTTTTCGGATGTCAATTGCAATTTACAGGACTCACCTTGCCCTTGCTCCCCTTCCACCTCTTCCCCCTCTTCATAGTCCTCCACCGCCACTGTCTCCTCCTCTTCCTCCTCCTCCTCCACCCGCTCCTCCTCTTCTTCTTCGTCTTCTTCCTCCACATCTACGTCTTCCTCACCCTCCTCTCGCCCCATCTCGCCTTCCTCATGCTCCATTTGCTCTTCGTTGTAGTCCATATAGCCTTCAACCTCCTCCACCTCCCCCTCCTCCTCGAGCGCTCCATCCTCTTCCTCCTCTCTGTCGTCCATCTCCTCCGTTCCATCCGTCTCGTAGCACTCCTCCATTGTGGAGTTGTCCATGTCGTCTAGGTAGGTGCTCCTTTTGGGGGAGGTCTCCAACGTTTGTCTGTCTAGACTCTTTCTCTTCTTGGCCACAGGGCATCCATACACACTGCATGGGAGAGATAAGGGAGAGCCGCCATTAGCGCTTAGCCTCACCTGGACAGAAATGTTCACTTTCTCTGCAGGGAGTCTCTTTGTTCAGGAGCTATGTTAAGCAAACTACAGCAAGCAGTTATTACAGAAAGAAAAGCATTCATATAAATATTTTGCTACCTCAATTAGATAGGAGCAATTCACACCGAAATTCAGTAAACAGTTACATGTTGATGTGATTCGAAACTGAACAGAGGTTTAGCTCCTTTTTTTGCAGGTTAAACCAATTTGTTCTTCAGGCGAAACAAAATCACTCTGTATGCTCTGCAAACACGTTGTAGCAGACTGACATGCCTTTGTTCTGACATGAACCCAGCACATCAAAAGACAACTGCCGGTCGGGGATTGCGATAAAAAGGGGAAAAGACAACATGAAGTCTGATTAATTGAATCGTGGCAAGGCGTGTATGATTTTAATACATTCCTCTAAGACAACCATTTTTTGTAAGAGGAAAACAAATTCAAATCAGATCATGTGTGTGATCGTTTGTTGTGGCTATCGACCACACCGGCTTTATCTCTTCTGAATTCCCCAAGCTCAACGCAGCTACCTGACCAACGTGTATGTGAGCATGGCATTTGTTTTTGTACTTTGACTAAGAATGTGTGGCTGTGCGCACAAATCTGGCACATTTGAACAAAAGCAACCCACACATTCAGAATTATGATGAGCCCTGAGTGTTTTGGCCATCAAATAAAGCCCCTTTCCAAGCTTGGAGCTAAACACGTTTTGGGCACGTTCACTCGGCTGTGAAATATCCCTGGGCTGCTATTTTACAAACACTCACACAACCTCTGGATATTTCCCTTGGCCCGGCTCTACTTTTACACACAAAAAAATGTCTTGACTGAGTGACTGCACAAGCTTGTGTACTGTATGTGTGAAATACAGTGATGATATAAATAGTTTCGGGGAAATTTATGTCTGGTGCTTTAGTCGAGGAGAAATTCCCCAAGTTTGCTCTAATTCCGTAACAAATTGCCACAGTACAGTTTGGATTGGAAAGGATTGATCAGGCTCGCAGTGATGTCTTTATTAAAAAGCAATCGGCACACTGGGGGGGCAAAAAAGGAAGGCTAATTGAAGTCCCTGAATTGTTCCTAGGAGCATTTGTGTGGGTGTTCAGCATCACGCCTCAAGTCTGCTGGGATAAACTCCAGCTCATCTGTAATCCTGAGGTCGAGCAGTCAAGAAAATAGATGGATTGACTTTTCACTCAACCGGCAACGTCTTTCAAAAGTGTCCTTTTGAAATGCCATGCATGGGACAGGACGTGGCTATGTTTACCCTTTTTTTACCACTTGTTATAAAAGTATCACAATTCCAGGGTGTAGAGTTCCGCCAGTTTAAGGCAAGCTTCAGAAAACAGGTGAGCTGTGATTAGTTGTTACCTGAGCTCTGAGCAAGTGTGATGTCATATTCAGTTGAAAGAGGTTACAAAATATCTTTGCCCTGAGATGGCAAAAAACGTGTGGATTTTGCGGCACAAATGCAAGAATAATCAAAATGCCGTGTTTAGACTAGTGGGGGGGCATACACGTTTAAGACTTCTAAAAGACATTTTTCATGCCAATTAAAGGCTTGTATTTAGTTTCATGGGTTGAATGCCTGTTCAGACTTTTTAAGGATCTGCGGAAACGCAACCAATCGAGTGTTCCATCCTCTCCCTTCCCTTGCTCCCTTTTCTTGGATGTCCATCAGTCAGTCAGCGGCCATACTGCCTTGCAGGCTCAATCTCACCCTGCCCAGGGATTCCTTAATGGTCTGACCCCCTGGCCTCTTCTGCAACCAGGGGCCCTATTTCATTAATCCAAACCCACATAGAAACTCATTCCCTGTCTGACAGCCAGGCCTCTGCCCCAGGGCTGCATGAGGGTCTATGAGGCAGCGCGTGTGTGTGTGAGCATGCATGTGTGCGGTGAGTAAGCTGCAGCACTGTGATCAATAGTCTTTTCAGCCAAACACCTGAAAATCACATTAAAATGCCACTCATTGCAGATCCTCCGTACCAGGACCCTCAAGATAAATCGAGGGCAGGACCCGGTAGGTTAGCTGCTGCCAAGTCCGGAGAGGGGAGAAGGTGAGAGGGATGGACTAGTGGAATCTGAATGTGCTGTACGTATTCCACCAAAATTCTAAAATAAGCACAGAGGTGCAGGGTACGAATCCGGCTCCGGCCTTCCTGAGTGGAGTTTGCATGTTCTCGTTGTGCCTGTGTGGGTTTCCTCCCACATTCCAAAAACATGCTTGGTAGGTTAATGGAACACTCTAAATTGCCCTCGGTCTGATTGTGGGCGTGTCTGGTTGTATGTCTCTGTGTGCCCTGCGATTGGCTGGCACCCGGTTCAGGGTGTACCCTGCCCATTGCCCGAAGACAGCTGGGATAGGCTCTATCACACCCGCAGCTGAAGTGAGGAGAAGCGGCTTAGATAATGGATGGATGGATCTAGTTTGTCATTGGTGCGAATGATAATAAAACAACCTTAAAGCCAAGCATAGTTTTGTGTGAATATAATTATGCTCCTTAACTACGCAAAACAAATATATCGGCATTTTTGGGAATTCAGTATTTGGACATTGAGTTTTTCCACATGTTCAGTGTTCCAATATTTGGGCTTAACATTTGTACATACAAAAATGTTTTTCAACGAACATGATGTAAACAGTATAATACATCTCTGCTTGATATTCAACCTACATCAACTCCCCAACATTCATATAAATCGTCAAATGATCCAGCTCCATTTGAAAATCTCATGTAAATGATTTTTAATCCCGCTGCGTTGCCTACAGGACATTTTGGGTCTCAGGCGTCCTTATGTCCCTGAGCTGTCAGCTTGCTATGAAACGGGGGGAGAAATATTTACCCCAAAGCTCCCAAACCCCACTGATGACTAAACAACAGGAAGCCTCCACAGCTCCATCCCACGTTCGCTGATGCTGTCATTGTGTGACCTTGGATGCAACATTCTCCATCGCAGCTACATCTCAGCCCACTCACACCACTTGGTGAGAAAATTATTCAGTTGTATTTAAAGCAATAATACGTATAAAATGTATGCATCAGAGAGTGATTTTAGATAACATAACACAACACAATATGTTTTTCCACAATGACTGGGATTTTAGAAAACGCACAGTAGCCACTTGATTTAAGGACCCAGAACCCACAGATTCCGGATTTAATGGACAGAAAATATTGTCCATTCCACGCAGAATGTTTTTACGTAGTGCAGCTGTGAAAGCCTATTAGTTCCAGAATTGGCTGCAATCAACTTACAGAGACTGGTACATGCTTTTCTGGGTTGTGCCGTTGTTGTCACAGATATATAGTACAGACTAGAGCAAGATAAGAGACATGCATATGTGGCGGCCATGTTGGCAGGGGCGACTGTCACCTCAAAAGAATGAAAGCAAGGATATTAGCTTAGCATCTTGCAGCTGAAGAGGAGCGTGTCATATTCAGCTTTATGACTGTTTAACGGAGTGAGCGCTTGTCATTTAGTACGTGTACATGTTTCGCAGATGATTTTTGGTGCAGTGCACAATTGTGTTATTTTTTTAATTATTTTTTTTGTTTTGTTTTGTTTGTCAAATCCTTATGTATTTTTAAACTGTCGTGAAGATATCATCTGACTTTATTTTGCTTTGCAGCCCATTGAGGGAGAAAAGTTGAGGCTTGTTGAGCCCTTACTGATGCAACAAAGCCATTAAAAAATATCAATTTATTTTTTTGGACCCGATTTTGGCACAAAAGTAGCACGCCTGAATTACATGTGGCCTCTGTTGGTAAAATATTTTACATCTCTACTGCTTCAAGGCTTTGCAACTACACCAACGAACAATGTTGATAGGCAAGTTTGATTAAAAATCACAAATCTAACCAACACCCCGTCACTCTTGCTCTAAGTGTCCCTAAAAATTGTGTCCCCTGGGAAATCCTCAAGGAGGACTGTGCGGGAGACGGAGCAATCAAAGAGGAAAAGGGCTTCACATTGCAAAAAGACCACTTCATATTTTATGGAGTGGCTACCCTCAGCATTATGGGATGGAACAAATTCTATTACACTTTGAGGAAAGTGGCCCTTACATGCAGAAATAACACTTCAAGAGAGGGAAGCCCATTTGTGGAGCCTTAATGTGAGACAGGAGAGGGGTGGGGGGGCGAGAGGCAAGAGACGGAGGGCTCCCGTTTGGCTAATTTTGGGTGAAAGCTGAGCGACTGCTGGAATGCGACAGCGTTGCATGGCACCTTTATTAGCAGTCATATTAGCGACTCTTCTCAGCAGGGGCAAAAGCTTTAGCCAGTCATTAGCATCACATGCTATTTGTCTCGATGACACAAGGATGAGGCTGCCTCTTCCCCCTTCTCCACTTCTCACTGCAGATTTTTCCTCTATAATCCACCTCTCCTGTCACCCAACTTTCTCACACCACATTTCTCCGCCTTCCTTCACCGCACCTGCTCCCTTCCCTCCATTGCATTTGCGCCTGGAAATATTTAAGAGCATATACACTATATATCGCCCAAATCTTATCTCTTCCACAATCCCTGCTCATTGTTGTTTCTCCATTGACGAGAGATGCAGGGAAAGCAGCACCTCTGGTTGGGGCTTCTATCCAGCAGCAGGATCTATAGACACGTGTGGCAGAGCACCGTCTCCATGGTGATAGCCTCCAGAAATCCATGAGGGATTGGCTATCCTCACTGGCTGACTGTGAGGGAAGCCAGTGCCTTATAAAAAATGGGATCTGTAGTCAGACAAGCAAGGATAGACCTAGAGAATATTTCTTTCTGTGTTTGGGTGCAGAAATTGGGAAGGTCAAGGAAAATATTTGCTGAAATTGGCACACATTGCATTGTCATTACTACTGACTAAATTACTGTTGTTTAAACTGCATGCCATATTACATTTGGTGTGAATACAGTTTAAATATTAGCCATTTTATGAATATCAATATTATTATTACAATATTATTATATAGTATTATAATGTTCTACTTCTTTTTGTTCACCTTTAGGGCCATCCAAACCCCTGCACTGTATCCTGGGCACTAATTGCCCCCCTGCTCCAGTATGTGCCACAACCATGTGTGTTTGCTGTGTTCACTTTTGTGATGGGTTAAATGCAGAGGAGAAATTCTATACCAATTTATATAATTCATGGTAATAAAAATGAGAGTTTTTCCTTCTAATCTACCATCATATCTGAGGCCTACTGACAATCTTTCCGATACTGAATGAATTGTAACCTTCGCGACCCAGCAGGGAGTTGAGCAAAGAGGAGCGCACCTGTGAGCATCTGGCAGTCATCCCTCAGTTATTAGCCATGTGGCCAGGATGGCATCAGATCATTCCTTTGTCTTTGGGCTTTTTTATACTCTCGCATGCGAGTGAAACTGCAACTCATTTTCAAAACAACGCATATGGGTTGCGCGCCATTATAAAGACAAACTCCGCCGATTCTCGCAAAAGAGCATTTAATCAATATCTATCAGAATTTTCTCCAGATTATTTGGGGTTTGTAAAAAAACAAAAAAACAACGCACTTCTTACAGTAACGTGAGAGAGAGCACTAAATAGTGGAGGAGATTAAGATTAGAGTATTTCCTTCTATAGATCATCTGGGGGAATGTGAGCTTCCTCACCAATAGGCAAACTTCTGGTTCTAAGAAACTAAGTACTACAGGCAGTGTGAGTGACGCCTTGCAAGCTGAGATCGCGAGATTTCAATTTCATCGTCCCAACTCTGTCATACAGGTCAATGGAGACTTCAGTGTCTCGTTTACTAACAACTTCACACAACATATTAGACTGTGAAACGAGAACAAGGATCATCTTCGAATTGTTGAGCATACATGCTTTTTCTCACTGCATTAACCCATCACAGTTGTGGACACAGCAAGCACACTCTTTTTTAGAGGCACAGACTGGAGCAAGGGGCTACTTAAGCACCAGGGGAGCCGCTCAGGGTATTGTTGTTTTGCTCAAGGACACCACAGCCGTGGGTTCGGGGGATGGAGGATGGTCTGTTGCCGCATCCTCTCAAGCAGATGTTTTTCTTTTTTGCCCATATTGTTGTGTGACTTCCACCATGGTCTTCACGGTGCTCGGAGACAACCTCAACTACAAATATCTTGAATAAATTCAACACATTTAAAGTTATACACATATTTAGTAAAACATATTCTACAGGCTTATTTCTTTTGTAATTTATTCAGTAATGTCTGTTAAGTGTTGCCCCTTTTTATTTTCACATTTAGGGTTAATCATCAGTAAAATAATGGCAATCTAAGTGATGAAGCTTTGGTAACACGACTTTGTGGGACTGTGTGTGTGTGTCTGACAGAGAGAGAGAGAGAGAGAGAGAGAGAGAGAGAGAGAGAGCGACAGCAAGAACGAGCGAGAGAGCAGAGCGGATCATTTCAAAGCTGTCAGGCTTCTCCCGCAAGCTGGAGAGAACAAAAGACAGAGTCTTGGTGCAGGAGGCTCAGCACAAGGCAGACGACTGCAATTTGGGGCGTTTTCTGGCGGCTCAGGCTCCAGCTCACATCTCAGCCACCATGGCTCGCCTGTCAGCTCCGACTAAAACTTGTTAAATATTAAGGTTCTAGCTGCGGTGCCTAAATAATCCCTCTTCAATGCAATTTAATAGACGTATGCAAGCTCTCCCCACATGTCCACCTGGGTCTTAACAATTCAAGCATTGTTTAATTATAGTCTCCTCATGTTTGGAAAGACAACAAACAACTGAGATGACTTGACTACAACGGTTTTTATGTTGAACACAGCGTGTGCGACGTACGTAGCAGAGAGGAATCAGAACCAAGCAGCAGGCTGTTCAGCTCGGCGGTTCGATAAGCCTGTTGTTCTCATTCAATAGCACATCTCCAACATTTGTAGCCTGCAGCTAATGAGCCCCGTCTCAGCTTTAGGAAAACACTCTCGCTTCTTGCTACACCTCTTTTTATCCATGTCGCTGCAAGTGTCCTCAAAGCATACTGGCTGCCCAGTTTGAACCGCTAAGTCAGAACATAAGCGACAGTACAGTGGCAAGCAATGACTCTAGAGGGGCAAGTCGCTCAATCCATGCAGGTAACTTTCTACGTTTCATTCTTTCTTCCTGCACCACTCAGAAAGCCTCAGCCTCTTTCCCTTATTTATTTTTTTTCCGACATCACACTTGGTGGTAAACGCCTCCTCACAGGCTGTTTGTGTACCTTGCTGATACTATTCCCATTAAGGCGCTGCAGTTTAATGGATGGGCGATATAGCGACTGGCGAGGCTTCTTCTTGGGATGAAGCAGAGGCCATAAAAGACGGGATGAGACAGATTTGGGACTCCTCAAGTGGGGCATTGTTTTAGTTTTGCAGCAGCTCTTAAAGAGGACTATAGATTGCATTATATCATTTGAAGGAGGGGGAAATGTTTTAATGTCAAGCCAATGCAATCCTATTAACACAACTGGACAAATCAGAATGTGCATTGTTGACCTTTGCCAGTGTATGATCACTAACAAAAAAGCAAACTCTTACAACGGTTGCACAGTTGCAAGCCCAGCTGTGACATATCAAGCAAGATCGCATGAATTGCGTGATATTTTGACGAAAATCTATTGTGATTAACAGTTTTAGGCAAATTACTTCGGAAACTATAGTATCATGTACAAACTTATATTTGTTTATAACAGAGTTTTACTTACTGACGGCTAGTTTACATATATCATGAAATAATATGAATAAATAATGAAGTCCTCCGCAGAACCATTTTGACAAATTTGCGGCCAAAGAAATACTATGAGCAGGACATGATTCGAAAACACACAATTGTCAACAAAGTCTTTCTTTATAAGAATCTGACAGTCAGTATGCCACAGGTTTTGCTCACACTATAGTCAATTGTTTGACCAAAAGTGCTTGGGTCTCTGGAGTGCCTTCCCAGAAATCACTCCAAGAGCAAGCAAGAGTTCAGGTGGAGGATGATCTCTTGCTTTCGCAGCATCTCATAATATTGCCAATACCTTCAGAAAAAGTTGCGAGGATTGTTGCACATTGCTTTAAAAAAAATACTAGAAGTGATCGGAAAAGTTGGTAAATATAGCAACTAAATTGCAAAGTTAGCAGTGACCAGCCGCTGTGTGAGTGTCTTAGCTCCACTCGAGTTGTCATGGCAACAAAAGCCTTCTGCACCTTTTGCATTTGACAAAAAAATCAATGACATGAACCAGAATGTGAAATAGGGATGTTTAAGTGTATTGTAATTATTCATCCATTGAGAAGTTTGGCCATGTCAAGACCACTACATGGTGTTGTAAATTGTGTTTAAATCAATGAACGAATGAATGAATGAATACATAAATAAAGTAGTGTGTCTCCAGAAGGATAGACGTAATATCCAGCAACAAGTGTATCCTATGTCCGGATCCTCACAAAATATTTGTGCTTGGATTGGATGAACAAAGCCAATTATATAAATCCTTCAATATGCAATGAGAGTCGTACAGAATGGATCTCCAGTGCTTCAGTGAAATGTGTTTACGGTGCATGTGTACCACTCACACACCTTTTGCATAATTTGGTAGTAGAGTTCTCGAGCACGAGTAAAGCTCATTGGGCAGCCGACTGGTGTGGCGTGTAATTCAGCTATCTGTCATCCTGCAGCTTCACTCCTGGATTAGCCAGGTAAGGAGTCTCTCTACCACAGTAATGACTTCAATCAATCATGCAACTCAAACACGCGCACGCACGCACACACACACGCACGCCCACAAGGGAGCAAGTTAGCTGCTTGCCCAAAAGCCATTCTCGGAAGACTACATCCGCCAGCTCGTCCATTCGTCTAAACAAATGTCACAGCAGTTGTTTGCCTATACGAGGTAACGGAGAGAAACATATGGGAATAAATTAAGATAATGTAATATTAAATTATTAGACTGGGCACAAATGTGATTTCAAAGTTATGATTATCATTATATTTCATTCTTGTCTTTCTTATTCTTACACCTTTGGTATAACATAGGTACCATTTTGGTTCAAAACAAATTAGATTTATAATTTCCTGACAATTGCCTAATTTATTAACATCAAATTAGCATAATTCAATAATTAATACAATGGTGTGAAAATGGAGGGAGGCGAAGGGGCAGCAACCCTCAGCATCAAACTTAGGTGGGAAACCAAACAACGGTCGATGGGTTGAGTCTCAGACGGACATAAACCATGTGCACTGCCAACCCATACATTGTTGACAGTTGGTTAGATGTTGCCGTTAATGGCTTGTGGCAAATGGGTCATGTGATGTTCCTTTGAGTGCTGAGATTTCCAAGTTTATAAACACAACAAACGGTACCACATGCGCTATTGCTGTTCAATGTGAAACAAGGTTTTTCATAAATGTGAGTTCGCTGACTAATGCCGACGTAATCCACAGCAGACACTACAATGTCAGCGGACCACCACAGGACATTGCGTGTAGCGTTCCATCAGAGGCACAGCGTAGCCTGCGTGTGCTAACTCAAGTGAGCTTCCAGGCACGACTGTCCCGAAATCAGAAATTAAATCGCACATCAGCTGCTACGTGCTTCATTTCAAGGGTGCCCGTTTATCACCGCTGTGTTGCTATAAAAGGCAGGTTTACATTGCATTAAGTCATTTTGTGAAATCTCCCACTTTCTGAATTTGTTGATAACGCCATGAAACTATACTACCCATTGCATCCCGGATGACCCGGATTACGCTTTGCAGACCAGTTGTGTGTTTAGTTTATTCACAACAAAGACATGAAAGAGTGGCTCTGGTTAATATGACATTTCTTCTTTTATTCTTTACATCTTAGATTTTTGATGTATCTTTACATCTCTACAGGTTATAATCAGATTTTAACTGATTTATTTTTTGGTGACAACATAATGATGTGATATAACTCTATTTTGGAGTGTATGAGCAGACTGTAAAACAAATACTGTGTAGAATGAATGTTTAACTTTCAGCTGAATTACGTTTACAGTATCTCGTGTGCGTGTGTGTGTGTGTGTGTGTGTCCATGTCTAATTTCAATGCTGGGCTGCGAACCTCCTCTCTGGGCTCTGTTTACTAGGCACCACTCCCCGGCAGAGGACCAAGGCTTTTTGACATTGATGCAATTTAGTTGGCAGCAGCATGAGGACAGGTCTGGGGCAGAGGGTTTTGGGAGGTCCGAGGGTCGCAGGTCGGGATCTGGAAAAGCCTTGGGCATGCCCTAAGCACCAGCCCACCCCCCACGCCTAAATCCCTCCATCCCCGCCCTTGTGCCTGGATCCCCCTGGCACGCTCCACACTCACAGCACATGATCTGTTATTCCCTCTGATGTATCTCCTCGGGGAGGCGCTAAGAAAAAAAAAATAGAAAGGTTTGGGGAAAAAAAAAGCACAAACACCACCTGTTTATCTGACGCCAGTTAGTGTCAGGAAGGTAGGCTTGTCAAAATACGCAGAAGGACGTTGTGGCTCTAATTTTGAAAAGCATCCAAATTATATTATTTGATTGCAGTAAAGGCTTATGCTGGAAGTACAGCATAAGAAAGATGACCTTGATACAGGTATATTAATTTTCAACAATAAAAGTGTGGCTTTGAAATAGTCTCTGTTCTGCTGGCATGAGCGATCACATCTATTATATCGTGAACCCAATCACTTCTCAGCTTCATCATATTGTCGACATTGTAACTATAGTATCGCACTTAAGATGGAAGTACGCCAAGGTAGTGACAGAAATGACGGATCCAACCTACACACTTTTAGACATATAAAACATTCCTATTAAATATGGAAATTTACATTTGGGTGACAGATACCACACAGAGGGCGGTTGATGGCATAGAAGTGTTTATTTGGCAGAGGAAGTGGCACATTTTGATTAATGCGACCTTATCTGGGTCTGCACATGGAGACAGAGGAGAGCTTGATGGGGGCGGATGGTTGCCTCTTTCCCTCGTCTCCATCCTCTGTTTGGAATGGGTTTACTCACGTGCTCTGCCTTTGTGACTCCTCTCTATTTGAGCCTCTTTTTTTTTTGTGTGTATTCACACATACAGTCTGACCACATTATGATCGCCTTCATAATGACCTAAAATCCAAAACAACGGTATACAATTGACCTTCCGGCAATTGTGACATTACCCTTTGGCCTACTCACATTTTTCTTTCATGTGGCGAAAAAAAACAATTTTTCTCTTTTTCATGTTTACAGCATGTGCTGTACATTTGGAGAACCAGGGGCGTCACTAGATTTTATGGCTGGGAGAGAAAGATGGGGTTTAGCGTTAGCCCCCAAGGGAGGGATGCACAGGATGTGAGTGAGTGCAGCATGCAAGAACATTTTGCAAGCAGCTAACTATGCTTGCTAATATTATGACCAAGTTTAAAGTCAAAATAAGAATTGTAGTCAGCGCTTTGATACAGTACACAAATACAGGATGAATGTGTTCAGCATTGACCACACAAAAAAACGTTACAGTGCATGCAAAAGTGTATGCAAAAAAATGTTCACTTTGCTGCCACAAAGTAAGCCAAGCCCATCATCTGCAATTACGTGACTCAGTGCATTGAGGCTAATGACATGACTCGAGCTCACAACACATTAACTGGTGGCTCAGAGATACTTTTGAAGTCGCACAGATTACATTTTGACGCCTATGTGTATGAATGGTTGAACAAAAACACGTTTAAATTGAATAATAAGCAAAATAGTAAAGTAGCAGTCTTCAAAATGTCTTTTTTTTTCTGAGAGGGAAAACAATGTTTTTGACCAAAATAAAAATCTGGTATGCTGCAGAAAAGCACATCAGGAGGACTCAAAGTGGCCTGTTCTTTTCACAAACTGAAGCTATAAAACCAAATAGTGAATGTTTAATTTAATTGTTTAATTTGAGTAGACAAGAGCCAGGATAAGAATACAGAGAAATACAATTTAATACAATTTGCATGGAAGATGAAGTGTTCAGGTATTTGTCCTTAAGCGAGGTCAAGTATACAAACACCAAGAGGCATTTAGCATATGGCTCGTGCTACGAGCAACGCCCACCTCTCAGCTTGGATATTTACAAGCTCTAATGCCCATGTGATCCAAATGAAAAAAAAAAAGCATTAAGATTAACATATTCTGATATAGTAATGAAGTATCAACAGTTACTTTCAGATGACAGTAACCAGTCGTAAATTTTGTAAGCAGCTCACCCAAAACTGTTTCATGAAACTTCAGATAAATCTGTCAGATTTGCTTTGTCACCCCAGCCCACTCTTTATCTTTAAATACCTCTTTCTTCTTTCTCCCACGGAGGAATTTACTGCGCTTGTTTTTGTTAAAATGTTAATGTCACTATCTTTTTATTTCCAAATAATCCTTTATATGGCTATAATCCATCCTCGCCTTCTGAGCCAGAAAGTGAGGTGTAACGACGTCTCGCCCTCGCATCGTCACCACCTGGCCCACTTCCAATGCTTTTAGTGAGAGCTATCTGTCAAGCCATGAATAATACAGGCCCACCGCTGGCAGGCACTAGCTGGCTAGCTAGCTATGTGGAATCAAAATGAGGCCCACGGCAGGAAGGGAACACTTGACTTTTAGCTCGCGTCTGTGCTGTCCCTATGAAGACAGGCAATTACTCAGCCCACAGCCTCAGCTGCAGATGTGGCGACCATAAAGCACCTGCCTGAATACAAGCATGCACGCATCTACACACACGTACACACATTGTATGCGTAAGTGGACATGAATACACGACAGAGCTCCTGATCCAAAATTGTGCATATGTTGAGTGGAGGGAAAATGTATTATGGAAAATGATGCACATGAAAAAGGATGGAGAAGGAAAACCTACTCCAGTCAGTCAAGTAAATCAAGCGTTAAGGAGTCCAAGCATCATATTGCACTTTGCATAAATATTAGCCGTACATCTTTATTACATCATCTCAGAACATAACACCGTGCTCAAGTTACCACTGAGCCTTGCAAACCAACAACTGCTGGAGAGTGGTGCTTGTGGGCACAACTAAATGTACTGGGGAAGTTTGGAGAATTGCTTCGAAGAATAATGCCCGACTCCATTTAGATCATATTCATGGATCAACGAAAGCTATTAGTACAGTCTTTGATTTAAAATACACTTCATATTTCGTGGTTTTACATTAATTCCAAGATATTATTCAAGTAAATACCTGCTACAAGCTTCACAAAAAAATAGTAGTTGAAAAATGTGATTAATCACAATTAATTAGTTTATATATATATATATATATATATATATATATATATATATATATAAAAGAGAGAGAGAGAAAGAGAGAAACTGAACAAAAAATATTCCATTGAATTGATCAAATAGGCACTGTTGGTCAGCAATTGGAGCGGTATTTATAACTTGTGATATTTAGTCACTGCCAAATTATACAGGCATTAGCAGTCTTTTTTTCCATTGTTTGTTTACGATGCACATCTACAAGTGTGAGGAAGGACTCCGCTTCAGACAAGTTCTGCATTCCAAGACAAAAAAAAAAAAGAGAAGAAGAGAAACAAGCACAGGGCTCACACTAATTAAAACAACTACATTTCTCATAATGGTGAGTTGGATGATTAATCATTTGTTCTGAACTGCTTCACTGCCAGTGGGTCAAAATATGTTGGGACAGTTGGGACTGCTGATCAATAACATGGTAGGCACACTCTCATTTTTAATTGATGGACCTCCAAACATCCATTCAGTTGAAAGCACTGTATTCTGACTATTAAAATTATTGGCTTTATTTTCTCCAGAATAAAAAAACAAACAAGATGCACTCCCATGTTCTCCTTCAAAGTGTAGCTGGAGTTGTGTGCATGTTCCAACTGGCCGGCCACACACAGCATCCACTAGTAGAAGGTATTTCTAAATCGAACTTGTGTCAGGGATTTCAATGACACGTGTCATATGAAAGAGGCCTGTTTCCATCATTTGAATCCAGCCTCAGTTGTCAGTAAATCGCACCTCTTTCATGTTTTCATGTTCATTCCCAGCTTTCGCGTGGTGGGTGTTTTTCAGAAGTCTGGATGAGGGAAAACATCTAAATGAAACATGCACAAGTCCAGGCGCGCAAAAAAGGACTTACGCCTTAAGAGTGGAAAGACACCCAATCCAAGTTGCTTGAAGTCAAGACGAAATTTACTACGGACAGTGATGACTTGGGTACCATGTCATCTGCAGGCATTCACTGTGCACTGTGATTTCTAAAGTCCAAAGTCAATGCAGCTGTTTGCCAGAGCTTGGGACACCCACTCCCACAAGTACACACATAAACACAAGCTTTATGGAGAGTGTGCTTGATTGACCCGGAAATTTCCAGGCCAGGACTGCAAAGAAATCTATGGCTGCTATCAAAGCAGTCTGGTCTTTCATAACGACCTCGGTATTCAGACTGCCTCCATGCCGCGCCACAATGAGGCAATAATTCATGCCAAAGGTGCTCCATCCAAGCGTTGAAGGCAAGTGAATGAACATACTTGTCAGAAGACCAAAAATTCTACATGAAAATGACTTTCAATCCACATTCTAAAAATTTATGTTAGGTTAATTGAAGACTAATTTGTCCTTAGTTGTGAATGTGAGTGTGAATGGCTGTCGCTATGTGACCAGCGACTGGCTGGCAACAAGTTCAGGTACAGGCACACCTGCAACCCTAATGAGGATACGTAGTATACAAAATGGTTGGATGGGTCGAAAAAGAATTGAAAGAAATCACTCGCAAACAATACTACATCGTGAGAGCGTGTAAAAATGTATCTTTCGCCAACTGTCACTCGGTCATTCTGTACTTAAGCCAGCTTCGAGCAATGTGGATCTATTAATCAAGAGTGCAGTTACTTCATCATCTCTTATCTGTTGATTAACAGCACACACGACGTCCACTTTTATCGCGCTTGTCCCACAGCTACGGCGGAACACGGTGAGGGCCATCACATGTATCAGGTGTACGACACACGTATGCTGCTGTAATTAGCTTTGCACCGAGGCATCCTTCGCTGGCTGCGTTAACCCATCCATCATTGCGTCTAATCATTCACTGGTAGAGTGTGGGATGTAATTACACGTTGCCAGGCAACGGCAGGCTTCACAGGTAAAAATAGTCACGTAGGATAAAGAAACACCTGCATATGTTTCACTTGTTAGGTGTGTGCGTGTGCGTTTGCATTCCGGCATGTATTGCGGTAATGAGATCTAGTTAGCAATTCTCAAGAGTGCCTTATTAACAAATAATAACAGCACTCCTTTCTTTTTTTGTGTTGTTTTTACCTCTTCTCCCATGTATTATTCACGCCTCACAGATTCACTCATGATTCATTTATAGCAGCGCCTTGTGGAATCTACAGTGCCACTCGTATCACCCAAAACAGCACATTTACATGCGTAAAAAAAAAAAAAAACAACAACAAAATATTGCATTTAACCAACTTTTACAAAGCGTGTGAATGCCTTAATCTGGCCATTTGAATTTTTAAAAACACATGCAGACTACTTGAAACCACATTCCCCTCGCAGGTATATGGTTGTCATTAATTGACTGATCGGCATCTCTAGTGAAATGACACACCTGAGCAAATCAGCAGGTCCATGTAGCAAAAATACAAAAAGTATTTTTACATGAACAAACTATTCTATTCAATTTGAGTAACAATACACAAAAAGTAATGTAAAGTGTTGTAGTAATTTAAAAGTGGGCCTTAAAAATGGTATTCCATTATATTACTTTTATTCAGTTATGAATGATCATACACAAAAATAACGCAACGTAGAAAATGTAACTTATATGCAACGGCTGAGCTGCGGACAGTTTTGTTTTTCGAAATCAAAGTAACCCATTACCATCTACTTATTCCCAATTAGGAGCTCTCTGATAAAGTCTGAAGTCGACACTCCCAGAACATTCTGGGATTTTCATTTGTCCAGCTTTGAGTTCCAGCTTGGAAGTAGCAAGTCGCATCAAACCATTAAATTAAAAAAACAACAAAAAAAAAAAAAACGACAGCTGAACGCATCATCATTGCCACCTAGAGTGATGAAAGCCAACCAAGGATGTCAGTCTAACTTACGCATGCAACGTGAGACAACAAGTAAAGGTAACAAACTATTTCAGTAACCTGGTTTGTTTAGTCACGTAAATGTAATCAATGACGTTAATCTGAGAATTTCTATTCACTGCAAGTTTTTTTTTTTTTTTTTTTTGAACTACCAGAGCAGAAGAAAATCAACAAGAAAAAAAATATAGCACGGCATAACAGTATTCTGAAACATTTTAGCTTGTTTGGCCGCATTCAGACATACTTTGAATGATATACATGAACTAGATATCTCGAATCTTGCTTGATCCTACAGTGGGGACAATTTCGCCATTCACCCCTCAACTACCCATGGCGAAACCAACGTGATGCCCTGAATACTTTAGCTTGAGTCTCACTCTTCTGAAATTGCCAGCTTGGAGAGAAGCACTCATCTGGGAATGCTGTTCTACATGTGAAGCAGGCTGTATGCGTGTGAAAGCTTCGGAGGTGTGTGCATGCGTGTGGGCATGTCTACATTTGCACACACAGAAAGAGCCTTGGAGGAAATGTGTGACCTGTGAAGGTGTGTGTGTGTGTGTGTGTGTGTGTGTGTTATGTGTGCAGTCAGTGTGCTGCCCTCTGCCTCTCTAACCCTCTCTGCTTCCAGGAGGAGAGCCTGTTCTGAAGGCCCTGCTCCAGTCAAGGGCTCTTCAAGCCGGGATGGCAGCACTTTAGCCAGATAGCGGTACACCTACAATGCACCACGCTCGGTGGCAAACACTCTGTGGACCATTCAGGGTGGAGTGATTAGCAAGTGATTTGGTCCAGCAAGCTGCCTCACCATGAAAAGAATATACTGTTCAAATCTTTACTCATAAGCATATATATCATTAGTGAATGTGTGAAAATGAAGTGGAAAAAAATATGGCTACCAAACAAGCGGTTGTAGGATCTTTGTATGCAAACTACAAAAGGTGTTACAGAGTTGTCAACCTCCGTTACTGCTTCACAATTTCCCGACAGAAAGGAAAGATGGACGAAAATTGCAAATTTACATTAATTTTGTGAATATTTTGAAACCAAGGGGACAGTCTAAATACGAGAGACAGAATACGGGATCAGCCCGACAGAAATTGTTCTGTCGTCGCTGTCACTTTTTAAATAGAGAAATGTTTCCTCGTATAAAAGTTACTGTTGCACGTCAAATGAGCAATTGATTATCTGATTGTTACATTGCTTTCAAATCACCGCACGCGTCATGTGATGCGGCATGGTTCAGTGGTACAATTGTCGTTTTCAACCAAGTGCTCGTGGGTTCGATCCCCCAGCCATGACCGTCTTGACGTATCCTTGAGCAAGATACTGAACCCCTACTTGCTCCTGATGTTTGGTCATCATCTGAGCGACAGCAGTGTGAAGCGCTTTGAGTAACCTTGATAGGTGTAAAGGCGCTATACAAGTCGAAAAACCTTTACCACCATGTGGTCCAAACAACACTTTTATTGAGCTCACAGCTTTCTTGATTGCATTCCACCACTTTGGAATATTGGTAGTCTAAAAAAAATGACCACATGGCCAGTGATATGCATGTTTCTTATTGTTACTGTATCCACAATATCAGAAGCGCTGACCTACATTTATAATGGTTTATTATTATCCTTTCATAGCATATGCCTTGCCGCCCAGGTTCCAGATATGTAACGGTCAGATTTTAGTGTTGCCATGTAAATACAACCTGCCCAAGGTCTTTGCAATTTAGACTGCTGGCGTCTAGGACATACCCACCCACAGAACGCACAATAACAAGAGCCGTTTCTTCTATCGACCCAATCAGATTTTAGATTCACCACTGCACCTTCACAAAAGCTCAGAGTGACGTCTGGATTTTTCCCGCCCCCTGACTGGTTGTGCTAAATAGCCTATTACGTTTACTACTCTGACTGGTTGAGTGAAATTTGCTTACCAAAGTTTTATTTAAAGGGGAGGAAGAATAAAAAAAAAAAAACATTTTAAATTTTTCAAGAAATTCTAGACATTGTAAGGATTAGTCAACTAACATCACTTCTGGGTGGCTTTTTGTCAACCCAGGAAAGGATCTTTGGGCATTTTTAGAGCAGCACACAGTACAGTATGAGTGCTACAGATAGCTGACACAGACTGGGCTAGTGGAGGTCTGCATCAGCATATCCAAAGCGGATGTTGCATATTTAAAATTTTTATGTTTCTGTCATGTTACAAGATGTATTGATTGCGATGATGATTTGTAGTGTAGAGGCTTAGAGTTGTCTGGAGGCGATGTATTGGACCATAAAGCTAAAGGACTTTTTTCTTTAGGAATAATGGTAAATGCCACTGTCTCTTCTTTAATGTTACATCTTCCTTACATAGCATTTTTGCACATTTTGTAGCGTGATAGTGTTATTAAAAGGAGGATTGCAGCACCTAAACTCACTGACCGTCATTTTGGTGCATATTAATTAAACGAAACAAATCCTTTGTAGCTTGGATGCCACTGCATCTAAAAAGGAATTCAGCAAGTATAAGTTTTGGGGTAAAAGGCATTCATTGTTATGATAAAACAAATACGCTAAAAGGACAAAAGCATTGGGACTCCGTACAAAGCAGGAACTAGACATTGAAGACAATGAAAAAGGTGCTGCTTTCACAAATCCGATTATGTTCCTCTCTATTGGTACATTAGCACAAGTTTGAATGCTTCTGTCTTAAGTACACTGTTGTGTGTTTTTCTGCGAGATGTCTGTCATCTGGAAAATAAAGACTCTCTGAGGATAACAAGAAAACATAATCAACTCAATGGAGATGACTTTTACAACAAGTCTCCTTTTAAACGTGTCGAGGTAAACGTGAATTCTGATGACTCTGGAAAAGGACCTTCGATGTGTGGTGAGGATTAGCTACATACGGCAACAGAGGACATATACTCTCTCTGCATCAATTGTTAATGTGCATGTACAGCTTTTAGGTGAAATTATCATATGAAATCCGAATGAGAGCATTTGGATTTAAAAGTCGTACATGTAATTATATTGGGAAATTTAACAAAAGATCTCTTTCCTGAACGTTATCATCCCGAAGCTCCTTCCGCATCAAATATGAAGCAATGCTATTTTTTTTTCCTCAGGTGCATCCACATAAGATGGTGTCCTTTAGCTATTTTGCTTCACTATAAGTACACAGAAGCCATCTGTCACTCATCTTGCCCACCTCCTGCTGTTGTTGAGCTCTTATGCCGTACATAGCCTGAGATCAGGAAACCTCTGCCACTCCGCTGGTTGCTTGTTGCTCTCATATCAGTCTGAGTGCTTTGAGAGCATGAGTGCGTTGAGATGACTGTGGGAGTGTGCGCGTGAGTGCATGCATACATGCTTGTGTATGTGTCTGGCTGCGCGCATGTGTGTGTGCGTGTGTGTGCGTGTGTGTGCATTTCAGATCCGTTCCTCCAATCGTCTCTATGTTCTGATGTGACTCACCCTCTGCCTCTCTGTTCTCATCATTTTCTCATTCATCATGCTTCCTGTCCTCTTGGCAGAGGTCTTTGCAAATGTGTAATTTAGCTCCTGCTGTTCTCTAATTTTTGCCTTAGTCAGGAGGGGGATGTCCCCTTGACACCATGGATACAATCTGTCAATCATTTCCCCAGCTTGGAACTTGCATTCAAAGTGAGCGTAATTATTAAGTGTGCACTGTGTGGGTTGAACTTGACGCCCTCTTTGTTGGGCACAGAAGAAAATATGAATACCATTGCAAGGTCAGTTGGGTTTGGGAGGCTTTCATTACAACAAAGAACAAGGTGATCACTCACCTTGTTTCACCTTTGGTCTCATTCAATCTCATTGCATTTGTAGAGAGGCACAACATCAGAGTGGGGAAAATAGGAATCATACTGACTTGCGTAAATGTATTATTGTAAATATAAAAAAAAAGTCAGTGAAAACACAAGACAGTAGCTGCGAGACCCCACATATGACAAGTAATAATATCTCCATCAACAATCCTAAATCTCGGTAGTAGCAAAACTGACCTGGGATAGTCAGCATGATGCATGAGGACATACAAAAAAAAAAAAACTATAGGCAAACTGCGACTTCATCTTAGAGACGGGAAAAGGAGGCTTCAAAAAAATACAACAGCTGGTTCATGAAGCAAATTTTCACATCACTAGTTTATCCAAGTCAACGTAACGAATGACTTAGGGGATACTTTAAACATACACTCAACAGAACCCTTTGCTCTGCTAGTTGTGTCTGGCAACAGCGCGCGCTTCAGGTTTCATTCCTGATTGGCTATTCTTAGGATTTACATTATAATCACAGAATCCGTGGCTCGGCTGTGCTCCGTGCTGACCACACACGTAAGGATTTTCAGCTATCAATATCCATCTTATTCCAGAGGACTCTGATGTGGAAAACAATTAGGGGTGCAACTTCCCGGAAATAGCAGCATGTACTTTCATTTTGTGGACTGACTGCTGCTCAGTCTTAACCTAAAAATACAATAATTTCAGCATGGAAATTGCTAAGGTCTGTGCATGATAATAGTATGCATCAAGTGCGTTTATAAAGGCAAATCGTGCAAGATCACCCCTTGTGGAAGATATGGTCGGCTGCGCATGTGACATGGGCAATTAGAGGCCGACTTGCACCCACAAGACAAGACCTTTTGGTTCGGTTCACAGAAGAATCGCATCCACAATTCACACAAAGGCGAGGGCGGTGGGAATAAAGTGGTCTAAAGTTTCTGATTGGGCAGATTGGGGAGACAAAAAAAACACACTTTTAATGCACCAAAAGGATAATTGGTCAGGAAAATTTGGGGGAAAAAAAGACATTCAATAATCGGGTTTATGCTCACTTTAATGTGAAAGAGGGCAAAATCAGCTATTTTCATGATGCCTAAACCCAGTAATAAAAAAAAATGGTACTGGTTGGAAAGCACTTTGCAGTAATAATGATAATATTGATAATAATGAAAAAAATAATAATAATACATATTTAGTTATTTTATTTTTAATAAACTTATACAGCACTTTTCAAACGAGCTAAGGATTGCACCACAGTTCAACCACAAACAACTTTTTGGTCAAGGGCAACAATTCCCTGGATGTGCTGCACCAACATTTGCTTCTAACATCCCTTGCCGTTCCTAATTATTGTCAGCAACAGCTGCTTGCTGAAAGAAGCCCGCTCAATCGATCGCTCATATGCACTAATCTGCAGTGTAATGCCCACCGAACCCTGTTAGAACAGGCGGCTGCTATACTTTGTTCACTGAGGAGCTAAGTCAGAAATAACAAGGTCTCCTTTTCCTTTTTGTAACATTTACATATGGAAGAAATTGGCATGTTGAAAATCAAATCGGCACTGAGCTGTATGATGCATACGTAACGTAATCCATGTCTGAGAAGCTACACGGCCCTGATATGGAATGTTGTAGCAACGCTTAAATAGACAAATAAAGTATCTATAAATAAAGCCCAGGGTGGCTATTAAATATACATAATCAAAAACTAAGTAGGTAGATTGGGTTTAATTTGGAATGAAATTTTTTGACGTAAAGTTAGTCACACCACAACTCACTGATTGGAGGACAAAAATGAACAAAAAAAAAAAATACTCCTATGCTTAAAAAGAATAAAATGGGATGAACAAAGCATCCCGATGCCAAAAAGCGTTTTCTCCTTTTGTGGCTTCTCTATTGTGCATGAAGGAAAGTGAGCAATCCGGTGGAGGATATGGGTTGGTGCACCCACGTCTAAAATCGAGCAGGGGAAAATGGAGGAGGCTAATTAACATATTAACGACCCCCACCTTCTTACAGCTTCTGTCGGCAAGTCCAAACACATTGATAAGTACGCAAATGAGGACTGTGCCATCTGAAGAGGGAATTAGCAGCACTGGAGACAACCCATGGAAGGAAGGAAGGAAGGAAGGATAAAACAGCATTATTATCAGGAGAAGAGAAAGAAGACAAAAAGAAATACTAAATACAGAAGAAGACTCGGGCTGCAATGAGCTGATTATGCCGTTTATGCCCTTAATTATCTGCCGAGCACTGTACGTGTGTGATCATGTGATACATATTAGTCTTTGTACTAGTTGGCAAACCAGTAAGGGGGAATGCAAAGAAAGACCTTCGCTTTTGTTTTCTGCGGCTCCTGCTTGGATCAATACTTCAGCAAGTCCTGCAGTGACATGCCGAGTGGCCACAGGGGTGCGGGGCAGTGGGCATGCAAGCAGAGGTGACTGGCATTGAGCGGCGACCCAGAGTGGACGAGTACAAGTAATTATAGCGCAGACTGATCTCTCTCCTGTTGTGTGCGTAATACAGATGAGGGCAAGCAGGTGTTCTCAATGGTGAAACAAAGAAGAATGAGAGACAGAGTGTTTGGAGTGTGTGTGCGTGTGTGTGTGTGTATTTGAGGGAACACCTTGCAGACTTGGGTTTCGCTGACACGTTCCTCACATTCCACAATTATGTTGAATAATTAAAAAGTTTCATTAACTTGATTATTTCCTGTTCGACCGTGTTTCAGCCCTGACACCAGCAATTAAAGCTCGGCCGAGGTCTACATGACTGACTCACCCGGTCGGTGTGCGGCAGAGGACAACTGTATGTCTTTTGTGTGGAAGCACAAATCTGTAAGGGGGAAAAAAAATAATAAAGGCTTTGGCCTTATCTTCTCCGAAAACTTAGCCGAGCTAGTCTCACGTAGTAAACAGCAGGACTGACAAAGAAGTCTACTGGATAAGGACCTTTGCTAACGATAATACCATAAATTTTAATATACTGATATTAGCAGCCCAATTCCAATGATGTTGGGACATTTTGTAAGACGTAAATAAAAAGAGAATTCAATGACTTGCAAATCCATTTCAACCTATAATCCGTTGAATTTTGTTGTGTTTGTTGATCCTTGCGTGCGGTGTAGTTTCCCTTCCATTTTTTTATTTTTTTAAGCCTGTCAAAATATAACTTCAAAGCAGATGTTAATGATAGATCGTGTGCTTTTTATGAATGCGACACCCTGAGATCTGTACTAGTTCAAACAGCCAACATCTAACAACACAAAAATATCCTCACAAATCTTGGTCTCTGTTCCAAATCTGGGGAATTCTTCTCCGTGCATTAACACTATAATTAGCAAAAGCTGTCCTAGTTACATAAGATGGCTCTTTTTGTCTTCTGAAATTGGATTAGCAAAGAAGAAACCATTTCCTTTCAAAGAGGGGTGTGTGTATTGGGTGGCAGCGGTCGTGTGGAATTATCTTTTCAGCGCATCTAATAGAGGCTGGTACAAATGCTGTCCTTCTCGATTGAGCTCATGCAAAGTCCTTAGATCCCCCAATAAACGTGATTAGCATGGCAGACTGTAAATATGCAAATAAAAGAGCAGATGGGAATGTGCGATGTGATATCAGGAGCGAGCCCCCTCCTTCTCTGTGCACCCTGAGTGTGAAAGCCATGATGGGCTTTATTCAGATGGGGTCTCTGCTGAAACGATCTTCATTTTTTTCCCCTTTTCTTTCATAAAAAAAATTCAACCATTTAATTGGCGCTGTGAATGGAGGAGATGCATTCACATCCAGTCTCGGCAGTCTGTTGTCAACTGCAACCATGCACGGACAGTCTTATAAACAATTTCCCATTCAGATGCTGTTCTGTGAGCAACACGATGCCGAAAGAGTATTTTCCACTTGGCCTGCAATCCATTTCTCGTGACCACTTGGTAGGATGGCGGAACAAATAAATAACTCTACATTATTTCAGGGTTGCCGGAAAGACTTCTCAAATGGGATTCAGGAAGGATATGATAAAAAAGCAATACGTGCACCTTTAATAGTGTCACAATAATGAGTCCTACTTTGTCATTCAAAGAGCCGAGTGGACACGACTGGCAGAAGCCAATTTTCTCATTGGCCTATGGGGCAGCATGTATTCAGCACTATCAATTAAATGTTATCAATCACAAATGGTTTCTCTTTACAAGTCAGACCATTTGTAAGCTGTAAGCTTGTAAAAGTACATGAGAAGTGATAATATGAAAGTGATTTGACATCAAGCGAATACAGCACTGTAGTTTTCTTGCTCCCAAGCCACCCCCCCCCCTCCCCATCCCATGTCAAAATGTCACCGGTCAAGGTACGATGGATCCTGTGGCCCAATATATTTGTTTTGGTTTTAGGCTTGTCTATATTTAAGTTCGCTCTTTATACCTATAAAGGCTTTGAAATCAACTAGAGAAACTTGACTTAGGAGTTTAATGAGCTCCATGACCAATCTTGCAAACAAAATTTACTCAGATAAGATAAAATCACACACACGCACTGGGATATTTGGATTTTGTATCTAGCTCTTTAAAGGCAGACGAGACACTTTGGGTCTGCTATTGGTACTATTGACACGCGTGTACTGCATGGCGTGTGGAGTTCGGACATCAAAGGAGCTACACGTTGCCTAACGGTTCAGCTGATTTTTTTTCGACGGTCACCATGGTCCCAGTTAAGACGGTGTGTTGCTTTGCTCATAATAAGCAATTAGTAACGAGTGAGGAGAAGGACATTCTAAATAAAATAAAAAAAAATCCTTCAAGACGAAGAGATGAGGTGTGTTCAGAATGATTTTAGACTCTAAGAGAACACAAAGAAGTGAGAGAGGGAGTCGAGCCATAAGAACATATGTGAGGTCTGTAATGGCTGCAGGAAGTATGGGAACAATAAAACGGCCATCGACCTCAATGTTTTAGTCGACGCTCCGCTTCCATCTTTTACCTCCATCTGCACCCTCATTACTGCTCACGATGTGAGGTGAGCAGTGGTCCTGGCAGAATGTGTTCTACTGACCTGGGGTAAACTCACCAGGTGGTAAGTACGGGAGCCTCGACAAGGAGATGGTGGAACGCAAATCAGGTACAGCTCAAAAACAGGAAGAGCAGAGAGATGGTGCTTGACTTCTGGCAATCGCTTCCCAATTTGTAGCGAGTGGACATCGAGAGAGTGGATATGGAGGTTGTGGCGTCCTACTTGTAACTCAGGCGGGAAACTGGACTGTTTAGTGGACATTGACTGCAGAGTCGGATGTATTTCCTGAGAAGCCTGCCATCCTTCAACATCTGCGATACACTTATGCAGATGGACCACCATTAGGTAGTTGCCAATTCCGTTTTCTGTGCAAGAATCCGACTGTCTAAAATCTATTTTATATTTGTTGTAAATTTCATGATAATGATGTCTACTCAACTATATTTCTGCTGACATTCGTGATAATGTGCAGTTGTCATGCAATGTGAAATGATTGACGGACGATAATAACGTACAATTTCATGATGTACAGTGTTAGTATATATATATATATATATATTTATTCATAGGGACTGCAACTCACACTGGTTGAAGTGGTGCAGTCGCTAATAGCAGCATTTCCAAATTTCTCAGCAAATGTTATCAGTGATTTTACAATCAGGTTGAAAGGTTGAAAATATTGTATTTTGAATAGTGACTGGCTTCTCGCCGTTACATCCATCTATGATGGACTCTTGACATATGTCAAGATGCTAATTGTCTTGGTCACATTACGCTAATATTAAGCTCACAAGCTAGTAAAATTTGTAAAAAAAAAAAATTAATATGCGGCGATCGGTTCTTTCTGATGATTCATCGTGAGTTGTATATGTTCTTACACTTCAGTGGTGCCTCTGTTAGGACATTTCAGGTGGGTGATGTTAATATATTCAAATAAAAATGTGGCTTGAAGTTTATTGTAATATCTATAAAGTACTCCAGGTTTTGTGTTGCCTGCACATTATAGTTGTTCTGTGGTGTCTGTCGCATTCCAAGAATGAGCATATTAAGGTACATAAAAATGCGCAGTGGATTTGCGTTAGTTGTTGTAGCCCGTGCTGGTCTTGTACGCACCGGTTTGCGGTGGAAAAAAGGTTGGGGACCACCAATTTATTTTTGATTCAAGTGCTGTCAGGTTATGAGAAGAAAAACACTGCAGTCAGTTTGAATTTACTCTAGCTTTGTCATGTGTTGACTCGGTTCTGTTTGTGCATGCAAAATATAAACACGTTCTCTCTAGTTTAAGACAGGCGGTCTCTGTGACCCAACCCAGGATGTTCTATCAAAAGTCAAACTTATTCATCTTGGGAACGATCAGCAGTCTGGAGCGAGGGGGCCATTGAGCCACATTATCGACATTATAGACGCCTCAGCGTGGAGATAGGCCTCACATCGATCCCCTGATTAATTACTATCTGCGGGCAGCAGGAGCGTGAGCGAGGGGTAAGTGAGAGAGGAACGACTGCCTTAAAATGGGGAAGGGATGGAGAGTATAGGGGGAGAAGGATCGGAGAGCGAGGAGGAAGGGTACACCTATACTATCTACGGATATCAGCTAAAGGCAACAAAGTAGTAATCTTCCAGGTGCAATATTATTTATTGATATAAATAGGCGGAAAGCCTTATCTTTGCTGCAGCCTCCTAACACATAGCCAAGGACAAATGAATTTCACATATTGTTGGGGTGGAAACAACTCCCAAAGACAAGTAGAGGACATTGAAATAGATACTTTGGAGCTACGTAGCAGATTATTCTGAACACGGTGCAATAATAACACAATGGGGAATGCATTGCATGTATATACACAGTATATTAAAATCAGACAGTACATGTTAATTCTGCCCTCTTGGGCTAACATGACTGCGGCACCTTGGACTTGTGTGGATTTGCAGGCTGAGTGACGACTATTAATGAACTACACACATCCTTTGGGCTACATGCCTCATGCTCCCAGGAGAACGTGCCGCACTTTGTGGAACATGAGCAAATAAACTGTGACAAGGGCTCAGTGAAGCCCTTTAAGTGGTAGGTACATATGAATGGAAAGGATTGTGGAAGATTCTGATGCCGGAGAATCAATTAATGATTTCAAACAAAATAGAGTACTAGTGAATATAAAGTGACGTGGTTAATGTGCATTTATTATTTAACGTCCATCTATTTTTTACCACAAGTGCACCCTGGGCTAGCCAATAGCCATGGAAAATTGCAGATTTGGGCACTGACAAAAGGTCCGTCGGCCCATCACTTACGGAATCCCGGTTTGCAAATGAATGACAAAAGACAGTAAAGTTTTTTAAAACTTACATAAAAAGCACGATGGAAGCAGGTTTTTATCCATCACCGCAGTCGTCACTAACCGGGTCAGTAGCGACAGACTCCCGTTTCGCTAATGGCTGATGAAAGCACGTGCTGAGTAAATCGCGTGTGTTTGTTCGCGTGGGGGAATATACCCCGGGGCTGTTTCAAGTGGACTTCTTTGCCTATGGAAGCGTGTTTCCAGAAGCGCTCAACTTTGACCTTTAGTAGTAACATAGCCTGCCAAGTCTCTTTCTAGCACCAAACAGTAATCGGCCATTAAACTAAGAAGAAGAAGTAGAAGAAGAAGTGGTGGAAGAAAGAGAATTATAAAGCTGGTGTTCAGTCTGACTGCACCATTATAGATCATAGATTGAGCAAAGACACGAGGATGAAAGAATGACAGACTGACGATAGCCAACTGGCGAACCGCTGTCTTTTACTGACGGTTCTTAAATAGCAGTGACAAACTATAATTTACCAATGACGGAAGCATGATAAAAATAATTATGACGGCGTGACAGACCCAGACCCACAATGACAGTTTTGAAATAATGACGGACTGCCGATGACGGACGGGTGACGTCCACTGGCGAATTTACAGACCCGCCCACCTCGGGTAAAATGTCAGAAAAAAAAAAATGAACAAGTAACTAAAGTGACGTACCAAGCTGGTACTACAGACCATTTTTGAAAATAATAGTTCAAGTTACTTATGGTGACAAAGAAAACTTTGAAGAGCTAAATGAAATGAAAACATTCAACCTTCCACCCACTCAACACGCAAAAGTCGTTCTTTTAGCATGTGGGCTTCAAACGAGTTGCACTGCATGGATAATGAACTGATAATTGAATATCACTTTTAACATTATCAAGTGCATGATACAAAACAGAATAATTTATGTTGTCTAGTTTAGAACATTAAAAGCAGAGAAACCACCTCTCTAAATATTTAATATGGTGGAATTGTATTAATGGGACATTTGTAAGAATAGTAGACTTGTAGTTTGGTTTGGTTTGTTGTCTGCCATTTGTGATGTTGAAGATGCCCAAGGGCCAAAGTGCAAGACACAGTAGGAATGATTCTCACTGGCAGAACTCTACAAAACAGATTTTAATGTAAATTACTTGCTGCTAAAACAATTAATGATGAACAATGAACTAAATGCCTTCAAGTGTTTCCACCTCAGCATGAACACAAAATGGGGCTGGCTTTGTGTGATGTGTTTGATGTTAGAGCAGGTGTCATACTCTGTAGTTGCTTTCTCTGTGTGTGCGCGTGTGTGGGGGTGTGTGTGTGTGTGTGTGTGCGGGGGTGTAGGGGTGTGTGTGCGCGTGTCAGCTTGGAACGGAGAACACTTTTTAAATTCAACTGACCTGAAAAGCTGTGTTAATGCTGGATCCACAGGCACTGAGAGAGTGAAAGAGAAATGTCAGTTAAGAAAAAAGAAAAGGTACGTTGCCTTCTTGTCTAAAACATCAAAAGAGGCCTGCTGTATAGTATATCAATGGGACTTTTTATCTGAATCACTTAACAATGAAATTAACTATTAAACAGTTGTGGTATTAAGTGGGGGAAAAAAATCATTGTTACAGTTTTTCCACTGGTTGAAATAATACAGTACACACGGGCAAGAGATTTTTTTAATTATTCATTTTGATACAATGAAAACTGTCAACTTTAATAAAAAGCCAACAAACAACCTTATCTTAAACTATCTCTGTGCCAGTGCAAGTCTAGTGCGAGGAGCGGTCGAAATCCTCGTGGAGGTGGGGAAGATTTCATTTTGGTATTTTTGCAGACACCTGCAAACGGATGCAGCATGGGGGATTTAAAAAGGGTATTTGGTGCCATTGTGGGCGTGAACACAACTTCAACTTTATTCGCTGGCAAACGATCTCTTTCCTTTTGATAATAAACGTAGCTCGCAAGGGGTGCCGACAGTCCTTGACATAGAAAGAAGATACTGATTTGCTTGAGTCCTGTGGCAGGTGGAGGCGAATAAAGCAGACCTCCATGGGTGAATGATGTAAAGTTGGCTTGGGAGATCACAGATCTGTGAAGTGGGCACTTGGAAACCGCCATCCTTCCCAACACTCCTTCCTCTCCCACCAGCTGTGCTGCGGCCAGTGGGATGATGTTAAAGAAATATATTAAAAACATATTGATTGTATCGATTTCTATGATTTAAAAGAATTTGATGGACGCTGTTGTACTATTCATGAAATACGATGACATGCACAGCACGTCTGTGGAGATCAGAATCTGCCTGTTCTGTACCAGCCAGATCAAAATGATTAAAATTGATTTCGACAAGTGATTTACTTTGTGACAACAGTTAGATATGGTTCTAACAGGTAAAAAGCTTAGATGACTTTGTGCCATTAAAATTTCAGATGTGGCGTGGGTTGCGCCACAACGCCCACCATGGCGTAGAGAGATGAACCAAATTCCCAAACAGGTGAAACAAGGCTTGCACTGGCACGGAAATTATGATGCCCTAGTTTATACGTGAGCGCAGCTGCACCTTCTATAAATATAGAGCCTGGAATTCGAAAAACTCCTTCCATTTTTTCTCTTAACATCTGGCAACTTAAATGGAAACAGTTATCAAACTATGTATGAGCTTACAGAATGAAAAATGGAATAACCACGGGTAACAGGAATAATTTGTGTTCTCCACGTTTGGCTGAAATTGAAACCGTTGCTCTTCAATTGCTTTTACACAAATAGTGTTAATTTATGAAAATTAAATTAGGTGTTTGTCATAATGTCAATTTTTCCACTTCTGCATCTCGTAATTAGAAAAAGTGTGAAAAATGTCAAGTGTTTATATAGGTATGCCATCATTTTTTTTTTTTTATTATTTCTTTTGTGGTAATGTAGTCCAACACACAACCGATTAATTGTAATTAACCAATGAAGATTATATCGTTACGAGACATGAATTTTGGACATTCTCTTAGATATTTCCCTCCTTTGACTGAGGCGACCTACATGGCTTAATGAAAACGAGATCATGATTTGCCACAACTGCAGCAACTAAATGATTGATCCATTGAGCGTTAGGTCAAGGGTCAGGCGTTTATTTCTTATTCTGTCAAGAATGTTTTATTATTAATCCAGTCAAAGGACTAAAAGTCGAAGCCACATTTGTCCTGTCATTAAACAATGGCCTCTCCTTTGCTGCCATCCCTTTTATCCTACAGTAAAGTATTTGAGTTGGCAATGACAGGAGAACCAAGCGAGATCTCAGTAATTCACGATATTCATTGACGTTTTGGAAAGAGCTTTCCAAAGTTTGTCATTATTTTATTCAATTGTCGTAATGAATATAGGCAATCACACATTAGAGTAAGGCCATGAGTTGCCTTCTACTCCTTATTGTGTTTCACAATTCATTTTATTATTCATATTTCATTTGTGTGAGCTATATTAAAAAGAGGTATAGACACGGTATGTGGTGACATGGCAAACTGAAGTGTGACAGTGTGTGAGATGTGCAGTGGTGTGTACAATATATATGTGCGAGTGTGTTTGGCTATTAGGGGAGTGAAGGTCACCCTGAATAGCTGTGTGTATCAGCTCGGATACCTTTGGCGCGTGTGCGGTGGCGCTTATCGTCTGCATCCACCTCCATCTGCAGAGAAGGCACAAACAAGCTGTTAAGCGCTGGCTCCAGACAGCGTCACTAAATTATCTTTAATTTAGATACACGTTCTTTTGGCTTCCCAGCGCTATCGTCCACTTGTCAAACATGGCCTATATCTGACGTAGGCGGAGAAATGGAGGGTTCATGTGGATGACTGACTGACTTAGTGACAGCATTTGCGAGAAAATCATTTTTCATCATCAAATCGGTATTATCTTTAATCGTTCATTATCACAAATAGCATATCATGTGAGGCGTCATCATACCCCACAAGAGAGTCGCATTTGTGCCTCGCCTTTTCTTTGGGTTTTGGGATTTTTAACGACAGATATTCCAACATCAGCATCACCACTTGACAGTATTAGCTCATTTCACACTGCCTTCCTGGAAATTGGCTCATCAGGAGTGTAATGGAAGGCATTTATTATTTGGCTGTGCCTTGGAGACAGAAACCGTTGGACGTGTTCGTAGTGTGCAATGCGGCTTCACGTGTTCAGATAATGAGATGCGTGGTGACATCAGCGCCAACGTCTGCAGCAGCACCAAGTGCTTTCGACACAAAAGGCCGTGGGATGTGAGTGTCGGGTGTTAAACTTCACACTCTGATCGCGGCTTCACGCTGTTCGCCTCTGATACGATATCGGATGCCGGAGAGCTGACTTCGTCTTGCATTTATCCATTCCAATCTTTCCATACACAATGCCGGTGCAGTTATCATACATCCATCTATCAGTCACCCATCCGTGACATGCAATCAATACATTCTTTTGCCGCCCATTACATCCATAAATGTATCCATCTGTTACAGTAAATCCTCCATTCTTTCTATTGCAACCCACGCATCCATGGGATCATTACATCCAATTTATTCCTTTTTTTTCAGCAATTAAAGGCATCAATTCAACAAATTAATGCTTTCTAAAAGCTTGTATTCACTACATATCTTTTTCACGAAAGTCAGCATATGATCCCTTTCAAGCACTATTCCAAGCATGTTAGAGCTAAGTTAGATGTGTCTCTCTCCTTCCGTACAACACGTCACTTCTTCAGGTGCCTGAAGACCTTTGAACTCTTCTTTTTTTTTTTATATCCCTAAATATCCATGCAAGCTAGCTTTAGGCAATAACAGAGGCCATGAACTTGTTTGGTTGTCTCTTTTTATTAAACATGATTTATTGATGCTACACTTAGGCCACTGTCGAGCCCTTCAGTCTTAATAGTGTGTTTCTTTATGAATGTCCATAAATGTTTCAACAGGATGGAAAATAAAATGATAAAAGGCAGAGATACCTTGTAAATATTAGCAGGTAAGCTGGTATGGAATGACCTTACGTACTTGTGAGGGAGGATGAGAACATAAATATGTCTGTGGACAAATGACTGACAATGATGAGCAACTGCCCAGCGAGCGAATTGTTCCATATTTCGCAGACTGCATGTATGGAAATTATGATGACCTTGGCTCTTCTTTTGGCAGGTGAGCTGCTGCTCTGTGGCCTTGTAGATGTTTATAAATTATACAACACAACTTAATACCAACATCAAAACAACAATTGGTCACGTGCAAGCCCGCCAGTGTGCTGCCAGAAACTTCAAAACTATTGGAATTGTCCAAATACACGAATGAGGATTGTGTAGTGACAGGAAGGGACACGAAAAAAATCATTACTGTGTGGATCCCATTAGTGGAGAAACACCTGCAAAAAAAAATGTCTGACATTACAAAAACCAACAGGATTTTCTGTGTGGTGGAGGTCAGCTCTCTAAACAGCCTGCTTGTTAGATAATTATCTCCTTTTTTATTATTACAGGTGTCCCTAATAATTGTACGGTTGATGGTGCTGAAGCGCAATGGAAAAATGACAAAAATCTCTCAACAATTTTAACATGATGGTACAATTAACCCGGGAATCTGTTTTAATCAAACTGGGTGGTGATGAGTCAAAAGTGAAAGGTTTTCACTCCTGATTGTATAATTGAGGTTATACACGGGACCAGGTGTGGGCAACCTACGGCCCGGGGGCCACATGCGGCCCATTAGATGTTTTAATTCGGCCCGCCAAACTTGAAAAAAATTAAATGAAGAAACCTTGTAAATGTTTTATTTTCTAAAAAAATAAATGGTTTTTCAAAGACATATATATTGTTATGCTTTTGTTCACTTTCAATTAAAATTAAATGTTTTTTTTTTTTTCTCCGATGAGGTGAAGTCACCAAAACACTCCATCCATTTGCTTCTGGTCCGGCGCCTCTGTCAAATTTTAGAACCCATTGTGGCCCGCCAATCAAAAAGTTTGCCCACCCCTGGACTAGACGTGAATATTTAACCTTTCTAGGAGTGGTGTTGAAATACTAGAAAATTTCATATTTCAACCCATTAACATGTATTTGTTTATTCATTGTTATATTCATTTTGTAATGTTCCACAATTATTATTGATGCTTTTATAAAATGATGGTAACATTGCATTTAGTTTTCTATTGTTATTTTCTTGTGCAGACTGACTGGTAGAAATCATGCTCCCTTGCAGTAAGGCTCACAGATTTTGATTTTAAACATCTACTGTGTCAAAAGTGACAAAAAATGTCTAGTGAATTTGACACACCAAAAGTGTATTAATAAGTGTGCCAAATTAGAATGAATAAAAAATTGCCAGATGTATCAAATGGCTCCAAAATAATGAAAGATGGAGTCTGACTGTGTGGGTGTGTCTGCTGAAGCCGACCTTCAGCAGTCAATCTAATATGTGCCTATTCCACGCCCTCCCGGCTTCTTCCGAGCAATGCCCACGCTCTCATGGGCTATCCTCTGAGTCTTGGCGGGCGGGTTGGGACAATTTTCCCCTCCTTTGCCTCAGTTGAAATTCAGGAGGCCATTGGCAAAATTGTGGCCAACCGTGGTGCACTGTGAAGTGGCCACAACAACGCAGTGATGCACTGATCCCCCTGGACGATTTTTGTTTTCTCCTCCTCCAAGCCTGGCGATGTCACGCCCGGCTAGTGAGCACTCTGATGAGGCCGCTGGGCCGTCCGCTGCCTCAATATGTACGCCACGCATACGGGCAGCAGAGAAACTGTAGCCTAGATAACACATAACACTTTAGGGAACATGGACTTTTTCACGTAGTCGTTATAGCTTGATTGCACGGAATTTTCAAAAAGAAATAGCCACTGATGGCTTATATAGTAAAAGACGGCTGACAGACCGAACCCAATATGTTTGATACGTCCCTACTAGCCTAAACACGGTAGTCTAATTAAAATTGCTTTTGTGAAATATGAAATTAGCAGATAAATCCACCTGTTTTTATCCATCTTATGAGGCGGCCATTTTGTCACTTACTATAGACTGAAAATTAAATTTCAGTACAAAAGTCACGGTCACGGCTCATCCACTTTCTGAGTTTGGTCATGTGACATTTGCAAGCTGAGATCTTAGGCACTTTGATGTCATTTTCAGTCAACAACAAATGGTAGTACTAGAAAAAAATGGTTAGCATTATTAATTCCATCACTTCAAATGTTTGTTCTCGCAGGGCAAACCATCACCTCTACCAAAAGTGAAAAACCTACTTTCCTGCACGAGTGCACCTGTTGCCAACAGCACAAACATTCTGCTCTGAGTGAGTGAATGTGCAATTTAGCCAAGCACAATTTGGGGGATTATTGTTGTAAAGATTGCAATCTTACAAATCACTCCCAACACTCGCAACAGACCATGCACTCTTTTTGTGGGATAACAAATAGCACCTGCTTTTTTGGGTTCTTAGTAAGTGTTCAGTGTGGTTCAATCTTGTGGTGGATGTTGTGTAACTGTGGACTTTCAAGCTTCTGAAATGTGACTAACATTCTTAAAAGATTGGTCATTTTTAAAAATAGTAGTAGTAGAGCTTCATGGTGGTTCATGTGGCTATCACGTCACTGTTTGCATTTTCCCATAAAATAATTCCCTTTTTAGGTGGGAAGTATTCGTATTAGATTAATTAAAGATCGATAATTGTCCATGGCTGTTGATTATTTTTCATCTAGATTTGCCCTATGATTGACTGGAGACCAATTCAGAGCCACAATGGCTTCTAAAATTTGACAGAGGGGCCGCGCCAGGAACATTTGGATGGAGTGTTTGAGCCAGACATACTAAAGTGTTGTGTGTAGTATACAAACCTCATAGAAAATGCAAATAGATGAAGAGAGCACAGAAACATATCTGAATGGTTTCCGGATTAAAAAGATCCGCGGGCCATAGTTTGTCCATGTCTTCCCTAGAAACATGCTTGCCTCTCCAGCACATGTTGGAAAACCTTCCATGTGTTTTGTTATTTCTGAGCCTCTCTGCATTCCTTAAGAAAAACGAAGGTTGGTCTGCATATTCAAGATGAGGAGGAAGCACACTCCATCTTTTCAAGTGCCAATTACACCTCAAATAAAAGGCAGTGATAAAAGTTTTTTTTTTTTTTTTTTTTTAAATGCTCTCCAGGTTTGCGCGTTGCTTTGGCCTTGAAAGCCTACAGTCAAACAAAATCAAGGGAACATTCAATTTAAATTTTTAACAGTCGATCTTACGACATATAACTAATTCATCATCAACATTTGGATACTTTAATAAGTTGAGTTTGGCTCAGCTAATTCAAAGTTAGCTAGCACCTTAAAGCTTCTACTAAAAATATGTGAACTATTTAGACTTTGGCTCGTATAAAATGAGTACAGAATTTTAACGAGGCGAAAAATGAGCATGATACAAATAAAATGAGCTTTTGAAAGACAAAATGAACAATATTGCCATGAATAAAAGCTGGTAAGACACACAGCCTCTAAGACCGGACCATGTGTGGTTAAAATGTTGTTAACAAAGTCAGATGAAAAGAGGACTGTCAAAACATGTCACACTGTAATCAGTTTCTCTTTGTTTCACCTTCAAGTTTTGGAAGAATGCGTTTTATACATGGCAACCAATCCCGCTCTCTCACAGCCACCCTCACACACCCAAGCACAAAAGCACGCAATGATTCACACTCGCACATTGGTATGCCATCCAGAGCAGCACTACAGAACCACCAAACCTCCATCGGCATTATCAAATTTCTCTGCAAATAGCTCTGCCATGCATCATCTAGTGACAGCAAACGTGTGCCAACCCGATGCTAAGTGCATCTGAATTAGTGTGAAAGGCTGGGGAGATCTGCACGTCAGGGAGGGCATTGAGTGAGAACGAGACAGAGTGAGTGAACGGCCAAGGAGGATGGAGACAGAAATCTGGTGTGGAGTTTGTAACTAGTGTGGAGAAAAATGGCCTGCGGTGTGCCACTGATGTGGTTTGAGCATGAAGAGCTCTGATCAGAACACCAGCGCAACAACCCATTTGCTGAAAATGATAGAAAATCTGTTTTTGTGCCACTTTACTATGCAATCCGAGCTTGAAAATACTACACGCGGAACCTCAAAAGTGGAATGCGCCCGCAGTGTTCAATTTCAAGTGACCTTACATGTTGCACAAAAACAATGCCAAGTGTGTTGCTCATGCAAACACATTTTTGAGGATTAAACTAAGTGGCTTTGGTGTAAATTAATTTCACGTAGGAACAATATTTAATGACAAGTTAATGACAATACTAAAAGAAGAGAAATACTGCAAACAGAGGAATGGAAAACCTCTCATCTATGAAGCACAAGCATTATTTTCTTTAAGTCAGCGATAAGCGTGAGTACAAATTTACTGTTTACTCTTTTGCAGTTAAATATTTTCAGTTAACATTTAAAAAATTACAAACGTTAAAATGTTGATTCTAAACATTTCCTGTCTAATGAGAGAGTGTTTTATGAAGATAATTAAAAACAGACAAATTTAGTGATGTCTTTAATAATTACCCAAATGCAGGGGTGGCGCTACACAGGTGCTGGGGGGGGGGCAGCACTTGCCCCATAAAAAAATCTGTGTAGCATCAGTTAAGCCCCTTCCGTATTTTATTTGATATTCGATAATTTATTTATAATTTCTTTTCGCAGCCGCCCCCATGTATCAGTCAAGCCCCCCTTTAGCCCCGGGAGAGAAAATATCCTGGAGCCGTCCCTGCTCAGATGTTTTGTAAATTCAAACAAGATGGGGGGGGGGGGGGGGGGGATGTTAATTTCCACTTAAAAATACACCTTACAATCTATCCATCTTCATTGTGTTTACTTAAAAAACGTTTTATCCTGAAAAGTCATTTTTCCTCTGTTTAGAAAGTTTAGCTTCAGCATACAACAATCCTTTTCTAAACACGGTTTATTTAATTGCTTTCATACTTTCTGTGATTTTTTTACTTGTAAACCTGGATTTTATTATGATGCGTGATAATTATTCCAAGGGTGTCACATATGGATGCCCTCACCAATGTGGTTAACAAATAGTCATGTAAATTTTAATTTGTATTTGCGAGTAGAACTATTGCACAAAATTTCAGATTGTATTTTTCCAAACAGATCGGGAAACAACATCACAGGATAATTGCAAATCATTCAGAGAAATCAGTTCATCAGTCTTTTGATGACAAGAAAACAGCTCTGAATAATGAAATGAAACATTCTTCAACTTGACTTGAGTGTGGGTTTAACATTTTGACAAAGTACAATGTATGAATTTGTTGAGTTAAGCAAAGAGGTTTCACGCTACCTGCAGTGCTTTGGCGTTGAGACAGTTCTTCCAGACCTCAGCTTCCACTTTAACCTACTGCCGTTCACTTGGAGAGGAAATGCTCACCACATCTCCTCCAGACTCATTTTCTACATTGAAAAAAGAAGAGGGAGAACATACATCATTAAAATCATTTTCACAACAATCACATTCACATGAGCCATCTGATATTTCTTCCTCTCCTTTGACTCCAGCTCATGAATAATCATATAGCATCATCTATGCGGCGCACGCCCGAGCCAATGCAGATTTCTACCACAGAGACGACCGCTTGTCATGTGCGATCGGCTTCGGCAACATGGGGTAATTAGCTAGATCTATCATCTTCCGCGGGAAGAGGGGGACAAATATAGCTAATGATCCGTTCCAGCCTCCATGATTCCTCTGCTTTGCTCTCCATCCTTCGCAAAGTTCCAGAAGGAGAGGAAATGGGGGGTGAGGGTGGGGAGTAAGGAAAAGAGGTCCCTCTCTGTCAAAAAAAGGTCAAATGCGATACCAGGAAATGAACATAGAGCTAGGAAAGGCTACAGAGGTGTCGCTCAAAGACTGCCTGCCTGTCTCGTTGCCTCCGATGCTGCTAATTGAAAGAGTGTATCGAGGGAAAGCAGATGTGGCGCAGAGAAACAAATTATCGCCACATTTGGAAGCTACAAACTGGCCGTTACACACACACACACCCACACACACACACACCGTCATTCACAGCCCATCTCAAAGCAGATTCAAACAAAATAATCATTGGTCCCTTGGGACAAACACAACTGTGGGCAAGCAGTGAATGTGCAGAGTGGCTGTTGTGTATTATGTAAAACGTGCTGGCTGTTCCAAGTTTAAGTGGTCTTTACTTTGGAACAGCGGAGCATTTCTGGTATTAGTCACAAAAAAAAAAAAGCACATGAAGAAACATCTGTTGTTCCCACGTTTTGGCAAATCTCTTTGCCAGGTCAATTTTAATAAATCATGCAGACCCATGTAACACATTAAAATGAGAACTAACAGTAATTATAAGCTAAGATAATATAATATAGCAAGTTCAATCATAGAGAATATTGTTATTATGTGAAAACACACGATTAATGAATCAAAAATGTTGGACATTTGGATGCTTCCAGCTTTGTGGGAGCACTTAGAGAAAGCCCGCCCACTTTTTTTTTTTTTGTTCCCGCATAACTATGTAACATTAACTTGAACTGGTTTGGCATGAACAAGAACAGAGATGATGAGCCAGGTCCACCATAGGTCCAACGTAGATGACCTCTAACCTCATTAATTAATGGCAACAAACAAGCTCCATGTAGGCATGTGTCGGCTGAAATGCCTTGTGTCCTAATACTTTTGTCCAAACTGTTACATCTGTGGCTTAAAACTCCTCCCCTCTCTCACACGGCACAGGCATCCTGGCTTCTTGGTCATTATAATCAGCGTGTAAGTGTTGGCTCTGTCCTCTGATGAAGGTCTTCATGTGGGGGCTGATGACAAATCACAGCTCTCTGACTCTTAATCAGGACACATCCCACATTCCCTTAGTGTTTTCTATGTGCATGTGTGGGGGAAAAAAAAAAGGAGTGTGAAAGGGGGGTGGGGGGTCTTTCGACAAAAGAAGAGCGATTGAAAGAAAGACAATGGAAATGAATACAATACAACCTGCCGCAGCTTGTGTGCAATATGTGGAAGGTATTCTGGTCATGAAGTTGAGGCGCCTGTGTGCTAGTTTCAGAACCAAGGACAGCGACAGTCACAGGCACAGAGAGGGAATAATAGACCTCCAACTGCAATGGGGGCACACCCACAGAGAAGACACACACACAGCATTCTTCAAGCACACACTGATGTATAGACAGCCGAAGACACACGTGCACAAAGCTATTCACATCCTTTCCTTTTGTTGCGATGAAAAGCAGGATTGTGAATGTGTGTGTACTTCTCACTGAGTGTTCCTGGAAGAATGAGGAGCACCATGTCTGCCCTTCACTGGCCTTCTATATCTATCAAAGCCAAGAAACACACCACAAATAGCTGGGAAAGACTGGCTGCTCCGTCATCCACAAACCTCCACGAACACAACAATGAAAACCTTTTGTATGGGCACACTTGCTGCGCTCTGTGCACGGAGATGTGATGTCTGCTGTCACATTTCCAGTGACACATATTGTACATGACAGGAGTTTAAAACACCCCCAACACACAAATTCACAGAAATCATACCCATTATTTAAATAAAACGTACATACGACACTTGAGGACAATGGGCCACGCAGGGATGCTTTATTCATGTGACGTGCCGACACACACGCACACACACACAACCAAACCTCATCTCCCAGGCTCTGATCGAGACTGTAGCTGCCTGACCTACATTCTAGCAGATATGTATACAGGCAGAGAGGAGATGGAATCTCTCTCTGTGTTCTATATCCTGTGTTCTCTGTGCAACACACACATGCGCACACACACAAAAATGATTTCTTTGCTTGAATGTCATCATGTTCCACATGAAACTGGCAATTTTCAGAGCACTTCCATGTGTTTGATGGGTTTCCGGCCAAGTTGAGGGTCAGACTGGAGGTCTCTCTGTGTTGCATATCAAAGATCTGCTGAGTGTTGGGCATGTCAGTCTGAGACAAAGATCAAAGAGGACAGACGAAAATCTCCTCCTGCGTTTTTATCGCATGTCACTGTGTGCAAATCCAATGACATCATTTGGGTCGGTTCACCTGATTCTCTGTTTTGGTCTTCACGCTGTATTCTTTCAATCACCTCGACCAGACTGTACTGCGAGCACCAACTGAGGTAATATAAGACACAAAAAGCAAACATGCGAGGTTTGCGACCACTCTCAACCTGAAACATGGCACATCTGGACAGAGCGAAGGTCAATTACTATGATTCATGCTTTGCCTATGTGAGTGTTTACTCAGAATTCCCACCACGGGGAAAGGATCACAATGAAAAGTGTTTCCTACTGTACAAATAGTGATAAAGCAGAAATCAACAGGAAAAAAACAACAAAACATCGGCATCAAGGCAAATCTTTGTTTGCAGAAACATGTCATCTATTCTGAGGAAAATCTACCATAATTGGGCTCACCTAATGATATAAATCTGTATACAGTGCGTCTGCAATAGTCCAACATGTCCCAAAAGAAATTATTTTGCCCTCTTCCCCTGATATGTGCCTCAAAACAACCCTCTCTGAGGATGATAGACAATTCCCTTGACTTGATACTTGGTCATCTGTGAGACAGCTCCATGCCTGTCCTAATCATGTCCAATCAACTGAAATAACCACAGGTGGACTCTGCTTAAGCTGAAACATTTCAAGTATGATCAGTCAAAAGAAGATGCACTTAACCTCCATTTTGCTGGCGTCTATCCCAGCTTTGGGTGATAGGCGCGCTCCTGAACTGGTCGCCAGCCAGTTGCACCGAACAGTTCCAACACTGCCCGCACACAAGTCAGGCGAGTGCACCTTGACACCATCAATGGTAATAACTAGGTAAGCATTTTTCAGACAAACTTTAACATATTAACATTTTATGTGCCGATGATTCGTCTCTTTCTGAGCGAGCCATGCTTGTCGGGTGGCCGAGCATGCTCCGCTCACAGCCTTGGAACACAGCTGTTTCCGCTTATCTGGCTCGACAAACTGAACGGCACATTTAGACAAAAATGAAATGATATTAACGTGGACGAGACTGGAGAAGGTGCAAGGTCTTTGCAGGCAATCACGTCTTTTCGGAGTGACCGTGGGTATGTACAAAGCCTCAGAGTCAACTCATCTCTTTTAACCGATAGTCTTTCCAAGATATGGCTGTCGATATGGTAGTATTTTTTTTTTTTTATGAAAAATTTGAAAAATCCCACCAAACACTGAAGCCGCAAAATGGAAAGCGCTAAGTGGCGGGGGAACATTATACTGTATATATAAGTAATCAGATTGTTCGAGACACCTCTTTGATTGACGCAGTGCGTTATGACACTAAACCCCAAGTGCATTGCTATTGGACCGTTTCCAAGATCAAGTGAGGTTGTTTAACGTGTTTCTTTTAATGTCATCACAATGTTTCATGTCACCCCTCAGTCCTTTGATTTCCCTTTTCTGGGCCACACATTTTTATAATAATGAGCTCGAGACTGTGGAAAGAGAGTCCAGCTCGGGTTCATTCAAAGGATAGCAGAGCATTTGTTATTGCTCAACCAAGTCCGGATTTTACCATTTTAATTCAAGCCAGCCCTCCGATGAACTGACAAAGACATCTAAAAGCAGATTTTCAATCAATCATCTCATAAAGTAACTGAGAGGGGATTCTTTGTTGCCACAGAATGTGCCCTCAACACAATACATTTGGGCGGCAGTATGCTCGGAGGCATAGAGGTGAAAGAAGCTGTCAGGTACTAAAGTGGACTGCCTCTTTATGACCTCCCTGCACCTATCAACAAGAAAGTGTGAACCATGGTAAAAGCCACTTTCTGACCCGCTCCTCTATTAAAAGGAAGTGAGAGGCGCAACTGACCAGGTATGCTTGACCTGCTGGACTGAACTGCTGTGACACGTAAACATGACGTCCTTGTCTGCCACTTGACACACTCGAACTGAACTGAACTCATCTGTGCGGCAAACTGTACTGTAGCGGGCCAAATTAAAGAGCATCACTTTGGTGACCATGTGGCTTTTAAAAACACATGGAGAATGATGTGAAATCCCCACCCTTCTCTCCTTTTGCGGTAGAACGTGAGGAGAGGTGACAGAGTAAAATTAGCCACAGTGGATAAATTGCCAGCACAATGCATTGTTAGTCAGCTGCTGGGGAGACGGCGTGGAATACTCAGGTGAGCGCAAAAGCCAGACAGCAATCAGACCACCATGAGGAGAAACAGAGAGAGAGAGCGCAAAGGACCATTCCTTTAATTTCCAAGGGAAAGCCAGGGCCTTAATTACTTGATGAGGCTCCTTTCTCTCTCTCCCTCCCTCTCTCATTCAAATCTCTCTTTTCTGCTGCTCTGTGTGTTCAAAAAGGAGTGGGAGTGTGTGTCAGCTCGTGTATGCATGGCTGATTATCAGACTGGGGAGGCTTCGTTCACTTCACGACCCTGATAGGGGACTTTGTGTGTGTGGGGGTGTGTTTGTGAATGTGTGTGTTTCTGAATCAGAGAGAGAGGGGGGGCAGAATGTGATTTATCCCCAGCAGCAAAATAACTGCAAGATTACAGAGCCTTAACTTAGAAAAGCCACAGGACAACACTTCGTATAGAAGACTACATGACAAGATACACCGGGGGGACCCCAAAACAATTCCTAAAGGGTCAAAAAAAAATTCAATAAGTCAAAGGTCCAGTTGTGTTGGCTGCATAGTTTGTGTAAGGCTTTAGAATAATGAAAAATCAAGCCAATGTCTCCACTCTCAAATGCTTTGCTTTTCAATTAGAATCCAGCTAGCTTATGTTGCCTCACAGCTATCGAAGTACGTCTTCAGAATGAATCATGCGGGCGTCTGTGCAGTGCGAATGAACAGGGTCTTAGATTTGATAGATAATCGATAACGGTTAAAAAATCTAATATATATTCTTGCTTTTTTTTTTAACCCACAATGGCCAAAGGAGGAAAAGGTGTGGATTTCATTGTCAATATACATGCAAGGCCATTTTCAAGACAGACCTTTCAAGAGAAGCTAGCTGAGGTCGTCCAACACCCACTAGTGCGTAGGTGTGTGTCTGTAAATTATTTGTCCAGCCGTGGTGTCATAAATGATGTCATTATGAAGAGTATTTATTCAAGTCGAACTAAGTAGGACTTCACTGAAGGCGTAGGTGGGAAATGCACGGCCCGCCACTGTGCGGGGCTGAAAGAAAGACTTATTACGATGGGCCAGACTGGATCAGTCACAATTTTCAATTGGACATCCAAAATGTGTTAGCTGAGGTTTAACTAACAAGAATCATGTCTTGTTAATTATTATTTTTGGTCACAGAATACTACATTTTTCATTCCAACTATGCAGTAAAATAAAATGTAGTCCACCATTTGCATTTTTTTTTTTTACCTGAACGAATAAGAGTAAGCGAAAGCTGAGGCTTGCTGAAGACCAGTCACTTCCCAGATGGCAGCCTGTCAGAAGCCACATGTTCCAAGACATTCTGTGATGCTCATGCATGTACTCTAGCAGTCAGACAATATGTAGGAGCACCGACTCCTTTTCGCTCAGCGTGACGGATGGAATGTATAGAAGTGAGGGAGCCTATATTTACCGGTGACACGCATGCCTCTGACTCAGTTGACCATGAATATCCTGATTACTGAAGGACTACTCTGTATATTCACGTCTTTATGAATACATGCACTTGTTTCCTCGTATGCGTGGTCTCACAGCACCCACGTCTAAATGTACTGAGATCCATTGTTCTCCTCTCCTTGGGTTTCTCCATCCCAAAACTCAACTCTTTTTCTCACTCCTTTTTACTCGCTCATTCCCATTGACTTCAGAAGTGGCGGTGGGTGGTTGAGATAGTGTGAATAATAAAGTTGTGCTCGCGAGGAAGCTGAATACACGTTCAGAAAATGTCTTCAATAATAGACACGTTCCTGTTACCGCAGTTAACAAGAAGATGACTATATAAATCGAGAGCGTCTATAATGTCGTTCTGCACGTGGTCGGTAGAAGCACCGTTTGTTCAGATTACATTGTCTGCACATTGTGCGGCATCGTAGACAGCTTGCAAGCAACAAGAAGCGGCAGCAGTTTGAATCAATGCATTCCCGTTTTTTTGTGTAATCTTTTTAGAAAGCACGTCTTCATCTGAATAAATATACAGTATAAGCCTCGCAGTTTTGCACCCATTCATTTCCCTCCTTTTTCTCTTCTTGTCCCCCACCTACATTGCTGCCAGTGTTGGCCCAGAATACTGATGGTGCAGGCTGCAGATAGATAGGGAGGGTTGCCTGTCACATGACCCTATTTGTCCTGAGGCTTTACCCAGGGATGACAACAGAGGCAAGCACACGCACGCACGCACACACGCGCACACACAAAAGTACCCACAACTTTCATTGCTGTATGTCAGCATAGGCAATGAAGCAGGCACAAACAGAGCGGCATGCAAACCCTCAGCTTCATAGTCATTAACATTCAGAGTTGCACACACAAATGCAGACGCGCACACACACTGAAAAACACTCACTGATCACTGCAGGGGAGCGAGCCAGAAAGGATGAGAGACAGAAAAAGAGAGAACACCCAGCTACTGTACACACATGCCATCTCTCTTGTCTCTGGCACGCGCGCGCACACACATAGACACTATAGGTAAGGTAAAAGAATGCGCACTTTCCAAATTCCATCCATGTCAAATGCAGCAACAGACACACACTCATACACACACCCATACACACGTGTCTTACCCCACCCCTGTTGATCACACAAACACATTAGTCACTGACAAGTCTCTACACAGTCACTGGGTATCCTGTGGCACTAAAAATAACAGCATAATAGAATAGCGAGAGAATGCCCCCTCACGAGCTGCTAAGATTCTACAGTCTGAGTCGAAGGGATTGGGCTTTCTGAGTGTGTTTCAATTTGTTATTCATTATAGCTCCTTGAAAGCCATTCATTCACGTGGGCAGATTGTGGTTTTTTACCATGTAGTTCTGTGGAAAAAAACAGGCTATTCAAAATGAATTTCCACACCTTTAAAAAAAAAAAAAAGGATTGTCGTGTTCTGTGTTTGGAGGATTTGGTTTTGATTAGTTTTTAGTTTAGTCATGTTGTCCGTGTGTCCCTTTTGTCAAAGACTGTCTCATTCAGTTCTATTGTGCTCGTCAACCTGGTCCCTTGTGTCAACCAATCAGCTCTCTCAGTCCCTTGCGTGTCCCACATTGCCGTGTCAATTTGTTTGTACTTAGTTCACTGCAATACGACAGACGAGAGAACAAAGGGGAAGCCATAAATTAGCCAGCTAATGATTTTTATAGGAGGGCGCTGGAGGACTGGTTAGCACGTTGGCCTCACAGTGCAGAGGTCGTGGGTTCTTATTCCGGCTGCGGACTTCATGTGTGGAGTTTGCATGTTCTCCCTGTGCCTGTGTGGGTTTTTTCTGGGTACTCCAGTTTCCTCCCACATTCCAAAACCACGCAAGGCGGGTTGATCGAACACTCGAAATTGCCCCTAGGTGTGAGTGTGAGCGCGGATGTTTGTTTGTCTCTGTGTGCCCTGCAATTGGCTGGCAACCAGTTCAGGGTGTCCCCGCCTACTGCCCGAAGATAGCTGGGATAGGCTCCAGCACCCCCCGCGACCCTTCTGAGGATAAGCGGTACAGATAATGGAGGGATGATTTTTATAGGAGTTGTGGGGGGAACGGAGTCATAAACCGGCATTTGAATCTCACCCTCCACACATCCAAATCCATCCATATATGGTCTTTGTAATCCATCCGTAAAAAGTCTTCAATCTACGGAATTCAACTTATGTAATAAGTTATTACATACATTCTCATTTACATATGCATATTTGAAATTGGTTATAAATCTGAAGAATGATGCTTCAGTCGGACCAAATTTCTTTCCACACAAATATTGAAGAAATAGCAATGATGATAAGTGCAGCGAGTGGCTTGCACCACGCTAGTGTTAAAACAAACGCAAGATGACAAATCTTGTCGCACCAAAATTTCACCCATTTTTGGGCAGTGTTATTTGCTTGCTCTTGATTGGACCAAGACAAATTGTGCTTAAATGCATACAATGTTTGTCTCATTTGTTTCCAGACACAGTGTTTCCTTCGCCTAGCACACATACTGTACATTTCATAACACTTGTTGTGAAATATGTATATGTGCATTTTTGGAACGTCGTCAGCAAACTTGTTAGGTTGCGATCACCCTGCATATTGCAGCCACATTGAGGTGACAGCTCCTGGAAAGGTGGGATGTTTTCATGCAAATGGCTGTGAAACCCAACATAGGTCTGAATGGCGCTCAAATTAGAAAGCAATATTTGTTGCGGGGTGGGTTTCTGCCATTATTCTTGGGCCTGTCCTAACAGGCATTGACGAAAAAAGTAATTTTACTATAAACTGATGGGGGGATAAATTCCTTAAAATCTTCGGACTGACAGTTGCATAAAATATTTTCATTCTATTCTCTAAAACATATGCCATGACCTGGTTGTGTATGTGTGTGTGTATGTTAATGGGGGTGCAGCTGCATGTGTGTGTGAGAGAGAGAGGAGAGAAAGAGAACTAGAGAGAGAGAGTTGCGTTTTGCTGCAGGCTGAAAAGCTGCTCCAAATGTCCATCTGCCGGGTTCACAATCCACCTGAGCCTGCTCACACATGCACAGATTCACACACTGACAAATATACACACATACACACGCACGCACGCAGATGCATGCTCTCGCACGCACACAAACATGCTCCTACACAAACACATACTAATGTTGTTTAAATGTAGCCATGAAAAACATCCTCTGTGCTTCAATTCGCATATCGACATCCTCTGAAACAAAAGTCCCATTATTAAAAACAAAGATACAAAAATAACGTAACTAACAAATAATACACACCAGATACACCCTGAACCTGATTAGCAATTGGGAAATTTTTATTCAGGCAGTTACTTAAAGAGCCATTTTGGAATAAAAAATAAATCCAGCCAATGTTACCTTTCACTACAGTTATATTTATTCATTTTAAAAAGTACAGTATTACATACTATAGAGTAGTTGCTTGATTCTTTCCTTCTTGTTTGAGCACCCCTAGCCATCACTCGATAGCAAATGTTACCCTGCCTTCACACTGGAGCCATGCGTGTGGGCTAAAGATCTCCTCCCAGGCTTAGCTTTCAGTCCATCTGAAGGATGGCGCAATAGTGGGATGGAGAGGGAGGCTGTGTGGAGCTGCTCTGTCCCTGAGGAGAATCTCCTGCCAGCCCAGTGCCACACAGATCAACAGTCAGCCAGCCAACCGTGCTCTGACCTCATCCTCTCTCTCCCTCTCTGCAGCTCTATTTCAGGCTACCTCGCTCTCCCGCTCTGCCAAAGGCATTTGCTGTCCCTGCGTCTCCTTACGCCAACTGCCTGTCCTGCTACCAATGGTGCATGTCTGCAGCTCTGCTTGCCTGTCTTTGGTCCAGCCAGCCTTTCTCTCTCTCTCCCCCGCCATTATCCCTCTGCTTTTGTGTCTCCGTCTCTGTCCATCTGCACGTCCGCCTGCCAGAGACTCTTTCTGGCCAATACTTCTCTGCCGGAAAGCAGCCAGGCTGGCCGCCGCTCAGCCAATCTGCCCGACTAGCCGCCTGTCTATTCATCATCTGTTTGCTTTCCCACCTATATATCTGCCTGTTTACCTGCTTGCATGCCATCTGTTTTTTTGCTCGGTGTGAAGGTGCTTTGTAAAAGGACAAACATGAACTCCTCACCCCATTTTATACCGGTCGCGACTCAGGTTAAAAAAAGATTTACTGACAAGAGAGTATAGACGAAGCGCATAGGTTATTTTCTCAATCCCAGGGGTGAAACAGGTAGCGCAACCAATAACATTTTTGGCCTAACTGAATAGGGTGATTCCCTATCCATAGTTTACACCATTATGCTCTTACAGGTCAAACCAAACCAGTGCTTCTCAACCTTTAGTGAGCCAAGTTCACGTCGGGGAAAAAAAAAAAATCATGGCGCACCACCAATTATCTTTTTTGACTTACCGTTGTAATTTCTTTTGATTTTTTTAGTTACCATTGAGACAAAATGCTAGCAGGGTGCTTCAAATCCATGTGACGTTTCAGTTTCATTGCAATTTCAGTCCGTGTATGTTTTTGAAACTTACAGAAAATTGTAAGATTGTTTTTGTCCTGAATCCTCGCTGTGATTCTCTTAAAATTCTCGAATATTTATGATAGGAGAATACTATATTAAGAATATTTATTGTTTGCTCCATCTTTGCGTTATTCAACGTTATTCAGCCCTCCAATTTTGATGACGTACGAGACATGCGACTGTTGGCGGCTGGGGTTTTTCCTTTTCCGCCAAATGAAGTCTCATTTACAGTGTGTTGAGGCGAGTATTCTCCTTGGAGTTTAACAAGATAAAACCTGGTACTCTTGAACAAAAACAAACTACCGTTCAAAAACCGGTCATTAGCCCCAGAAGCGTTCATTTCACGTACGCCCAAAGTACGGACAATTTCATGTACTTTTTTGTTCATTGAATTTGTTCAGGTGCAACACTGCCAACTAACGAGCCGCAGCAGGAGGGTAAAAAACAAAGTCTTCGATTAATATTAACTAATAGTGATCATGCGAGACCATCTTTCCCTATAATCAGACAATGTATTTTATTTACTGTCTGTCAAAACAAGATTCTTAAAGCTCGAGAAACTTCCTGATTCACCCGGTCTCATTCACAGCGTGCAAGATGTTTTCTCAATTAAAAAAGGCTTTTTCTTCCATTTTGCCACGAACCCATTTGGAGGTCGACCACCCATACCGGCTCCTATTCTTGCCACAACAGGAGAGCAAAGGAGGGTTTGAATGGCTCCTCTCAACTAAAGGATGCAATACACTCACTTGCTTGCTAGTCAAGGACAACTCTAATGGACCAAGAACAAAAGAAAAGGGGAGATGCTGAGAGGGAACGAGAGACAGATGGAAGGGGAATGCATGGCGCAAGGGTTGTTGAAATTACGCATTTTTGAAATTTAAAAAAAAAAAAACCTGTACAGGTCGATGCTCGTTTTACTGGCTTTCGAGCTGCACTGTTGTCCACAGGTGGAGTATAGGAAAACGAACAATTTTCGTACAGATCCATAAACAAAAGACTGTTCCTCTTGCACACACAGTTAATTACAAGGCCGAAAATGACGTTTATTTAAGGCTGGATTTACACTTCATGGTTGAAGTGACACAATTCGTTTTTTTTCTCCAGGCTGGGAGAGAGAGTCAAGCCAGTCCAAACTTAAAACGCTGCATGTTCGTTAACCTCATTCTTCGGTCAGTTTTTGAGTTGAACATCCTTTGTTATCCGATATCTCCTGCATATCAAGGCATCAAATGTTAAAATCAGTATTCTCCATGTAATGCAGCAATAGAGCATTCCCTTTGTAACATATCATATTAAAATATCTCCCATGAAACGGTGTGGAGCGCAGAGGGAAGCCCATCTATCTCGCTTTGTGTCTTTCTTCTCTCTGACACCTTTGTGTGTGTTTACAGTCGTTCCCACATGAAGCACACATCTTGCTATGCGCACATTCAAAGTCCTCTGCAGCCTGATAGCTAATCCCTGATGTGGGTTGGCCCAGTTATTGGTTCCCAGCTTTTCGGAGGGAATGCTACAGCGAGAGAACGGATGGGAGGGGTGTGTGGGTATCCCTCTTTTTAGAATGATAAACCTGGCCATGTTGCTGCGACACTGATGGATGTTATCTGTGTCAGCCTTTGTTTCTTTCCCTCTCCTTCCAACAAAGTCCATCTCTTGCTAGTCACTCTGTCGTCCTCAGCCAATAATTGGGTAGACATCACAAAAGCAACAAGCAGTGTCCCCAATTTTAACCACTGTGCCTCGATTCAACTATTGGTAAATAACCTAATAAATGAATAACTCATTGCCATTACAGGCAATCTCTTTCTTCCATAGTGTCTCTGCATTTTCAGCCTCTGAAATGAGATAAAAGCAAACTGCTGTCCTTTTGGGGAGGAAAGGGTGAAGCAGCCTCTTCCAGAAAGCTCCCTAACAACCACCAATTAGTGAACTGTACATCACCAGTGTACCAAAAGAATGAAATAGATCATACAAAAGCCCACTCTTGATGCCGTTTGGGCAGAGAGGCGCGATTCGCCAGAATGTGCCTGAACTAGTTCCTCACATAGCCCAAATGAGGTCCCTAAAGATTTTTTAAGACATCATATAGAAATCAACGGATTAGACTAAGAAGCTAAACGACAACTGTCAACAAAGAGAGCGAGCATCTAGCCTGCTAGCTGGGGATCTCATTTAGGATGGCTAATCAGTCGTGGCGCTGCTTTGTGCTGAGGTGGGGTCCTCCTGAGACCAAAGCTTCAGAGATACGGGGTGAGTATCATGTGACTCTGCCAGGGAAAATGCACCCAAACACGGGGGGCTGAGGGAGACGCAGGCAGGCTGTGGGAGACGTTGCTGTAATTAGGTGCCCTGAGCTTGACGCCCACACGCCGTCGAGCCCTCCTTCCTCCCTGCAAATAGGCTCCCAGGCGCCTGGGCTCTCATCCACACAAACACACACAGACATTTGTATCAGCAAGCGCATTGTAGAAAAGTAAGGGTATATGTCCTCACATCGCAATGACCTAAAATGCCACTTAGCACAGCACAATGCCCAAGAATCCAAATTTAGACCAAACTGAAACACTTTATAGCTCACCACCTCCTGCCACTATGCTTGTTTCTTGCAGATAGTTCAAACAATTAAGAAACATATGGCAAAATATTAACAAAATAAATGGAATATAGGATCCACACCTAAATGTACTAAAATGCAACTGGCCCATTTCCCACACTTCAACCAAAAATATGTTAAAAACAATACAATAAAAGCTATTTAGTGGTGATTCTGTAATGCTGTTAACTCAGGTGTGGGCAAACTTTTTGATTGGCGGGTCACAATGGGTTCTGAAATTTGACAGAGGGGCCAGTCCAGGAGGAGATGGATGGAGTGTTTTGATAAATTTAATTTTAAATGAAAGTGAACAAAAGCTTTCCAACAATATAAATGTCTTTGAAAAACCACAGTATTTAGAAAATAAAACATTGACAAGGTTTATTTATATAATTTGCCCACCCCTGAGTTAACAAGTCACAAAGCAAGCAAACAAACAAGAAAAAAATCACATTAAATGAGCCCACAGAAATTGTTCAAATATTTTTTTGGTAATCCTGCTACACCGATCTGTGTTGTCACGCACAGATGGACAATCGGCGAGGGAAGTGCCTATCCACAGTGGCCAACTTTACATCATCCGCAAGTGGAGAGCTTCTTTTTAAATCTACAATGCATGCGCTGATCTTCTGCGCTGAATTTAAAGGGACAAAAGGGGAGCCGCTTCCATTGGCCGGGAAAGAAGCTGGCTGTGTTCTCTCCTACAATGGCACAAACATCCCTTTCTGGCTGCTCCCATCAACAAAAAATACTAAATGAATGAAAAGTCCACACTGTTAGACTGCACTTTGCATTTGACTAGCGCTAGGCATGAAAATAAGGCTCTAGGTCCCAAAAGCGCTCACAATTGTATCTTAAGAACACAGTCTTATGCAAGCCCCAAACATCGCTAAAAGCGACTGCACCGTATGCTGCAAAAAGAAATACTGGAAACTTGTTTTTTTTTTATCATGACTAATTTGTCAGGACATATATTTGAAAATACCAAAAAACGGCCAGCATCAAATGTGAATAAAAATCAAACAACAAGCCCCCGCAAAAATAATAATACAGAGAAATTTCCAAAGCATTGAGAGCACAGCAGAGTCTGTCTCCACATCTCCCCTGGCCCACAAGAGCAGAACACATTGGTGTGCTGGCTTTTGACCATGGCAATTTTAATCAGTCTTTTTCACACTTCATTGGGGATTCATCGCCCCCTCCTCCCTTCAAACATTGTTTGGGAGAGTTATCAGCAGCAGGCAGCATATCCGGTAATTATACATGCAAGGTAATGTAGGGAGCCCAGCTGAATATTTCAGCCAAGTGCATGCGCCGCTGAAAATCACTGGAGGGTACAACTGCTTCACAATACTTGGACGGTGGCAGCCATAATTGAAGAATGACGTCTGAGAGCAACCAGGGGAGCTAGATCTATTGGCCACGTGATGTGCAAGAGGTTAAAGCACAAAATTCTACACTACAATGAATCATTTTAGCTCAGGCAGAAAAATGCACGATGCAAAAACAGTGTGAGCGTTTGAGGGCATCATGTTTGGGTTGGTTGCAGAGGCATGGTGCAAACCCTTCTGTAGACCAGATCGCTAAGAAAGTGATGGTTGAACTTTTTTTTTTTTATTGCATGAGTAAGAGGCCAGCTGTTAATAAAGGCCGAACACACATGCACAAAGACACATCGACAAACGCACACAGTCTAAAACTACCAGTCAGACAGGGTCCTCTGGGGAACATAACAGCGGAGGCATAACAGTGACTCATTCAAACGGTCAGGGAACACACACGCACACATTCTACAATATCAGCCAGGCTGTCAGATAGAATCAGAACCCGACCCATGGAGTACTGTTGACAGGTGTGGGCCGCCAGTCACGCACACACCAGCCGGCCATGTCCTCCAAGCCAGCGCGTGGCAGGGGGATCACATGTGATAATGTACCCCTTTGGATGTCTGCGTATGTTTGCGTTTGGCAAACAGGGATTATATGAGAGGCTGCATGTTTGGTCAAAGTGCACATGTGCGTCCCTGTTTTATCTGCGAGTCAATTGTTGGGTGTTGCATTCAGCAGATCAACAAACAGTTAGCTATATAACGACAGATGAACAAATTCTCTCGGAAGCATACACGAGTATCGTCGTATGCATACGAATGTTTAATGTGTTAATTGATCCCTTGCTAAGGGAAGAGTCCTGAAAGGAAAGAGGACTAGTGTGAGCAGAGGCAATCAAGCAGACAAATGCATGCAAATGGAGCCGCAGTTTATACAGTACAGAATAAGTATGTGTAGGAGGGAAGCTTTGAGACCTGATAGTCATATGCGAATCTCGTCTTAATGTAGCCCACAGGTGCAAAGCTTTATAGCAGTCATCCATTTCACTGGACAACACAGTATGGGCACTGCAAGAAACAAAGGAACTCCAGATGCCAGGCATGTGGCAAAAGAAAGGTCAGAACGGGCTTTCTTCCCACTTTCGACCTGCATCACCGTCAGTGTTCTATCGTAATTAGAATGGCATATGTTGAAAGTGTGTGACAAATCATTTTATTGTTATTAGATGAGCATTTGAACACGCAAACAGATGGGCATACAAGCAAGATCTCGCATGCACGCACGCATCCACACAACAACCACCCACACCCTCGCACATTAAGACACACGCACACACATTCACTTGCCTCTGAGCAGTCTAGTCCAGCTACTACAAAGCCCACCAAGAGGTCTTTGCAGATCAAATAATCATGCCTTCCATCTGTTTCCATTTCTCTACATTAGCTTTGTTGAGGTGCCCTACAGACCACGTTAAGAAGCACTGTTGCCATGACTAAAATAATGATTGTGCTCTCAAGCCCCTACTTCTCATTATCTCCATCTACAGCCAACGCAACAACGGGGAGTAGCTACGGCACTTATGGCGGTTTTACCGTTATAGCATCTTAATTGAGATTTTAGAAAGGGGTTACGATGTACTAACCTGGCAAGAGCCAGAAATATACGTGACTCAGTCAAAGGAGCTCTCCACAGTATCAATGTGGGACTGCTCCAATGTTATCGGCACGGCGACATTCAGTACAATATCGAAAATTGTGTTTAAAAAAATATTTGTCTGAATCTAGTGTATCTGGTCCAGTTGTTGCCACGTAATTTCTTACTTAGCAGACACAGGTTGAGTCAACGTCTGTATGATTTGGAACAGTAAACTTGGTGTGTGTAGGCGGGAGATCAATGGCTCTGACGGCTATGTAAACGTTGCAACTTAGTATCGGACACAGCGTAAACAGGCGATGGGATGCAATACAGCATTGAGAATTCTATTTTCTTTCTTTCTGGTAATGGCCTGCAAGCTTTGCCTGAGAACAACTTCCCTTTGTTGTGTTCATGCCATTCCAAAACCAAAAGCGGTATGCCAGACACAGCCCACAGAGATGAAAGCGCTGTCACCCCATGAACAGTCCTTCCTTGGGAAGATTTCTTGTTTCAGCAATTTGTTGCTACCCTTGACGGTGAATTTGGGGTTACATTAGAATCTATTTCTGACCTTCCAATCAAAGCTAATAAGCCGTTAAGTTTCAACTGGGTGACAACCATATTTTATATACTTTTTTTTTATTTCTCAAAACAATTGGCACATGAATAATGTTGAGAATATTCTGGAATATGGGAGGCCGCAAAGGAAAGTAGCAACGCATCCTGCAAAATCAGTAATAGAAAGCTGTGTTTGAAAGAAGCTCTAATTGGGACAGCCTTTTTGTGGTATGACATTATTGGGCTTCAAATGTATCGGTGGAGCAAATGAATTGGCAAGCAGCTACAGTATTGACACACAAATTGGGAAATGCCAAAAGTCTGACAGCAAGATCATTCATTTTGGTCCCCTCTGAAAATACTGAAGATAATGAATTATTGCATTGGATTGAAATAAAATATAATGATCGTGGAAAGGAGGATTTAGTATTCTAACTACTGCTGCACACATTGCAAGAGAGGTAATATAGAGATGATATATAATGTGCAAAGAAAATGAATTCATTAAATCCATAATAACACCAACTTCCTCTCACTGTGAGGGGGGAGATGATATTAAGCCTGTGAGAGGATGTGCCATCTTGCTACTGAACTAAGGAAGAGGTTGGGGTATGCGTGGAGGGGAGAGGAAGGAGGAGGACGAGGAGGGTGTGTTTGGTTCCTGTTATGCAAGATGGAAATGAGCAAAGCCACGCTTTGCTGTAGCCATTCTATTTTGGAACAGCTCATATCAGAAAATGCTGGGACGAGCAGGAAAATTAGGTCACTTACATGAGCAGGGCAGTACCTTGGTCGGGGAAGCGAGGGGCGGCGAGGGCTGAGACTAAAGAGCTAAAATGTGTAGCGCTTTTAATTCAGGACCGGGGTACACAGGTTCTAGCCGAGTGAACATGATGCAGGAGCTCAGCACGAGGAAAAAAAAAAAAAAAAAAAGCAAAGCCGTGTGCTAAACGAGACCCTGGCAATGACCTGAATACATTTGAGCAATGAAAAGTGGGCGAGAATCCTCTTCTGAGTGTGCCGCTTCTATTCCTTCTGCGTTTTGCAGCAGAGCACCACACACTTTGACATTCTTGTCTGTTCATCCGATTCATTATGCATGGGAAAGCCGGGTGCAATTGATGAGGATTGGAGAGGATATGAGAAGCCATAGCACCCGTCTTGATATCAGTAAATACGTGATCCGGCCCCCTCGTTAACTGCTGAACTGAGATGAAAAATGAAGGGAAAAGTTGCATCACCACCCACCACTAATAGTCATTTGAACTAATCATCCAGCAGGACGGGGGGAAATCCTGCTGCGGAAACCAGTATAACAATCAAGATGCATGGCAGCACTGGCAGCAGAGCAAAATGGCTCAGGGGGTAGGGCGCTGGAGAGAAAAAGAGAGATGCACAGGATTCTGGGAGACAGTCAGGCTGAGATAAAGGAGCTTGACAGAGGGAGCAAAGGGAGGACAAGCAAGAAGAGGGTACATGAGGATAATCGTGTGCGTGCCTGCGTGCAAGTGTTTGTGTCTTGGAGGGACTTAGCATGAAGGCTCAAAGTTGCCTTGTCAGTGGTTTTGCATGAGGAGGTCTCCAGGTGGCAGGTGGCTGTGCTCTAGTTTGAGTCCTCTCTCACACAAGATAAGTCCTAAATACACATGTGCAGTTCAACAATCTAATGAGGTGAAAAATGTTGCCATTATAGGAACAATGATGCGTTGTTTCGATTGAAACAAAACTGCAATGCGTTATACATGGAAGAGATTCTGATATATTCATTTCATTTAGTTATCAAATAGAGGCATGTGATGTAGAACAGTCTGTCACTGCAAATTACAACAAAAAAAATTAAAAAATAAATAAATATATATATATATATATATATATATATATATATATATATATATATATATATATATATATATATATATATATATATCTAACCAGGGCTGGAAGCAAATGAGTGTTAATAACCAAAACACAAAATATGAAATTACAAAGAGCTGTCACCATATTGTGGTGAAGGGATTTGTGTGTATTAAAGATTGCTAGGATCTAAGTTGTCTGGGGCTTTATGCACCTGCTAGAGGTAAACGGGTCCTAGGTGAGGAACTAGACAAAGCATGGCTCAAGTACCCCCTATGGTCAAGTAATTGGACTTTGGATTACCCAAATCTGGGCACGAGTTAGCCAGGTCTGGATGTGGGGCTCAATGGCTACCACCTTGTGGAGTTCTTTGATTCATGAGTGTGGGGTATCGGACACACCGAAACAGGTGGCACCATTCCTGTAAGACCAGTGCCAGATGTTGGATCGCATTGCAGGAATTGAGTGATTTTTTTTTCCAGTAGTGTTGGACTCTACCAAGGCTGCCGTCTGTCACCAATAACGTTTGTGGACGCAGCCAATACGACAATGGGGTCCGGTTTGGTGGGCTCAGTATAACATCTCTGCTTTTTGCAGATGTGGTTCTTTTGGTGTCATCCAGTTGTGACTTTCAACAACCCGCTAGATCAGTTCACAGCCAAGAACTGGTTGGGATGAGGCTCAGCGCCTTCCAATTTGAGACCACGATCCTCAGTAGGAAAATGGTTTGGGTTAGGGGTTGGATCATGCCTCAAGTGAAGGAAAAATGGAGCGTGATATTGACAGGCAGATAGGTGCCGGATCTGTAGTCATGCAGATTTTGTCTTTTTTGGTAAACAAGGTGATAAAGCACATATTGTATTAAGCAGTGAATGTTTGCGAGAGTTTGGGAAAGCAATGAATGTCAAGTTTTTTTGTCAAATTTTATTCAATAGTTTTTCTTATTCCAAAGACCATTAAAATATTTGGTTAACGTATGGCAAACATCTTTGCAATCCTGAACAAAAAAAAATCATTTATGGATGGATGGATGCATGGAATTGTGCACGATTTACCCTTTAAAAGCAATGCCAGATTGTTGTCTGACTGGAGCTGGTCAAAGCAAGATTTAAGCTTAAAAATGGCCAAAATGCAATTCCTATCAATGTTCCTCAAACAAAGCAGCACCATAGTTTATATTTGTGACAGAGTACTGCTCTAGAGTAGCTTGTGTATCTGTCAATATTTTTACGTCGACTGAATCCCTAACTCGGTGGCAAAGCGTTCACCTCGACATGCATGCTCGTGTACATATGTGCCGGCCCATTTGCACATTGGGACTCCATGCTTGCGCATGTGTGTTGCGAGAGCCGTCAGTCCTAAAGAGGGACTGCGCTGCTGTCATGCAATGACACCTCTCATTTGCTGCTGTCCTGTGAAGCGAAGCTGAAGGCAGAGGTCAGGCCACCCTCACAGAGACGCTGCGGCTCAGAGCACATCATGTCTGCCTGGCTGCCTCCTCCCAGTGCTGTCACACAGGCCTCGCACACAGACACCAATAAGACATTCACCCTTCCAGGCTCATGCTTGACCAAACCACCTCACACCCTCTACTTTTAATTCAATTTTCATTTATTCACAAAAGTTGGATGTTTGAACAAAAAAATGTCACAGCAGCCACGGAAACAGCGTGGATAATACGTTCATTCAAATTGTCTGTTTCATTGTCCGTGGCAATAACAATGTGATCATAAGAATCATTTATTCCATTGTCTATAACAATAACCACTCTGAGTGGTGACTGAAACAAATACGGCGCACTCCAATGTCCTCTTTAGTCAATACACATTCCGGATCCTATTCTTTCCCATGCCTTGCTGTCTCCACTTCAAAAGGATTTGGCTCAAATTTATATGCAAACATGAGCTCAAGCGTTAAAGCCTGCAAATAAAAACACAGATTTGACATAGTGAAACCATACTAGAAAAGAAAAAAAAAACAGTCAGTCAGTCTTGGGCCTTCACAATTGTCAGTGTTTTCCTCCCTTTTATGGTGCCCCGATGTTGCCTCGTCTGACTCACCTCCAGTACAACCCCCCCTTCCCCCTGACTGCGTCCGTAGAGTGTCCATTCGTCTTGACCGCTGTCGCATGCCATCGTCAATTACCCATCAAACATTGTAATATTCACCCAATATTGCCGACATGACGGAGAGAGCGATCAAAAGTGACAAATCAGATTTATGGAGCAAGCATAAATAAGGAGATTGTGACCTCTCCAATTGCCATGTTGAATAATGGATGTCTGTTTAGTAATCATTTGCCAATATCACACCACTTTCGCATGACTGGCCGAGCTGAGATCCAGAGAGACTTAAGGGCCAGTTTGGATGCCGTTCAGATTTGACTTGTCCGGTGATTCTTTGACATTCATATTGAACTTGCTAGTTTAATTTTGTTTTGTTTTGCTCTTGAATAGTATGACCGGAACACAGTTCATAACAGGCTGCAGGAATCAACCTGCCTGAATGAGCACCTTCCTTTTCTATTTGGGCTTGATTCTCCAAGCTTCTGTTCATTCTAAAATAAAAAGTAAATGTAATGGCCTGAAAACAACTCCCCCAGTCTCGAGGTCAGCGCTTTGATGATATCATAGCGACACTCAAAACAGCGACTCCGGTGCTCTTTACAACAATCTTCAAGACGCGGTAGTGTTTCCGATGGGAAAAGGCTAAACCAGGTTATGAAAATCCTTATTTACAGCTGCCTGGCTGTGTGAAGTAGGTCACAGCAGCTTCTGAAATGGAATGAATCCCCTCACACACTCTTTAATAGTTTTCTTTTCAGCGGCCTTACATTGTCACCGGGGGCAAAGATACGAAAACTGTGTTTCCACTTGTATTTAGCAAGGATGCTTTAAATAGTACACATGTCAAGTTTGCACCCAACAACTTGACACATCCATCAAAAGCATGTAAATATCAGCAGCAGACAAGAGTGTTTTCCCACTGGAGACAAATCATCTGAATTAAAATGCATCCAAGGGATTTAGTTGATCTTTTTGCTCTTGCTTGTTCCCGCAAAAATGCAAAAGTTACAGACCAATTGACGACACCTTCCATTAATATCAAAAATACTGTGAAATGACTAACAAAACTGCGCGCGGCTTTGTTCGTTTTGCTGCTTGAGTCAAAATGAAAGCACCACCCACTTCCCACATCACTAAAAATCATAAAAACTTGCTTCCAATCATCAATGTACCGCATGTTATGATTAGTGTTATTAAGTTAGGCTGGTTTATATTGGACTTTAGCATCATGATAAACTCTTGCGTTGGTAGTTCATTTCCATCTACTGAGCTCCTTGCTACAATTTGATTAGACAACCCAATGCAGATAAAGAGCAACAACAGCAAGCGCCATCACCAAAATGGTCCAATCTGTAAATGAGTATGACGTACCCCAGTTCTAAATCCACAAAAAATTAACTTTGGCGATGTCACAAAAGACTGCCTTGCACAAGTAGTTTCTGTATTAGATCTTGCAGTTGTCCCTGATGTTGTGGTCAGTGAGTGTACAGTATATTGCAGAGCGGCTGCGAGTGGCGTGTAGGAGAGCCTTGTCCCTGAGGGTGATGGATGCTGGTGGGAGGCTGTTATGCCACAAGGTGAAAGTGTCCATTTATCAGCCCCACTTCCACCACTGTGGCTTTCCCATTACCAGCGCACTTCATGCAGCCTGATTGGTTTTTAATTGGCCTGCCCACCAGGAGATAGATCATGTTTTCCCCGAGGAGAGTCACGGAGGTGTGTGTGCATGGTGGACTCCCATGCTATCTCAGGAGGGATGCGCACGTAACAATTCCAGTCTGGTTACCAACGTTAGATACAAAGAACAGGCAGATGCAAGGATAGTCCCCAGATTAAACCTATCGTCTTATCTTTGACTCATACTGGATGTCATTTCATGGCGACAAGCTAAAATTGGCTCCGGGACAGCACATAACGTGCGTCCTCAAAAAAGGCCAAACAATGCTTTTTATTTATTTATTTTTTTTAACAGAACCAAACTGTATAAATTGTAGATGGCAGCATGATTAATGCAAATTCAGTCACATCTCATGTATCCGCTATAAAAATAGTTTTGGTTACAATTCATTCTAATTGTTATTTAATGCTTCTGAGTAAGGATAGAAGTAAATAATGAAGGTGGCTTAATTCATGGCGGCTATATATCAAACGTTGCAGGGGGATTTGGTGAAGGACACGAGAGCAGCCACATCTCACACTGAGCAGACATCAGTATTGACATTGTGTCTGCTCAGATGGATCAATCCCCGCTCTGCCCTTGCCTAACCACGTCGCTGGGAAGACTGGAAGAGCAAGTTGATTCCCCAGGTAGATTCTCAAAGTTTCACAAGGATTCGTGTTCATGTAGCAGACATGCACTCATTGGCCACAACTTCATCAAGGTGTTCTTATCTAAAATTCTGTCTCACAAAAGGGGATAATACAACCACAAACGCAATAAAACACATTTACCATCCATGACTTTGTAAATGGAACACTTTTGGTGCATGTCTTTGATGGAATCTCATTTGACTGTGCATGAGTTATTTCATTCGACTTAGAAATAGACTCTCACTGAATAATCAAAAATAAATAAGCATTGGAAGTATTCAGTGATAATTAACATTTAAATAAGTTTTACATACACTTATTGTACATTCAACTGTGCACAAGTCATAAAATGTTGGTGGTTCCAGTGCATTCAGAGAAACACCACCCCACTCTATCATCTTTCACATCGCCAATGCGGTAACGTCATCTTTGCCGTGCGCTAAACATGACTGAGAATTCGTTGATTATCGTAGCAGCCAATCAGAGTAAAGAGCAAAGTTTAGCTCAACATGATCGGCACGATGATGCCGTTTACTTTGCCGTTTGCCTGCATATGTCACTTTGTCTCTTGTCAAATTCAGCAAGTTTTTCATCCTAAATTTCTACGACTGACGATGGCAAAGATGGAGAAAAGTGCAATTAAGTTCAATCGACATAATAGTCAAAATAGTCACTTCAAAATGGCCTGAACACTAAAGCGCAACTAAACATTCTTTATGTTCACAAAGAGATGCATCAGAGGCTCATGAACGCATGTGAGATCTACACCAAAAACAACTAAGCACCCACTGCTGTTTGCATGCAGGGGATCCCCCTGACAGACTTTTTGCAATTCATTAGGCTGCAGTGGAAGAGGAGAGTGGACTCACTTTTTCTGGCACGCAAGGCTGGAGTAAAGACACTCGCTCATTTAACTTGATTGTCTGTCTTCTATCTGGCTTATCATTAATTTGTATTTCAATCCGAATGAGTATAAAGGTCGAAAGTGGAACTAAAGGCAAAGTGATACATTGGAGCTCGGACCAGAAAGTTGTGCTTGTGAGTGGCCAGAGTGAGACACACACGCACACACACAGGGGGCTAGGGGCGGTGGGTGTCTGGGTGTCCCCCTGTAATGTTGCTCTCAGTACAAGCAGAGTAGCGTGATTTCCCTCTCTAATGTAATCACAGTGGCCCGTCTTCCTGTCCGCCGCAAAGCACATCAGGCACTGTGGCGGCACTCCACATGCACACATTCTCCGCACGAAAACACCAGTCTCCGCTTAACAAGCAAGACATTACCGGAGGAGGACGACCCTAAAGAATGTGGTCTCACTTTATGCCAAGTCAGCTGTCCCCCGCATGGTGAGTGTGCAGGGTGCAAGGGAAAAAAGTCAATTTTACAATAATAAATATTTTTTTTTCACACTTTTGCATCCAATTAATTACTTGATTTTAATTAATCCAAGTTTATAATATGGTCAAATTGATAGGTTTCTATACAATTTCTATTAACTATTCCTCACATTTTAGGAGCGCAACTCTTGTTGCATCCAAACAATTTGCGGGCGACGGAGATAAAACATAAGCAGCTGACTTTGTTTATCTTTACAGAATAAAACAATTTGACTTTCAGCTGTGAATACACAAGATATGACACACACATAAACACAAAAGTCCCACTGCAAAAAATCTTTTTTCATCAAAGCCTGAAAACAACACAAATTCTGCAGAAGGCAATTTGTAAATGACAATCAAAACACAGAGCGTTTGCATGGAGTTGTTCACTCATCCATTATAGAAAGACAAAACTTTCAAAACAAACTTTGAAATGTTCAGTGTCTCTAAACGTCTTCATTCATCTGCATGATTCTGGTTATTTTCAAGTGAGGAAACTTACTGTCAAAAGAACCACCAGTAAGAACACACAACAGTGCAACTAACAATACAGCAAATAACTTCGCCATGTGTTGCTTTCCCTCACAAATATAAAGATCACTTTGCATTTTCCAACTCTTTGGATGAGAAGAAAGCACAAACAAGGGCAAGTTACCTACCAGCTGCAGTCTTCTCTTTAAACTTTTCTCCAAAATGTGCTTCCTCTTCTTTCTGAGAGTCTTCCCTTTACTTCTCCCCCAATTCATTTAACGTGCACAATGCAAACTTCTGCTCCCGCATTGCATGCAAACTCTTTTTTTTTTTTTTAAACGACTTCAGTAATGACCGGGAATGTGAGGAGGCAGAGTGGAGAGAGACAGGATGACACAGAGCTGGACGAGTGGAGATAATGGTTGGAAGGCGGGCAACCAATGGGCCCGGCGCCTAATGGAAAAAGGGAAATCAGGACACACCAATGAGGCACAGCCTGAAGAGAGGGAGCGAGGGAGAGTGAGCGAGTGAGCGAGTAGAGGAAGGCGGGCAAGGGAAGCGAGGATGGAGAGAGCACAGTTGGGAGGAGACGGTGTCAAGCAGACTGAGAAAGAGGCTGAGGAAGAGAGAGATGAGCGCTTTATGTAGCCAATGTGCACAGGCGGTGGAGGGAAGCGAACATGAAGAAAGGCAGGAAAGGAAGGAAGGAAGGAAGGAACGGACTTACCCGGCTCCTGTTAGCTGCATCCTTTCATACACTGCCTCGTAGACTCCACAAACACAAACACCCTCCCCAACGATAGAGGCACACGCCACGCTGCTGCCGAGACTAACCAATAGCTGAAACAACAAAGGGAAGGATTGCCAAAGCCGACTGGTATACCCTAAAGCAATTCTGTCTGCGTGTGTGTGTGCGTGCGTGTGTGTCTGTGCATGTGCGTGTGTGTCAGGGAGAAAGAGAGAGGGAGAGAGAGAGAGAGAGTCGGAGAGTGTGTGAGCATGTGTTTTCTCCGAGGAGGAGGAGGGATGTGAGTTGAAACCCCAAATGCTCCCTCTCTGCTTTGCTTCCCTCTCACTCCTTGTTCTGTGGATGTGAGTCTCTCTGTACACTGTGCAATGTATGTCCTCCAACACTCAGTATGTCTCCCTCCCTCCCACCCTCCTTTCTTGCATCCCTTCATTCGCTCTCTCTTGCTCCTCTGCCTGCTAATGTGCCCTCCCTTCCCCTTCTCCCTCTTCTACATATATTTAGGGCTGCAGACTGTCTGCTCCCAGACTCTGCTCTTCCCACGGGCCCACGGAAGCGATGGAGGGAGGGCGAGAGCGGCAGACAAGAGATGATGGGGGGGCGGGCTCATGCGAAATATGTGCACTGCATTTAATACACAGACACATTTTGGTGTGTCCTGAAATGGGCTCTCACACACGTATTCTTTTCTGGCATGGCCATATTTGAAAGGAATGCACGATGCACACTAATAGATGGTCTGCTTGCTTATAAGTAAAGCTTTTTCCCTATTCTTGGTTGAATAAAGAGCACACAACGTGAAATAGTACAGTGGAAGGCGGCACTGGTCCTCGGGTGACGTGCTGTTTCCAAAAGCTCCAACAACGCTCGGATGGTAACATTCGGAATTTGCTGTTGAAATACACCACTGGTTGTGCAAACCGTCCAATTTCAAATTGCCGTCATGCATGAGCTCACACATCACTGTCCTCTGCATGTGCGTTTTGCTTTTGGTCACTGTTTAGTGAGACACATTTCCAAAATCATACATGGGGGTTAAGAGATGAAGAATAGGCAGATAAGGGACGCATTTGTCACCTCATGTCAACATTTGTTATCAGAGTAATTCATTGGTTCTGTGTTTTAATGAAAGCAGAGCAGCCAAATTGTTGGCATTATTAGACGTGACAACTGTGTGTATGATTAAAAAGTTTTTTCGTAGCCAACAGTTTAAGCTTGAGACATATTAAAAAAAAAAAAACATCCATTCATACCACTTATCCATATTAGGGGTGCAGGTGAGCTCGTGACTTTGAGCAACATTATTTGTAGCTCAAATCACCCAAAAATATGTATTCCTACGAAATTGTGATGTTTCATCATATGATTTCTTTATTTGCCCACACATGCAGACATTGATAATTCAGATGAGTTACCATCATTATTAGATTACAAATTTGGTTCATTTCTAAGTGGACAAGAGGTGCGAATCTATTCATTTGCCTGCACTCCAGGGGTGTCTCTGCAGCTGCAGGCTGCTTACCGGGGAAACTTACAGTAGGCTCATGCTTTTTGTAATGTCCAATGAAATAACAATTTCAAATAAATCAATGACCATATCAAAATGTTTGAGTAACATTCAATGGTGTAAGTCTCCATTCTGCTTAATTCATTTACATCCGGCACATTATTTCCATCTTGCTCAAGGCAGAAATCAAATGAAATGGCATACCCCTTTTTTTTTGTTGTCTTATTTTTTTTTTTTGATCAGATGAAAAACAAACAGATATTTGCAACAATGCTGCCAGGCTGTTGAGGAAGACATGATAACTACTCTGGTGGTTTGGGACACAGACACCCTTTGGGCATCCGATACTGTATTAGTAAATTCCACTTCTTATTTGGCGATGTTAATGCCAATTCAGCACAATTAATTCATTGTTAAACCAATAAACCAAAGTGGAGCCATGTCCCCGAATTAAAAATTTCATTAATTATCGAATACTCAGTAGACTCTTCATTAGGTACACCTGTTCAGTTCACAGTCTAATGAGTTTCATCTAATCATGTTGCTAAATTGTGAGTTGAAGGTTTTACGTCATAATGTCCAATGCAGTTCCAATCAAATTTATTTATGAAGCACATAACAAACAACATATTTGGGAAACATGTTGAACATCAATAATGGGGTAAATAAAGCATGCATAAAATTCAACCCAAAACTGCCAACTCTCATATATGGTCTGAGAACGCCAAGGAGAACAAACGGGATCTGAACGCAAGCAGGGTGCGGCGAGTTGAATCTAGTGTGTGTGCGCGGGGGTGTGTGTGCGCGTGTGTGGGTGTGTGTGTGAATGTGGGGGCGAAGTCAATTCATTGCAGAGTATGCGCGTTACGACAGGAAAGACTCCATTTCCACTAAGTTTGCGCTTCGGACAACAAGAAGTGATCTGTCTGCAGGCGTCTGGGACAGCGTTGGTGGAAAAGCTCGAGAAAGTAGAATGAGGTCAACCAGCAAATAATATTTTTAAACAAAATACTCCGATTTATTGGGAGCCATCGTGGGGAGGCCAGTAATAATGAAGTCGATCATTAAAGACGTCTCAGTTGATCATTTTGTAGTCTTCCATTCACAAGAGAAAACCATCAAAATGTTTTTCTTAAGCCTAAAATTCATTTGACTATATCACTGTGCAAAGAATTATAATCATAAAATCAATTTGATGGTGTGATGCGGCTCAAGAATTTGATTTGAACTGATTGAAAAATATTTTACCCCGACTGTTGCTCAGTAGCGATCGTACACTAACGTCTAGACTGATAAACAAGCAAGATGGGGGAATGGACCTGCTTGAATATCACGATCACTAGAGCTTTGCTTTGTGTCAAACCAAAAGGTGAATGCAGGTGACTGAGAAAGATCTGATTGACAATTCCTGCTTAAGTTCCAATGTTTGTCATTTCAGAGACAAGTGCAGGCCGGCGGATCTGCGAGAAGCAATGCTGCGCAGCAGTGATAGTGGTAAAGACCGAATTCAATCACGGCTAATCAACGTGGCTCCTTTCAATTCCTTGAAAGTGGTCCACAAGTCACACACGAGAGTCACAACTCAACAAACAGAATAGATCCACAAAGCTCAAAATCTGTCTGTCGCTGTGCCCTGAGCAAATTTACCCAATTTGTGTTAGACCAGCAACGCCATTATTAAGACGTGGTCTGAAGGGGCATAAGTTTAGACAAACTTTCTGCCGCCAAATGGTCACTCAGCAGGGTGCATCTCCAAGGACGTCCTCTCCCTACGCTGGAACCCCCAGCATAGCAGAGACAGGTCTTCCAATTGGCATGTACACGGAGCGAGCCTTGCAGCAATACGAAAATCAGGATACGCTGGCATTTGCATCAAGCCACAGGTGCAGGTCTATGAAAATGGTGGCCTGGCTGTTACTGGCTTCAAATTGTATTTTTTTCAAGACTTTTTTTTCTTTACTGTAAGTGAGACAACCTTTTTCTTTCCCACAAATAAACCACTTTTGAACAGTCCATGCATGTATGGCGAACACTGCTCCAAGACTAGACAGAAAATGAAGGACACGATAGCTGCTGGGTCGAGAGGGACGGAGGGAAAGAGATGTTATTGAGGTTAGCGATGTTACCGAGTAAAAAGCAAGTTGCAGGAAAGTGCAGGGAGGGAAAGCATGAGGAGAAAGTGCAATGTGGGACTCACTCAAGATGATAGCGTGGGAGAAGGTGAAGACTTGTTGTTCAGTGGGACTGAGGGAGCTGAGCTGCTGGGAGAAAAGGGAGAGCAGGAAGAGTGAAACCTTGAGGGAGGAGAGACTGCATTGCTGGAGCACTGGGAGTAAGACAGAAGAGGAATAACAAGCTTTAACCTTACATTATGGTGTGTGCGTGGATGCGTGGCTTTTTTTAATGGGACGAATAAGGCGGCGAGACTTGACTGACAAACACGCACAAACATGCACACGCACTCGCATACAAAAACACGCGTCCATTGGATTAATACATTAGTGCCCTCACAATTGAATAGTGCCATTGTGAGGACCTGCCCAGGAGGGAAGTGCATCTCCTCGTGTGATCTAAACCCCATTGAAAAAAAAAGCTCTTTATAGCCTCAGTAATCACCGTTTAACCCTTGTGACATACAATGTCAAGAAGAAGCGACTTGCAAATACAGTGCTTCACAAATCTGTGACCCCGGCATCAGGTAGATCCTGAGATGCGAGGCAATAATGGTCCAGTAGGTCAAACATGGACTCCTTTCATTTCAGTTGAAAGTTTCATTTTCATGATATAAACATGGTTCAAAATGTCACGTTATGTAAAACATACTCAACAAAGTCGTCAGTAAACTCAACATATGGTAAAACAATTGTACTAAATTGAATAATTGAACATCATCATGAGCTAAAATTAGGCAGGGGTTCCACAGGATTTTCCAAAAATAATTGCCGTGAACTCTTGCATAGCAACAGTTGCCATGTTAATGATCCAACAATAATAGCCTCTCATTGGTCTGTTACTGCTTGATAGAGTAGTGTAATGAATACAAATTAAAGTTGTATTGTTTTGTAATAATAATCCCAGATATACGCCAGCACGTTGTAGCAGCCCAGAAAACCACCGTGACTGCATGACCATAGCAAAGCGTAATCGTTAAAATATTATTGGAAAGCTTAGATTATGCTATTTTTGATCATGCTTAAACCAAAAAACACATTTCTGAGATATAAGTAGGTCACTGTCACTCATTGTGATGTGGCGGGTCACGTTAATTAAACCATCACAGCTGTAATATATGTCATATGGCTAGTCACTTGCATGTGAAAGTAGTATGCTTCTTTACAATATAACTGTCTTTATAGAGTAATGGGGTACACAAGTTGAAGTTACTTTTAAGTTATTTTTTTTATAAATGAGGGATTCATTTATTTAATAATGTTTTTGACTCATTTCGAAGGGAAAGGAAAATTGTTCTATCATACTCGAGCAGGCATAGTTAACTCCTAAGATATTTAACTCTATAGTGTGGGCTATAATATTAAATGTTTCAGCTCTGCGGTGGGAGAACACGACTTTTGATCAATATTTGTATAATTAAGATTTATTTTTTAATATAACCTTTGGAATTTATATTTTGTCCAGCAAATAAATATTCCCAGACTCGAAAGAGTGTGAGATGAGAGAGAGAGAGAGATAAAGAGAGAGAGAGAGAGAGAGAGAGAGAGTTGATAATAATAATAAATGCAGTAACTGTAACAATAATACCAAAAAAATGAGCAACTCTTTCTATGAATTGGTTAACGCCAAGATGTAATCTGTTAATGTCTCGTGTTGCTTTTGTAATGCGTTATCCCAACACTGTTCGTCTCAAAGAACATCCAGTATCATGAAGTGCTTTAATGTTGACTTTTCTCTCAAAGTTTTGTCAGGAATTAAAATGAATGAAGAATTAACATTTTGGACTTTTTAACTACTTTAACTAAAAAAATAGATTCAATTTACAAAGTGTTACTTCGGGATAATACGTAAAATAATTGTAATTTTACTAATTAGTCTTAATATTAATTTTGGGCACAATTTTATTTTTTTTTCTAAAATTGTCAGTTTAAAGTTTGAAGTTTGTGGGGAGGTTGAACACCTTTTCTATAATGAATCTGACATAGTGTAGAAACGTGCAATTATCGACCTACCACACAGTGTCAACCAACTCCAAAATGTCAAACAAAGTTACCAACTAGCCTCTAGTAACTTAAAATAGGCGTGAGTGAACAATAGACTCGCTGCGTGGGCTGAAACAACAATCCAGAGGAAAATATTGCAGCACACCACCCACTTAACGATATCTCTATCGACAATCAAGAGTCTCGACCCCAAAGCCACAAGTCTGCAAGAGTACACGGACTGACCCGTGATGGGCAACATGGCGCCACAGGGAAGAAGAAAAAGTAGGAGAAGAAGCTAGACAACCTTTTGTCTTATCTGGTATCTACATTTTGGTGACATTTGCACACCAACACGACTTGTTATTTCTGTTGGGATTAATGACTTGTAAGACATATTGTACAAGGAAATGATGTTCGATCACACTAATTTCCATTTCGATCCAATAAAGAGTAAAATACTCTTCCAATTCTTTACTTAGCAAAATTAATATGTAGCATTCGAACACTGTTTTATAAATTTGTCCAAATGTCCACTTTATGCTTCATGTTTCGAGTGGGATGAAATTAAAGTCAAATATACACTTTCTCAAAACAATTTAGCAGACTAACAGACCCCCTGAGGAGCGCATTCTGGGCTTTTGATGACGAATAGGTCTGATGTGTGATGAGCATGCATACTGTAGACCAGTGCTTCTCAAATAGCGGGGCGGGCCCCTCGGGACGATGCTGAGGGGGGCGCATGTGACCCTGGGGAACATGCTTGTGAGGACCGCTCTCCAGCCAGGGCTGGAAAGCGGTGAGGGTGGATTCTTAAGGCGCTGACAAGGGAAAAGGTTGGGTAACAAGGATTTATTTTGAGCGGCAAATGACAATCAATACTCAATAGGCAAGGTAACTTGCTATCAATAATACTTGGGTATCTATATTTACTGTCGTCGGGAGACGAGAACGAAAAGCGCTGGTGGAGAAAACTCACACCAGGAAAATCAAAACGAGGAACAGAAAAATGCTTGCAATGCAAGAAAACCGAAAACGAGAATGTCCTTCCACAAAAGGGTAAGGTTAGATCCAATGCACGAAGCGAGAACAGAAAGCGAGCCGAAACGTAGCTGAAACATAGGAAACAACAAAAACTTACAAACACCATACACGGGAAAACTCGGGCGAAGACTGTAGCGAAGGCACATGGACAAGAGCAAGTTCGGTCAATAATCCGACGCGAGTGTGTCCGCGTCGATGGCTTAAATAGTCCGTGACTCATTATCTTCATGGGTCGCAGCTGTGTGGCTCGTGAGCGCGTCTCGCTCGCGGCCGAGTCCAAAAGTAGCGCGCCGTCGGGCACGCCCACCCAGCTGCAACGATAATACATGGATCGTGACAATGCTTTTTTCCGCCGTACTCCAAAAAAGTGTAATTGCACATCCACTTCAGTAGTTGGCAGTGGCGCTCTCATTGCCTTATTAACGCTACAGTGTAGGTTTGTTTTGCGACGAAAATGCTGTAATCCTAGTTGCTGCGTAGAATAGGTTGGGGGGGTAACAAAAAAATAATTGAGAAGCACTGCTGTAGACGCATCACATACATATCCAGTTTAAATCCAAATATGAAAGAAGCCTGGGTCGGACTTGAAAAAATTTGTAATTGTACTTTTCTCAGTGCATTCAAAAAAATTAATTAAAAAATTGTTTATGTGTCGAATATGGATTAAAAAAAAATGAATTGAGATCCTGTGAGAACAAAGCCTTGGTTGACAGGCTATTGTCCACTTCTAAGTCATAGTCTCGTCGCAACTACTGATCATGTTTGAAATTCACGAGCATAAGGCGCCATTACAGGATAATCGGTTCAGATAATCTTGGGATACATGCAATAATGGGAAAAATTGCCGTCTTTGGTTGAAAGGGACAAATCAGACTTCCCGGAAGTGGGCTATGTCAGGTGCTGTTTTTGTAAGAATATTATATCAATTATTAATCAATTATGTAACTTTTACATAAAGACTGTCGTCACCAATCTGTCCGTTATCTATAGCTCTTGTCACATTCAGGGTCGCGGCGAGCTGGAGCCAACTCCATCTGAGAGACTAAACCAAGGACTGGTTGGCAGTCAATCAAAGTGCACTGATAGAGACAGCAATCATTCACACTCACATTCGCACTGCTACTGAGTGGGAATGGAAGCCAGAGTGCCTCAGAGGAAGTCATGCGAGTGAACCCCTACACCGCCAGAGACTGAATTTATATATAATGTATTTTATTTCGATATGGCATTACACAAAATACATTTTCATATAATAACAAAAACACATGCACACTACTGAATGCTGTCAGTGTTAAATTTGCTGGAAGCATTCATAAAAGTGGTACCCACACACAAACGTGCTTATGCAAATTCAGAAGCATCCAAATGAGAACAAAGGCATGGCATGAGTATAAACAAGAGGGCATACATAAACATTACATGTCGATGGATTATGCAGGCACACGCACTCATCCAAGCTACGACAGGCACTCGCGCACACACGCACACATACCTACACTCTCACAAACACACAAACGCACACACCCTTATGATCCTGTACACCTTATTCCTAAAAGTAAAACCTTGCATCATTTCACATGACAACCCCCCCACCCCCAAATCCATGGCATATGACCTTCTGTGGGACAGATAAAGAATGTGCTTATCAGTCATGCAAATGAGGCTGAATTCATTTTCCACAACAGATGGCCCCATAGATAATGATGATGGAGGAGAGAAAATTAAATGTCTCTCGCTCTGTGACCATGGCAACCGCGCCTCTGCGGCGTAATATCAATAATAAGTGTGCCGCATAATAAGGTTGTCAGTCCTGTGAATCAAACCCTTCTGTGATGGGACGGGGCAAGTGGGGTGATCTCGCGCTCAAAGTTTAGTTGACGCTGTCAAGCGCTTCAGAAGGGTTGAGAGGTTGTGCCATTTTGGTGAATTGTTGGGCAGTTCAAATGTTTAAACGTTTGGGTCACCGCCTTATTAAGTGTATCAATGTTCCGCTAACAGGAAGTGCAAGTCGGGCAGTTTTCCTTTTAGGACCAATCCTTAGTAGAGCAGATGTACATTAGTCTCTGGTCCACTTTTCATGCCAAGACATCAATAGTAAATTACTAATCCAAGACAAATCCAAGAAAAATTGGTCGATAAGTAAAAAGATGACAACAAACTCAAAGGCGAAATCCCAACAGCAAGCAAAAAGCTAAAAAGTACTCATGGCCCTCAAAAAAGGAACATTGTTCAAAACTGTGTGCAACAAGTCACTGTCACAGCTGAGAAAAAAGTAAACCATAAAGTCCACATACACGCCTAAGGACAATTTACACAGTCTTCAATTAACCCAAAATGTATCTTTTTGGAACGTAGCAATTTTTTGGGGGAAGGAAACTAGAGTACCTGGGGGGGAAAAAAAATGGAAAGACAGGGAAAACGTGCAAATTCCACACGGATAAGCTGGAGCCTGCGCTCAAATGCAAAACCTCAGAAATGTGAGGCGGATTTCATAACCCAGACCCACCATGGTACCGGTAGAAAAGAATGACATTTTTACAGTAAATGTTTTCATCTCTGGGTCAGTGGGAACAATCATCACATTTCAGGGTGAAACGAAGACATTTAACACATTTTTATACCTGGCAAATGTCAAAAGAGGGTCAAATGTGACTTGAACATTACGTAAGTATTCAGCAAAGAAGTAAATATTAAGTTATCTGTTTATTTCTATTCTGTGACTGAAAGTTTGTGCATTACCTCTCCACTATAATGTAAGGAGGATTAATATAAAGACACCTACATAAAGTCTCTCAGCCAGTGACACGATCAGCCAGCACAATGTTACACTAATTGATTTGGCAGTGATGAAATGCTGCTGCCACAAGTGAAGAGATGTGAGGTGAAGGAATATGGTTAAATTAGCCAGCGATGTCTTTGTGCAAGGTAAGCGCAGCTGCACTGAGTATTGTTGATCTCAGATTTGCATCAGTTTGTGAAATATGACACTTATCAGAAAAATGCAGAGTGGCGGGGGTTGTTTTTATTTTTGTTTTTTTTAGGTGCGACGTGTCAGTGTGTCATATACTCAGAAGCTCCCATTGTTTTTAAGCCCTGCACACAAGCCGATGTTAGCCATTGGTAGCATGACTTACTCGTAACGTTACATAATGAAGACACAAAAAAAGTAAATGCATTTTGCTACTGTTACAGAAAGAAAAAAAAAACAGCGAACATTTGTAAAAAAAGAAAATTAAAAAAAAATATTTCACAGAATTACTATTTCAATTTGTGATGACTCTTTGCACTATCCCGCGACCCTCGTGAGGAGATGCGATTTTTGCACAATATTCAGTCTTGGGATTATTTATTTTAAATTTGCAAAGAAAAGTGTGAGCTGTCAAAGACATTCTGAATGACCTATCCCGCGCACCTGGACCTCGTTAAGTGTTTCAACCGGTGTCACAAATCACCCACAGCTTCATTGTTTAGACATCACATTAACATTATCATCTGCTAAACTTGTCACCAGCAATCGAAAAGCTTTTCACGTTTCAAAGGTTTCTTTTAAAAAAAAAAATAAATAAAAGTAGAGTTAAAAGATGGTGCCAGAAAGGGGTCATTTATGTGCATGTGTGTGCCTGTATGCGAATGTGTGTTTTCTCTCCAGAAGTGCAGACATAAAAGTTGGGAGCCGTTTGTGTTTGTCACACTTCATACAGGTAGTGCTCATAATTCTGATAATGTTAGCAACCACTCCAGGCTGGTAAAGTACGTGATCCAGGGCTGCCATGTACTGCCACTGTTGTAATCCACAGTACCATTAACTTCATTTGGAAGCTGCTATTTTGAGATCAAAATTAGTACAGTACATAGAGCATTGTTGTATAATAAGTGTGATATCATATCACCTTCACTCTATCTTTGTGTGGCTTGTCGGTCATTGTTTCTCCATCACTCTTCCTATCTCTTTCTCTTGCATGCACTGCACTCTGCCCCCCCCCCCCCTCTTCCTATGTGTCTGCCTGCCAGACGCTCTCAATATAGCACTGCTCATAAACACACAGACGGAGAGGAAGAGGTAGCAAGAGAGCGAGAGAAAGGCTCCTGTGACAGTAATAAAAATGAGTGAGGAGCCGGAGAGAGATAGAAATGGGTGGTGAACAAGTGGGAGGAGAGAAGGCGGCAGGAGAGGACACACTCTTCTGTAGAGCAGTCTTAAGAGTCACTCAGTAAGATGATGAGAGAGAGGACTTGAGTAAGGCTGACTGTTAACCCTTTCGAATGTTAATTTTACATGCACACAGTATGTTCTGGGTCAATTTTGACTAGGCTGATAATATTGGCTGCCAGGATGGCCGAGTGGTCGAAGGCGCCGCGTTCAGGACCCAGTCTCCCCAGGAGGCCTGGGTTCGAATCTCGAATTTCCCCATTGTGGGACTAATAAAGGGCAAATTATTATTATTATTATATCCATACGAGGTTCAATAAAATAAGTGATGTCATTGGAGGAGCAACTATCTAACTGTGATTTGCATTTTTTTATGCAGGTTAATCCCAGAGACCTGAAAAAGTGTTTTCTTAACAATGAAAATATAATAAATTAACATGAATGCATATGAATTTCAGTTTAAATGTAGCATTTCTGAGTGTGTTTTATGGGCTTTTAGCAAAGCTAACTTAAAAAAAAAAAAGGATACAATATACTGTACAGCAGTTTTGAGAACAGACTCAAAAAGTCCAAAACAAAACTCAGGACTCAAGTGTGAAAACAAACACATAAATAACATTACTGATAGTATAAATGTTTTATAGCCTTCAATATTAAAGGGACATTTTTCTGATATTAACATTTGCACTTATGTAATAGGTTTGCATGGAAAAATGGCAATGGAACTAAAATGTTAAAAATAAAATAAAATACCATGCCAATAGATTCTCCACTTACACATGCAGAAGCGGACAAGAGCAAGTAGGTGTACGTGAACCCCGACTGGTTATATTTCGGACTTGTAGTATTTGTATTTGACTTGTAATATTTTTTTAAGTGTCAGGAGACAACCAGGCATCGATGTTTACATCTCCCACCCCACACGGTTAACAAAGATACGTTCTTTGCCGGTAGTAAATTAACAGCACTGCTAAGGGCAGCAAATAGCTTTTGGTCGGTAAACAGAAGACAAAATTAGCTTCTTACCAGCGACTTTGTGCCGATGTTCTGAAATTCCTTACTTCCCATCGAGACGTCCTACCAATGCCTGTTGCGCATGCGCACAATGCCGACAGTGATTTCGTGGGACGTTTGGAGCTTTTTGTCCTACCTGTTGTTTGATTAAAAGTGGAGAGTACTTAATATTCATATTTTCATTGAGTCTTTTTCCATTTTTCTTTTCAATTTTCCATTGCCTCAAAATACACTGACGTGTGTTGAGCACATTATTCATGCATATGTATGCCACACTCGTTTGATATCGCCAGTAAAAGTTGTTTGTGAACATATCGATGCATATACGTATATAAATTAAACTGTCAGGAAGTCCTACCTGCTTGCGTCTACGTGTATTTTACTAAAAGAGTTGTTTTTTTTAATTATACCTATATGCATGTAAATAAGACGATCTGAAAGCACACTGTCTTACTTTGTTGACAAATTAGCCTCTGGTAGGAAGTTTCGCATGGGTAGAACATTTTGGCAGAACACCGGGGATGTCTGTCTGTCGTCAATCATTCTCGTCCACCACCACTTGCAGCCAATCCATGCATGAAGGTATCTGCGTCGCGGCGCGAGTCGTCGTAGATTACGGATAAACCCCTCATCGATGGCCCGTGGAGGTGATCTTCTTGGGGCCGCTTCGGGAGGGTCAACATTCAGGGAGCCAAAAAATTCCATCGAGGGGCGGGTGTGGCCGCAATGAAACGTAACATTGAGTGGCGCACGCGGAGTCCGCAGCTGTTACGTACCAAAGAATAAAACGTTGTAGCTACGTCGCCAATAGTCGAAGAACCGGAGCCAATCCTCATCCAAATAAATGTGCATAATAATTCCCAATTCAGTCTCTGTAAATATCCTGACTGGAGTTTTTTGCCCCACCCGTCCTCACCTGATCAGATAAGAAGCATCAGAAATAAAATGGTGACAAATATTAACATAAATTCATTTTTGGTTTGGAGTTTCTCAAGTCCAGGCACAAACTTATTTGCCTGCTATTTGGCTATTCAAAGTTGGATGCACTCCGCTTTCAACGCAGTTGCAGCCAGGCTTCTGTGAAAAGTGTAACTGCTTGCCCAAACATTGTCTTCTACTGTTAAACGGTTTCATGACAATCTTAGGTTATCTTAGCAATTAACGTTACTTCTCCGTCTTTCCTTGTTATTCGTTGCTTAGAACAATATTTGTTGGAAACTATTCATTGCCATGGAAGCGATGATTACCGACTCAATAGTGACATTTTTTGTCTTTTACTTAGTTTAGACAGAATAGCTGTGGCTAACCAGCCGAAGCTTGTTGCTAGCTCGCTGGTGCGGTATAAATAGCATCACGTTAGCCTCGACCTCTGACTTTTACATGTAGATGACATCAACCAGCAGAGCCCCGCCAAGTTTCTGGCACCGTCTTAGCTGTTCAATCATTGAAACATTTAATAGACTATGATGATGTCTCATAATTATTGTCTGTATACAATTTAAGAATGAAAGATCCATCCATCCATTATCTGACACTTATCCGGAGTCGGTTTACGGACGCAGCATCTTCAGCAGGGAAGCCCAGACTTCACTCTCCCCAGCCACGTCTTTCAGTCTGGTGATCCTTCCGGAAGTTAAGATGTTTTTGAAAATGTATTAACACCCTGACTGTAATTAATAATGAATAAATGGGAAAAAACCAAGGGTGAGTTACAGAATAAAATCGCCTCTAATTTAGAAAAGAGTCGAGGTGAAAGTAAAATAGGCAGAATTATCAGGAAAATATTGTTGCTAACTGCAGGCTGTTTGTAAAATTATTATCAATGTTCTGTGTGGGGTTTTTTTTGTTCATTTAAGTAAAATATTTTCTCTTTCATGAAACTACCTGGTCTCTGGCTCAACTTTATATGTTACCCCACTCAATTAGAACCTCAAACTAAACCAAGCGTAATAGAGTGAATATGCTCTACTGATTCACCTGTTACAATAATCATGCCAACAAAAAATACAAATCGCTGGCATGGGGAATCCTTGTATCTCCAAATCATCACAGGAGACACCAAAAACGACAACTTTGTTTATTGTATCTTCAAAGAGCGCAAGCCAATTTCAACACTTTAAATTGGTCAATAATTTGTGAAAAAAAAAATCCGCACAGTGACATATGAGGTTTCTGCCAGACTGCAGAATCAGGTACATGTGTCTTTATTTAGACGGTTCCATCTAAATTTCCATTGAACTTCACAGGCATGTAAGACATGAAGTTGTGAATGACTGAGAGAGTGAACACAACATAGAGCAGTAGGCTAATTACCGGCTACACGCTGACTGGCAATCATAGCCTCTTTCCTCCTCACTTGTGCTCCCCCCTTGCACCTCCCCCTTATTTTCATCTCCTGCAGAGTTCCGCCGTCTCCTCCACTCCTTCAATGTTGCAATCGCAGGGGGTCCAAGCTGGCATGTGAAGATGAGGTGTAGATTTTGGCACGGCGGCCCACTGTGCAGCTATCAAGGTAGATATACATGTTAGCTATTAGGCTTCTCACTATAGAACATTGTGAAAGTGATATAACGGTCACCATATTCTAATTGCTTTCATGGGCCACACGCAACCATTTTGAATATCTCAACCGACGTCACACATAACAAGGAAAAAATGGGTGCTTACTGCTCTTACATGGGGTAATGTACTTGAGGTGACCAAAGCAGCAGACTGCACGTAACAATGTCTGTTATCGTACCAAGAATGAACTGGGAGTGCCAGCATAGCATATACACGGGGGCCGAAAAGGAGGGAAAAGCAAACGGATTCCAGGGACCCCCAAGAAAATTTATAAAATACTGTAATTGTGTGGTCTCTTAGAGCTTTATGTGCCTATCGTCTTCTCAATTTTGCCTTCTTTGGAAAGGAGCTCAATTTTCTCCGCATATTCTGAAGAAACCTATAAATTCTAGTTTTTTTTTTTCAATGCAGGCAAACAAGCTCCTCTGCTCATATTCAATCAGTCAAAAAGTATGCATGTTTCGACAGACACGTCAAGAGGAGTAGAAGCAGGTGTCTGTCTGTCCGTCGCCCACGGCCGCACATAAACACGCCAAAGTACCTACTGAGAAAGGAGGTGAGAAGCTGCGTGTTAAATTAATTGATTATTATGGAGGAAAACATTAAAGTATAAAAAAAGGAAGTTTTTTTTTCCACAGATGTGATGAAAATCAAACCATACGCCGCTTACATGACTCACGTAAATAAGCGACGTAGGGTCTTTTTTCCTTTTGGATGACATGTCAACTCACTATTTGCTCTATAAGTTCCGACCAGCGCTGAATTTTTTCCCTAAGAAAAGGGAAGTGTTTTCTCTGGAAAAAAATTAACATCAAGCATATTTAAAAAAAGAAGACAAGATGAACCTTCACCATGCAGACTTTGTTAGCGAGATATCCGGAAAACAAAAAGTGGCTGAATTTGCTTCAATAAAAAATGGTGTGCCGATATCACAGAGCTCAACACACACACCAGCTTGGAATTGTTGCCGCTGTTTTTCAACTGTACGTCATTCTATTCACCACTGGAGTTTCCTCTTTTATGTTTGCCGCCGTTTACATCTCACCACAAGCTAACGCGAACGTTGTGCAACAAAGACTGGCTGACAAAGTAAAGGAACTTGAACAAAAAGCACCGAGACTCACCCCTCATATCCTAGTCGACTTTAACAGAACAACATTTAAACATGAACTTTCTAAACTTAAGTAGCAGATTGATTGTTCAACCTGGGAAAAAAAAATTCGGAATCACTGCTATATCCGTTGCCTGCACAACTTCGGGTTCATCTGATCACTCCTTCAATCTAATTCACCTTGACGAATAAATGAAGACTATATGATTGGCGACAAAGTCTTGTTTGTGTGCCTTGTGATGTGAGACAGAAGGTTGTCAGGGGATGGGCGGGGGCGCCACTGTGTTTGCTGCAGCAAGGTTTTCAGAAAGTGAAGGGCAAGTTTGTCTTTGCAGCTGCAGTGGAGGTTAGGTCTCTGTGTGACGTCGCAAATATCCGGCAGCATGGAGGATGAATCTGGGGAGCTACGGCCCAGCATGCAGCTTGCAGCGCTCCAAACAAACTCATTCACTGGAGGCTGTTAATAAGATTATTGAAGAGAATCATGAGTCTGTCAGCTTTGTGTAGTTTTTTATAGGACAGAAGTGCTGGGGACCCATTTTTTGACAGAGAATTTTTATCAATTCTACAGAATGTAATTGGTGTGGCCTATTGTGATATTTTGAAAATAATAATAATCTCTGACAGAACTCAGGTTACGCAGGCCCAAATTTGTCATGCTTTTGGCTTGGTTTGATATTTGTCATGTTTTATTTATTTTACAGACAATAAATGGTGAAATCCCTATATTCCTTCGATTGTAAGTTGTGGAATCTTCTTTGATTTTGCAGTCCTCAATTTTTCTCGTCTTTTGTGGCCCCTGCTCCAACTTTTTAACATGTTGGAGTCATGATTTCAAAAAGTGGAATGCACACGTGTCCAGAATATTGCTGAACACAGAAGCTAAAGTATAAATCAGGGTTTAAAATATTTTTCTGTCGTTGTGCTTTTTTAGATACGATTTGGATGAATGAGCAAGCAATCTCCGTATGTAAAGCGGTGTCGGTGTCTCTGATTGGCTGTTAGCCCGCAAATGCAAAACAGTGCCTGAGATAAACTAAACAGTAGCAAAGAAAAAGGCATTATTGACTCAATTAAGCTCAGCAAAACCCGAGTTTTTACTTGGCTTTGGTCCTGTGTGTGTTGCGATTGTTGTGCGTTGCTTCTGGATATGTGTGGAACAATCACCTTGGAGAAAATAACGAGCACAGACATTCGCGGCTGCATATGCACGTATGTTGACCTGGCATGGCTTTGATTTTCTTCCTGGTCACAGGCAGATGAACGCTTCTGAACCTTTGAAGCTTTCCATCCAACTATTCACAAAAAGGTTCAGCGAACTACCCATATTGCTGTTCGAATACCTCATCCACTTGTTTGATACAATTATTATTATTATTTTTTTTTTTTTTACCAAGGAGTGAACATTTAAGCAAGACTTAATTACTTTTGCAAGAGAAATCTGAATTTCTGCAAACTTGTTGAAAGGTTTTATTTTGTGTGAAGAGTTTTGCAAAAATAGCCAATAAATGTCCTTAAGGCATCAGAAAAAAACTATGATAAGCAGCACACAATGCAGCAACTGCACATTGATGGGAAGAATGAAAAAAAACTTTCTCTGTGCACAAGGTCGGTTTGGGGGTCATACTTTTGTCATAGTCCTATAAACAAACAGAGATCCAAATTTCAACTATTTTTTTTTATTCAAGGTGTTTACTGTAGTGACTTTAAAAACAAACACAATACGTGTTTTATTTCCATGTCAAAACACACACCAAAACCCCGCCCGGTAATTTCACTGAGCGAGAGAGGGAAACAAAAAACTCAATCTGTGTCGTGTTGTTTGTGTGGGTCATTCCACGGTTGATTCCATAGTCCGCTATTGCAGCTCGGATGTCATCAGTAATTCCATTTCTTACTCTCCCTCCTCCTTCACCTTCTTGTCCTCCGCCTCCCCCTCTCCTTGTTGCTTCTTCACCTACAAGGCTTCTTCCTCTGCCTCATGTAATTCTCACACTTCTCTTTCTTGGTTCTACCTGCATTCTACTCCAGCCCGATAGTTAACACCTATGGATTATTTCTAGAGTGCAGATTGTTTGCAAAGTGAACTAATGATCTAAAACCTATTTCTTCTGCGATAGTGTGGCCAGACAGTTGGCAGAAGCAGTGTTATCACAAATTACAAATTCATTTTAAAGCAGTTTGTGGTATCGGTTTTGCAAACTATGAGTGGTTTTGCGATAAATGTTAATAGGTTTAGAAATTGTACTACGCGAATCACTGTTAGGAGTTTATGCAATCAGAAATGAATTGCAATGCCTAGTTGCTTGTGACATTCAAAAACTGATGTTTAAATTATTAAAATAGAACTTGTAATTATACAAGAGAACCTGTTCTTGTAGAGTCTCCCAATATTCCCTTCATTCTCCCGTGTTCGTTTTTCACTTGCCACCGACCTTTTCTTCCTTAGCCTGCAAACTTCCAGCTCCCTTCACTCTGTATGGCCTGTAAACATGTCACACACACACACACACACACACACAGGAATATTTAAAGACACCCTTATAGCCACCTCTTGCCATTGCAGTAGGAGGAAGTCATATTTCACATCGAGTGAGAGCGTAGGCTTCTGTCAGGAGTGTCTGAGTCACTGGTGTGTGCATGTGTGTGTGTTAAATATTAATCAAATCATGTCGTATCTACCCTGGCCAGTATCCTTACAAGTGTGCGGCGTTTAATCCTGAACATGGATGTTTTTGCATGCTTGTTTTGGCTCCTGCTGTGTGTGGTCGCGAGCATGGTGTCTAGACAGACAGGCAGGAGAGCCGATTAGCCGTCTCTTTCTGGACATCTGAGGAGGCGTTCTGTCAGAGCACATGCTCATTCGGCAGGTCAACTCCTTTTCTCTCACACACACGAAGTGCATTTGATGGAAAAACATGCATACACACATCCAAAACATGTCTTTGAACAAGTCCGGCAGTGTGTTTCTGCAAACTCAGGTGCTGAGAGTTCATCCATTAAAAACAACAATTAGTGGGTCAGTTGCTGTGACCATCAGTGCTGCGTGCTGAGTTTGTAAAATAAGTTGTGAATTCCAAACCCAGAATTAATGGCCGTGACATTTACAAAGAAATCAGGATTTTTATCTTGTCCTGCTTTTTTGGAAGCCAATACAAATTAACGTTCTTCAGTGGTTAAGAATTTCTCTCTGATCCTTCAACTACCGATGGCAAAAGTGAAGGCACCAAGACCAAACACATAGGCTGGAGGAAAACTTAGTATAACAGATTCAGGGAGGACACTTGACATTTGATGCTTGTAAGCATCGTAAAAAAAAAATAATGATAAACTTGAGAAACATACAAGAGTGTTTGCAAAATGTAATGCTCTTCTTCTGGAAGAAAACCAGCAGGTGAATCATCATGCAGATGCAAACAACAGTTCCTCCAGGTTCTGACTCATCATGAGCTGTTGGGGGAGCTGGGCTCCTGGCTGTAGAAAGGGTTGTGCGTATCCTAAAGAAGCAAGCAAGCGATCCGAAATTGTATGCATGTGCCACTAAAAACAAAGGTTTTTGAGTAATGAAACAGATGTCAGCATTGCTGATAACTGCGAGTGAATCCATCCATTCATTATCAAAGCCACTCATCCTCTCGAGGGTGTTGGAGCCTATCCCAGCTATCTTTATGCAGTAGGCGGGGTACACCCTGAACTGGTTGCCAGCCAATCGCAGTCTAGTGATTCAATTTAAGAAAAAGTATTTTTTGTTTTTAACCCCACTGCAATTTTCTCTGTAATGGAATTTTTAACCTATACTCCTATTAATAGAAAACTAAAAATAGGATTATTACATCATTCGTATTAATTATATTATCCTGTGAAGTTGAAGGAATTTAAAAGGTTTCCTCACAAAATACTCTTGGCCTATTATGAATCACAATATCTTAATACATTCCCATTGTTCCCCTACAAACCTCAATAAAATGACTTCATGTATAAAATATGGCTCAAGGGGCCATTTTGAATTCATTTTTACTTGAAAAAATTATTCATTTTCCAATCTGGTCCAAACAGCAAGCCAAACATTGTAGAAAGTCTTTGATATTCCGTCTTGTTTCTTTCTGGATTATGACCAATGCCACTGCATGAATGCCATTGGAATTGTTCCACCTCTGCACTATTTGACTTAAATATGAAACATAAATACGCAGGGACCTATAGTGCAGTGCAGTGAGGGATTTAGTTGCTTCCATGTAGCCTTTGTGTGGCCATCCATGCCAAAATGCAAAATCGACATTGTATGCAATGAATGTACATGCGATAACACAGACACACAGTTGAGTTGGTTTCTTGGCAACAAGTGAGGTCAGGTCATTGGCAGGAGTACCAGACGGCTGCAGGGACACTCTCGTCTGACAAAAACAGGCAAGCATGTCTATGGGCACAAACAGTTGGCAGATATTGCACTTTCTGAGGTCAGAGAGTGCAGATTGTTTTCGTTTTCTTTTTTTTTTAAACAATGCTAGAGCCATAAAGCACTGCATGGTATATTTCTGAAAACTGCAAGAGTAGTATAGAACATGCAAGGACCAAGTAGCCAAGGGCAACGAACCATGTTTTGCAACTTAAGTTTATCAGTAAGCAGTAGCATATGATTAATCACAGTCAATATACAAAAAAAAATATTTAAAAAAATGATGATAAACATAATGGGTCCGAAAGTCATTGTTGCACGCCTAGTCTGATATAGAACCTGTTCCACTTAATGAGACGACCTGTTCAGGGTGTAGTGCGCCTTTCGCCCGTAGTCAGCTGGGATAGGCTCCAGCACCCTCCCGCGACCCAGTACAGGATAAGCGGTGTGGACAATGACATGACATGAAATTAATCAAATCTAATCACAAAAAACGGTGGCTCTCATGAAGTCACGTGCAAAATGTAAAAAGACACAATTTGTCAGTCGGCATGCTTACCAGTGTTTGATCTGAGCAGATTCCGAGCTGCTCATGCTTGCTGGCAACAGAAAGTGCTCGCCATGCATAAACGTGCTGAGACGGAAAGCCGAAAGACGAACACGAAAATGTTTAAAAGCCCACAGGCGGGAGGAAAAAGAGTGCTGACAGAAACAGAAAAACACCCCGATGGTTGCTTCACGTTACCCTGGGATCACATACATGGATGAGATCTGGAGGTAGCTTAAGGGAACGTGACTATGATGTCACTACAGCCCATAATTAGCTGTGCTGAAGTGCATGTGTTTTTTTTGTGTCCTGTCTTCTCATAAAAGTGCAGCCCTGTCATATACAAAATGCATATTATTGGTTCATCGTAATTTAGAGAGAGGAACTTGAATTAATGGCCATGTTCGGAAATTCACTTTGACACCCGTGCGCCACAATGAGAGTGGCTGTGTTCGGAGAGCCAAAGTGTGCGCCGCTCTCATTAATTTCCGAACGCAGCCAGCACTGGCGCACCGTGTCCCCAGTCGGTGCTCTGAGTGCGTGCACCGCCACTCCATTTTTTTGTGTATTCTGAATGACTGAACGGAAAATTTTAACCATACTCTAAGTTACCAAACAATCGGAGTGAACGTGCCCATCAAAATTACAGACATGGAGCTGTTTTTGGGGCATAATGGCTCCTGCCATTTTCAAATTGTTGACTAGAGTGTGACATCTATTGTGAGGATCTTTGTGCGTGTGTCTTGTGTGTGTGTGCGCCTCAATCTCCGCAGGTAACTGGATCACAGCCACGCTGTTACATATTTGATGATTGGCTGCTGCGGGCGGAGTGAATGAATGAATCTAAGAAGCATGTCACGATTTGGAATATCAGAAGAAGCTGGAATACCCGAAGAAAACCCACACAGAACAGGGAGAACAGAGCCAGGTGTGTTCAAAGATTTTTGTTGGGGCAGGTGCTCAAAGTTGAAAAGTGGGCACATGAACCTCTTTAGTGTGCGCGGAAACATGTAATTAGAAATATATAAGACATGCGCAAAATGCCAATTTGCCGTCATTCAATTCGCATTTAAAGCATCCCACTGAAGTTGAGTACGCAAATCAAGAGATCCTTTTATGGTAATGGAAAGGTAGAGGCCAGGGCTGTACACAATGGACAGGGATAGAGTAGTGAGACTGAATTTTTTTGGGGCTGCCAAAAAGATACAAAGACATTCTGGAAATACCTGGCATTGTTGGCTGGGGCGACTAGTAAAAGACATGCAGTGAGGTCTCCAGCTAGGGTGCGCACCATTCGCTTACCCAGATATCAACGTTGTACATCCTGATCCAATCCAATCTCAATCCTAGCCATATATATATATATATATATATATATATATATATATATATATATATATATATATATATATATATATATATATATAGAGAGAGAGAGAGAGAGAGAGAGAGAGAGAGCGAGAGAGAGAGAGAGAGAACGAGAGAGGGATGATTAGAAAGATAGATAGACAGATAAGCCTGTGAGTGGACTTTTCACCATAATGTTTTGGGGGCGCTGAGTTAGATGACATTTTCCTGTTGAACAGCCAGAGACACACAAGCACATACAAAAAAGAAGAAAAGCAGACAAAATTGCACTAAAGGGAAAATGGGGTGGGTGTTAAAGCCCCAACAAACAAACAAACAAATATGTCTATTAAAAAAAAAAAAAAAAAAGGATCCGTGCACTGTTTTTGCTGCTCTCCGTTTTTCACGTACGTACAGTATTTTTATACCATGTAAATGCGATGTATCCTTACTTATTTCTGCATGGGTGAACATAAGCCAACACATATACACAATTTAAGAGGCCTGTTTACATGCTGGTACATACTGCTGCACTCGCACTTCATTATACAGGAGGCTTTGGGCCATAACAGAGCAGTCGTTCCTGCCCATTGATCTTTAAAGGGCCTTGTGCTCTCTGCATTCAAATAGTAGCACATGCATTAATGGTGAACGCTATTAAGGACAATACAAGCGAATGTCTAGATTTACCTTGATAACACATTTGAAGAGTCGTCTCACCTCTGATGGCATTTATTCATGCTGGTGATTTTTTTATATGAAATATATTTTAATATATTTTTTTAGATTTTTTATGCTCAGATCATTTTAGCATTATAGGTTTTTTCATATGCACAGTTCCACAGAACGGCCGTCAAATCTCAGTCACTTGCTATGCATTCTGTTCAAATTGCAACTTGTTGTATGAAGCAAAATCTCGAGTGGAAAAAAAGTAACTAGCTTGCTTTTTAATTTACGTATGGATTTCTCCAATAACACATATGCTAATGAAGACAAAAAAAAAAAAATATATATATATATATATATATATATATATATATATTCAGGCTGTCAAAGTTAAAGCGTTTACTCTGGAGATTAACTTCAAAAATATTAACACAGTTAAATATTTTATTTGCAAACTTTCATAAAAATTTCACTTACAGTACCAAATGCCTGTAAAGATGACTCCGTTTGTATTCAAGGATAAAAGAAAGCTATTAGTCTTTGAATTAAAATCGACTTCATATTTGGTGATTTTACATTAATTCCAAGACTTTATTCAAAATAAAAAATTGGATGGGCGTCGATGTGTGGGTTGATTGACTGATTGATTGATTGACTGGTTGTCTGAAGGTCATTTAAAACAATTGCTTATGATATTTTCGAATGAAGGCAACACCTCAGAACAGGGGCTCAGATAAACAACTGGGCCAATGACGTCTTCCTACCCGTGTGGAATTGTAACCTTGGGAAATAATCTCAATTTTTAATAAATGCACCTGTAATCTGATTAGGTGTTTTTTCTTTTTCTACGGTTACATTTTATTTCCTCCGTTACATATTTTCCGTAACTCCCCAAGCACATGTTTCACACACAACTTTATGTCTCTGGTTTAAGTTTGGAGGAAGGACCTGAATCGTCTTCAGCATTCTGTTTGATGCTCTGTATGTAGCATCCTGCAGGCTGTGTCAGATCACAAGGGAGGACCACACGCGGGTGACTGGTGTGTGAGCGCCACTTCTTCACACATTTGGAGGGAATTGCTTATGTAGAACTTCCACACGTCAGCCATTGAAGTGCGCAGCGATGCAGCAATTCTCAGGGTGTGGTGTTGGATCGTCATGTTGAAATAAACGAGGCTGTCGTTGCAAAAAAATATAATCAGACAAATACCATTTGTGCACATTTTTGTCTAGAAGGGGAAAACTAAAGTCCTGAATGATCTTGGTTGGCAATAACATCGAGATTTAATAAGCATTTGCAGAGGTGTTTACCTGTTATTGAATTGAGAAATCCTTAATCCCGCCACAAAGTGGAAATGTAAAAAGCGAGGTGTTGCTTCGACCTGTTAGTTGGTTGGCTTGTCTGTTCGTTGTCAGATTTGACCAAAAAAAATTAAAAAAATCGCAATTTCGCTAAAACGTGGTGCATAGGTACCATGTGCATAGAAAGAACCATTTGAATGTGAGTGCATATTGAAAATCATTTTTTCTTTCATTTCTCTGCTCGCTGTAACTAGAATAAAATCAATAACTTCACTTTAATACTTTTAATCAGGCAGATGCGCACAATGGCATCAAAGGGAGCTCCCTTTTTCTTCTTGAAGAAAAAAATGTCCTTTTCTTAGACATTCATTTATTTTTTTACCATTATTATTATAATTATTATTCCTAATTAATCAGTTTATTTCTCTCCTGCATAGACCTAAATATACATTTCTGCTTTCGCACAGTTTACTTGTCAAATAAATACAAATTTTAAAACAAGAGCTCCGTATAGCCCGTGGAGCGATGTTCCATGCTCTATAAGCCGTTCCTCCGTCGCCTCCCCCCCTCCCCCTCACCTGTAGCGCGTCTCCGCTCACAGAAGCAAAAAATGGGCTGCAGCTGACCCCAGCCCTCAGTACAGTTTTACATCTGTGCATCGTGTTTTTCCTCTTGCAGGCGAGCGTTGATGAAAGACCAGGTAACAAAGGACGAGACGAAACGACTCTGGCCCATGAGGGCCGCTCTCCTGCATTTTTTTTTTTAGATGTTTGCCTCCTCCATCACGCCTGATTCAAATAATCAGAATTGCGCAGTGCTCTAAATCTTGAACATAAGCGCTTACGTTTTGGGACGTAACAAGTGGTATAGACGACTGTATTCCATTCCGGCTTCCTCCATCCATTCTACTTGTTTGTTGCTGACGGCAGCCCTTCTTCAAATGTGAAAGATGCACTGAATACGAATTCAATTCACCATCAATAACTACGTCCAGGTGTGGAGAAAGAATTGTAGTGGTAATAATGAACGCAATAAAATAATGATAATCCATTCAGTGACGGATCTTGAAAATATTCAATAAATTATAACTTCTGTTGTCAGTGTTTTTCTTTGTGGGTGTGCGTGTGTGTGTGTGTGTGTGTGTGATTAGGCTTAATGGGAATGCAAATACTAATTGAAAAAACATCTCTGCATGGTCAGTTTGTTTTGAAGAAATCTGCTGAGAAATTAACAAATATGCGAGAATAAGAATATTGAACTAACAATGTAAGGAGGAGTCCTATTTCTTCACGAATAATTTACATGAAGCACCCTTTTTCTCATTGGCGCCCCGACCAACCCAAATGTCTGTGCATGTCCCAACATTAGATCATAAAAAATAGGTTCTTCTTTCAAGTGATTATCTGTTAAATTGAAGCATTTTTTTTTTTTGGTAGCCCAAAATGTTTTTGTAATTTTTTTCGGGTACCATTTTACAAATTGCAAATTGTACTAAATAAATATAGAAAAGTTGGAAAATGTTTGAAGTTTTTATTTCACCTTCAAACATCAAAGTGCCTTTGTGCCGCGCGAGTGCATGTTGGTAAAACTTCACTCTTCATCTTCAAAGAAGGTGCTGGCCGCCGGACAGCGGTCAGAGCTGAACGCTCATCTGCCAAGCGGGTGACGTGGTGGCTGTGCGGGTTCAAAGCTTGCGTAGGTACGGCTTGGATGGTGCAGGAGTCTCCACTGTTGCATCGTATATGACGGGCGGCCGAATAAACTGCAGTACAAGTTTCTCTCTGCTGGTGTTTTGAGTTCCAGACAGACAAGACTCTCTGTGGATTTTATCTGTTCACTCCAGAGTTTGTTAGTTCTGCTCCGTTAAATTGTGGTTTGACTGTATGTTTTAAATTGGTCTTTGCCTTTGTGCTGTGTGCACGCTATGTAAGTTTGGATCAACCTCAATTTTATATTCAAAGACCAGTAAAGGATAATGTTGAAAGTATAAAAAAAAGTGAAGAATAAAAACCTTTATCTGGAAATGCACCAAAATGTTTTTGTTATTTTTCCTTGCACAAGCGAGCCAGTTGGGAATCATAATTTTATCACTATGTATAGTGTGCTATTGTCGTGGTGAGCAATCCTCTTTCCCCCCACTTTCACCAGCATTTGTCAGGAGCACAACATTTAGCATAGCCGCCTACAGATCAAGTGTACCCCTGAAAGCTTCTTTGTTATTCTCTCTCTTTGGTTTGCATTCACAATTTCATATTTGTTTCAAGCCCTGTAAATGTCACGTGTTTATATCTTTAATCAGCAATTGCCCGTTTTTTTTTTTGTATTGGCTCCGTGCCGCATAAGGGCAAGCCCACTCTCGACAAAACCACGGCACACTGCAGGCTGAAAAGCTTTGCCAAATGATTGGTCTAAGGACGCAGTGACTGTGACCTTGGCTGAACTTTCGAGTGCTTGACTCCAGCTGGGCAACCATTAAAGAGCTCCACAACAGACACCGCCCACTGAGGAGAGCCAGGGGTCAGAATCTATACATGCGTACGCTCAGGGACACACACATACATGCCCGTTGCCACACAAAAGGCACACAGTAAGACAAAGCAACACACGACTAAATCCGCAGCTCTCGAAAGTGTGGGCAGTATTTTATATTACACTGTATTTTCTGAATATGCTAACCACAATATTAGAAACCGCTCAACTCCACAAATTATATAATATCTGTAAAATTGCCTGTCTGCAAGACGCAATGCAAATTAATTAAATTGGTGGATAAAACTAGACACTGCCAAAAAGTCTCAAAACGGTGTTTGGCCATCACTTGAAACAGCAGTTATCAACGTTAGTGCAGATAGCTGCTGTGGGCGTTTGGTCTGCTCCTTGTCCTGACAGGAAAAGAGGAAGGCTAATTTTGTCTGTCTGCAGCGGAGCCACTGGGGCACAACGCTGGCATGCTGCAGACCCCATCTCACAGCAGGCCACCTCTCGCTCCCTCTCTGTGTACGCTGCTCAACTCCAACACCACAACCATCATTAAAGTGTTCTGGCTGATCACACGCTTTAATTGGACCGTACCACTGACCTGGGCAAAAAATGCCGCCCTGTTAGCTGAGCTGCAGAACAGAGTGAACACACAAACAAACAAGCAAGCAAGCAAACAACCGGGAATAAAAGCAAACTGCAACAAGGTTCGACTTGAGCATGTGACCAAAATGCAGGCTGAGCTCCGAAGAGATTGATGAGGTGACATTCGTCAAGTTTGCGCAGATCCAAACTTACTGATTAATGGTTGGTTCTTCACTCATTTTAGATGATTCTGTGTGAAAATATTCCTTGGGCTGTCTAGCAAATGGCTCATGTATTAACATAGTAATAACCACAAAATCAAAGTGTCCACAGTGAAACTACTCAAACACATGCATATTGGCCAGAAAAAAATGGGGTAAAATTGAACAAAATATGTTTCAAATTGGAATAAAAATGCAGATTGCAGATCACAGAATATTTCTGTATGTAAATGATACAGCATATGAAGCATGAAATTAGCCAAGCCAAGTAAAAACAGACGCATACAGAACTCAATGATTCCTTTTATACAGTCATCCCATCCATTTTCTCCACTGCTTATCCCGTTGAGGATCACGGGGAGCTGGAGCCTCATCGAAGATGACTTCAGGTGAAAGCCAGACTCCGTCTTCGGCAGACCAGGCCTGTCAATCACAGGTCACAGCGCGAGACAGACAACAACATTCACATTCAAACAGCCACCGTCTAGGCGATTGTACCACCGCACCATCAGTGACTTATTAGGGTTCCTTTTTATCTTTTCTAAAAAAGTTCGGGCCACGGTGAACTACTTACATTACTGAATGCCATTCTAGTCTTCATCCTTGTTGACATACAGTTAGCTCCAACAATGGAAGAAATTTTAATGATGTGGAATACAAGAAGGTGAAGTAAGGACATTCTGTTCAACCATGCTTTCATCTATCCATTTTCCTTAGGAGGGGCGCAGGTGACTTTGGGAGAGAGACTGGTACACCTTTGACTAATTGCCAGTCAATTAAACAAAACATTGTTCAGCTCAACTCAGAAGTAGCCCAAGCAGTTTTGTAACATTTTGCTGAATGTAAGCAGAGAGGAGAGTAGTCTTCATTGTCCTGATCTCAACCCAATAGAATAATACAATACAGGTACAATCTTTGCCCAGCAACTTGTCTTTTATTGGCTCCTAGAAAAATAAAATAAAATCTTATCATTACAATAACAAAGGCCATAGTGACAAGAGGAAAAAGTCGAAACGACAAGATAAATTACCTATGCAGTTTTTTTTGTTGTTGAAATGCTGTTAAGCAATTTCTCAGCATATCTTGACCTAAACAAAAATGTTTTTTGCATGTCTAATAAACAAAAGGTGAAGCATATATGCATTTCATTCTCTGTGTGCAGCCCTCCAACCAATCCTCCTACAACTGCGTTTGCATTTCACAAGAGAAGTGAGCAACTGAAGTTGGCTGCAGCCAATTCCATGTGAAGAATTTCTTGGTATCTCAGAATTTGGTGACGCCCATGTACTGCCGACTCCACGCAATCATTGACTGCACTGACTCTCAACCAAGAAGTAACAATTATGAGATTATACAATCAACCCCCCCGCCCGCTATTCACTGAGGGAGATTGGCAAAAATCTGCTCATAATTGACGCCTTTTGAAAGCTGGAAAGAAAGAGAAATATATATTTCCAAACCTCCAAAAATTCTTCAAAAAACACTCATCCATTCATATTCAATACACGTTTTCCACGAATAATGGGAGGAAACGGGAAAAAAATTCCCAGATTCATTTTTTTTCCATATTTATATATTATAAGAAAAAATCATCTCAAATAATTATCCGTTCACTGTTGTTTTTTTAATCTCTTCTGGTGGTTTTCAAATATTTTACAAATGTCAGTAGATTTTGCGGGCATACCGATCATTTTGCATTTATTTATTGTAGAAACGATCTAGGCCAGGCGTGGGCAAACTCCAGCCCAGGGGCCACATGGGGCCCGTTAAACGTTTTAATCCGGCCCGCCGAACTTGAAAAAAATGAAATTTGATTTTATAAATACAGTGGTTTTAAAAGACATATATATTGTTGTAATGCTTTTGTTCACTTTCATTTAAAATTAAATGTATTCTATTTCTCTGATGAGGGGAGGTTACCAAAACACTCCATCCATCAGCTCCTGGCCCCTCTGTCAAATTTTAGAACCCATTGTGGACCACCATTCAAAAAGTTTGCCCAACCCCGATCTAGACGCTCTGGGTGAGATAAATATGTTACCATCCATTGTTTGGCTTCCATATGTCTTCCAAAATGGAATGTAATTTCCAGGCAGAGGTTGTGCGCATTTCAACATTCTCTATGTAGCACGTGGGATCTCAGTGGGTCGTTTCACTTTCACGCTTTGCTCAAGAAAAAAAGACCACCTGACAACAGTTGCTGCAAGTCACCTTGTTGCTGCTTTTATCTGCATAGCATCGCAGATGATTCAAGGTCGTTGCCACCACGGAACGAAGATCTTATGGGACAATAGGTCTCCTTACAGCCACTATGCTGATTCAATCACAATGAGGCCAATGTAACATTGGTCCTTGCAGAAGTCATTTTTATTCCTGCAAGCTAAAAGGAGCTTGTTTGATAATGGAACATTCAGTACTAGATGATTGCAGTGCATAAAAATCAGACCAAATAACTCTAGCTTTACAATCTTGTGAATGAAATCTGGGTTTCTCAAAATATTTCAGCTTAATTACAAACTACAAAAGGTCTTTCCAGTTTGGACCTTAGGGTTGGGCGATACAGTAAACGTTTGGGTAAGTTATGATCATTGTCTTTTGAATTATGTTAATTATTTTACAAAAGAAATATTTAAAAAAATGCTGGGTTGTTTTCCTAACCCACTTGCTGGGTTGCTGCAGATTTTGAGCAGTTTGGCTTACTTTTACCCAGGGTTGGGTTAATTACTTTGACCAAGACGATTGGATTGAATATATATTTTCATATTTTTTCTATATACAGTATATTCTTTTGTTTTTTTAATGTTTGTGTGCCAAGTTGGAACCAGGAATTTGGGGCCCAGTGAAAAAACTTTTTCGCTTGGGACTCCTCCATTACAACGTGAATTGAATACGGTATTTTGTTTTCCACCTGTGTCACTCAGGGGCCCGTAGAAATGTCAGCAGTTTTCTCCTCACCGCAATAGCCCTGTGTGTGCATGTGAGCAACCGACATCCCATGCCCTCGGAAAGCAATCTGCATACACCGTCACACTTTTGGGAAATAATGTCGTTGAACGGAAGTTACAGATTGTCGAAATTTCTGTCACATGGATCTTTTGGAAATCCCGTCAAAATAAAATATGATTCTAGTCTAATTACAAAATTATAAATATTTTCAACCAACACTGGCACACTAGATGGAATGATAAAATTAACCCAAATGAAATAAAGTAAAATACGATTTGATTATTTATTTGTTCAGTGGGAAACATTGTACATTAATTAACACTTCAGTAATTAAAAAAGAAATGTAATTTAGACCCCACTGCCAAAATGTATTGGCTGTGTCCTAATGGGAGGAAACATAACAATAAAAGATTAAAAAAAAATAATAATAATAAAAAAATTAAACAATCAGTATCAAAAACAGGACTAGTACAGTTACAAATCCAGTCGCGTTCCAAAATATTTCAAGGTGCGAACTCATTGGCAAGAGAGTAAAAAGAGGAGCATATAAATAAATGGGCAATAAACTTTGCACACTTCTTATTGCTCGTTTAGAAAATTCAAGTGTCACAGAAATTCAAGAAACAACAAGTAAGCCCGAACTGAATTCAAGTGATTGCATATTTGTTGGACTTCAGCCATGCCGTCAAATATTTTTTAAAAGTGTTCAGTGTTGGGCAATCCCGGTGTGTGTGCGTGCATGAGTGCGGTCGTCTGTGCTGTCATGTTTGGTGTGAGAAAAGTCAACATCATCTTTCAAGGCTGTTTGACACCACTCGGGCTCCCTCTCCAATCTACAGACTCTTGCTGCACATCCGAGGAAGCACTCGTTGGGAAAGTAAATGTCAAGCTGATATTGCTTTTTTTTCCCTTTGACCTTAGTCAAAGCTGTGTACAGATACAGTACGCGGACAAAAGTCTTAGGACACCTGCCCATATATTGGCACATCAATCCAAATGTGATGCACCTTTTTTGAACTGAATTCTCTGCCCTTCAAGTCTTCTAACTGGCTCAACTTCTGCGACACTCAACTTGACTTTACTTTGTCCATTCAATATTCATATGCGGTCATATTCTCCCATGTGCAGAAAAGGCGAGCAGCTGTTAGAAAAGGTGGATGGGGGTCATCCACAGACATCCGCCTCCTTGAGCCACAGCCAAAATGAGGCTTTTTGCAGCCACGCCATTGCAGCCTGTTAACTAGAAGAATGTGAAAATACATTTACAATAAATATATATATATAAATATAGAAATTTAATGGATAGACGGAATTCGTTTTTTTTTTTTTTGGAGATTGCAATCAACTGGTTGGGCCATGGGCACTCCTAATCTGAAACATCTTAAAGAGGTTGGTATCCAGTTCCGTTGCAGTCGCCTGCCATCTAGCAAAACAAGTCCTCCAAACAAAACACACAGACTACGTTTATACGCAGTCAATATTCAGGTCAAGGTGAAAATTCAGAAACTTTCTGAAACAATCGGAATATTCCGATTACTTGAATAAGCATGTTACTCTCGCATTAACTGAATTAAACGGCGACACACAGGCACCGTGACACAAATAGACGTCATTTCCGCTTGTTACTTCCCACCATGATATTAGATTCATGTCACTCAGAACATGAACAGCAGCCGGTTTCCTCGTCACTCCAAAAGTGTGCATACGTGTGACCTTGTTTACCTCTGTTTGTGTATTTCCGGCGAGTTGCCCACCAGACGTACGGAATTATACACACCTATATGTCGATCTGTATACCCACTGTCATTTTCGCAGAGGAGGTAGAAAATAGTGTGGAAACGCAGCGGAGAAATTAATGTATTGAAATTAGGCTTGCTATGATGAGGATGGCGCGCTTACAAGTACTTCGAGCATCACAAAAAACATGATTCCTTGCGAAGAGCATATTCGGGGTTTTGCGTGCATTTCCATAAAAATCAGAATACTGCCAATATTCGGTTGACATTTATAAGAGAGGTGTATAACTTTCTCAATCTTCATAAATGACAGTAGTTTTATCGTGCATTTTGTCTTTAATATATGTTTTTTGATGTTGTGTTAGAAGTCGATCCGTCATTATTTGTGCGGGCGCTTGGTCTGAGGATCTTCACTCAGAATCAATTATGAAGACATTGATGACTCATATATTACATACGTATGCATGTTTTGTGCACAAATGAGTGCCAATGTGTGAGCGGGTATACAGAATGAGCTGGTGATTTAAATATGTCCGCAAAGCTCAGTAGCAGTCTGCCTGTGCCCTCATCAAATTCCCCCCAAATGACGTTAGGTCGGCTCTCTACCTTGCTCTACCTTTCAACGGTATTTAAACGTGGTCTGAGCAAGTGTAAATTTCTATTGTCTATCTGACACCAAATTGTCACTCCGCCAGGCGCATCTCTAAGGGCACTCCCTATGCTGTTTTGGAACGGGCAGCTTGGCGAAGACCAGTCTTTCAAATTGGCAAACATGTTCAGCAAGCCTTGCACGAAAATCAGTATCTGCTGCATTTACACCCCACAGATGCTCTGTCTGCGAAGAGAGCTCATGTGTTATTGGAGTGGCTGTAATACAGATTTTATTTACTTAAAAATATATCTAATCTTCCCCCCACCCATCAACTGTGTGTAAGCTGTTTTTTTTCTAAATTTTTTCTTCACTGAAAAAAATTAACCTTGAACCAATATTAGATAGAAATTAATTTTCACAAACATTTGAAATTCTAAATATTTCAAATTTCAAATGACTGCCAGTTCCTTCATCAGCAGTTTCTTCTCTGTTAATAGTGTTAAAAAAGAAAAAAAGCAAACAGTGACTGAATTCTACCAAAAGACAAAGCTGTATTTAAAAAGGGCATGGTAGGAGATAAGCCACCCAAAAAGTTGATCTGTTGCTTTGCTAATAAAGATAATTAAATTTAATAAAAAAAACACAAAAGTACAAAACAACTTGGAGCAACAAAACGCAAGGACTTGACTAAACTGAATAGAAAGCGAGACAGGCAGGAGGACGATTGTGGACACTGACATGAACATCTGACAAGAACAGCTGACAAAAGCAATGCACCGACAAGAACGGAAAGAAAACAGGGAACTAACTACAAACAATTTGACGAGAAAACGAGGAGCACCTGGAGAAGACACAAAGGGTTGGGAGGACCTGATTGGTTAACTCTGCGGCTTGGGTAGACAAACACAGGTGGACACAATGAACATGAGGAGACACACCAACCACAAGGAACAAATATGAAACAAAATACTAAAACATAAACAACAAACGCAGATCATGACAGTATTTGCTTTGGGCCACAATTAAAAAAAATCTGACTTGTCTCTGGTTTGTGCTGTCAATGGCAGTTTTTTTTTTAAATATAATTTGAAACAAGCATTTTTTTTTTTTTTAGTTTTTTACATGTGCCGTAATTGTTTACATGGTTCAGTATCTGTAATGACTTAGTTTCAAAATATGATTATCAAATATTGCAAATCTTTCTTTTTTTTTTGTGCGTTAGTTGTTGTTGGTGGTGATTTAAAAAGTTGACCATGATTGAATGCATATAAACTTTTTTTTTTGTTTTTTTTTTACCTCAGTGTAAATATTCACTTTTTGAAACATTACATCGTGGTGACACCTCAAGGTGGCAAAGAGAGTAACATAGCAATGAAGAGGGTGGGGAGGCTTAGCTCAATGCAAGATGGAAGAAAGCAGGAGCGCCTTATGCATTGGCCAGCCAGACAGGCATGGAAGAAGGGATTTGCACTGAGCACTGGTCCAGATCCCTGCCTGTTAGACTGACACAGCAACAACCCTGCCACTGGCCTAATCCCCCAAATCATCCCTCTGCCACGGGAGCAGAGACAAGCATGGATTGAGGGGAGGATTGCGCATGGAGAGTGCATGCAAGGAACTAAAACCAGATGCAAAGTGACGAGAAGGAAGGGGGACTGACTTAAAAGAGGAGGATGGAAATTACAGAAAGGAAATAAATTAGATACAAAAACAAGATAAGCAAAAGGAGAGAGGGTTAAATTGGCTGCCAATGATAGCATTAGAGAGAGTCGAGACAGACAAAGGAGGAGAGATAGTGAGCGAGAACGAGAAAGGGGGGGGGGGCATACTAGTAAAGATTGAAACAAAGAGAGGGGGGGGGGGCTTTTAGCTGGTGTTTCAGCTCTGTCCAACAGTGGGTCTTTGGCGCTAATGAGTGTGCCTGCACTCGGGAGTGTGTACGCGTGTGCGTCTGTGTGTGAGCAGAGACACAGAGAGAGTGTGGTTGCTGGACTGTAAAGAGGTTGGGAGGAGGTGTCTGCAAAAGCTGGGTGTTTGCCCACCACTGCCAAGCCTGTCGTGATGCATCCTCTTTTATCCCTCTCCTTCTCCCCTCCCTCTGCTCCCTCATTAGTATGATTGAATACCCTCCTCCCTCTTTCATCTGCTATTTGCCAGGGCCACTGACCATACATTTCCAATAACACTGCAGCATGCACACACATCTTTCTACCCTCCAAAAATAAAAAACAAGCCCAAAAAAAGAAATAAAAAATCGTTGCGTCTGACTTGTTCGCTCTCTCGGTTGGCCTCGTTCCCGTCATCCAAGGAGCTGCAGGTTGTAACCTTAAGTCCTTTTCCTGCTGCCTGCAAAGACTACAAGGACCCAGTATTGTTTTTTCCTCACCTGGTCTCTTTCCTTTGCTGGCTCCCTTCAAACCTTTCACCTCTCAGAGGCTGTTCTGGAATCAAGTTCACCATTGAATCTTAAATCTAAATCAATATAGCGAAATTATAGAACCTGGAGGGGATAATTATGTTATTGGGCTTGAGGTGCAAAGCAAATTTACATGTATGCAATCAAATCAACTGTATTCCACAAACGTATGCTTGTTGTGGTGATTTGTGTAATTCTGGGCACATGATGCATCAAAGAATGCATGCAACGACAAATACGCAGGCTGAAGCTAACACACGAACCACGTAAAAGAAGCTTACTGTGACCTTGACGTATCCCACTTCAGGGTGTTTTCATACCTAAAGTTCATTTCTAGTCTTAAACTCCAATTCTTTTCACACCGCGGTGTGATTCATTTGGTCGGATGTGAACACAGAAACCTAACCCTGGTGCTGACCACACCAGCTGGTACGAGCTTTGCCAGAAGTCGTCGCAAAATACACAGTGACATGAAATCCATCTGACTTCAATCAAATATAAATGAGCACGAGAATCTTTTCCTTAAATGGTGCTTTTTTTTTTTCATGATGCAGTGTGTATGGCACAAGAACATTAGCGATAGCATCGCTAATGCTGCATACAACTGTTTTATGCACTATCAACACTTGCATTTCTAATACTATGAAAGCATCTATAAATACAAAACTAAAATACTTTTTTAATGCACAAGACAGTGAAATCAAGGGGAAAACACTGTGCTAAAGAAAACTAAAATAAACAATTGTATGTGCTTTTATGTAACCTTTCACGTTTGCTTCACTAGTATGAACATTTCAAAGTACTAAAGCGATGAACAAAATCAAAACACAACACGATGATAATAAATAATATAAAATAAGTGAAGTGCTGCAGCTCTTGTGAAATGCGCTATATATGTAAATAAAGTTGTATTGTATTGTATAGTGTATATATATATGTGATATAATAATAATGATAATAATAATAATAATATAATATATATAAATATACAATATAAGACAAAAGCGCTATTTCTACGTCAATGTGTTGATTTTTTTATTTACTAACTGACTGAACTCGTATACAAACTTGCATTATTAAAAACAGGAAAAACAAAAGAATAAACAGTCTCAGTCATAAATATATATATAAAAAAACCTTTTTGTCAGCAAACCTGTTGTCTGTAATACAATTATGATAACCTTTTGGGAAATCATAATTGGATGAAGCAGCATGTGAAACATTTTCTTAAATGCATGCAAGCAACTGAATGAGGACAAAAAAAAGACTTGGTCGAATTTAGTATGACTTTGCAAACACACACACGCGCGTACACACAGTTGCTCGCCTCCACCCTTAGACGAGGGCCCTCTTTAAAAATTCATTCAGTCAATAATGACCTTTCACCCTCCCAGCCTCTCCTAGGAGCTTGCAGAGCTGCCTCCTCCCACACACCCCCGTGTATCTCTCTCTCCATCTCAGAGAACTTTCTTACTAAACCATATCTGCACAATTCTCTTCATCCTTTCGGCCGCAAACCCTGAAAATGCACAAATGACATTTCTTGGCAAAGTAACATCCTCATTATTTGGGTGAGCAATTCGGTCTCAAATCCTGGCAACAAGAAAAAAAACAAATCTACTCACTAGCTACTTTATCCGGCACAACTTGCTCGTACTCATTTTTTTCTGAAGAAACCGTTTTTTGTTTGTAGCATTGATTCAACATGTTGCTGGAACAGGGTACATGTTTGTACAAATTATCCTTTCAGTTTGACCTGCAAGTTGTAGTCACGTAAAGCATTTTTCACCATTCTAACTTTTTTTTTTTTTTAAAGTAGTTTCATTTTCGGGATTTAAATGAGTCTAAGCTCATATATTAGGTGTGATGGATTACTTAATTTATTCTTTTTTTTAATTCACCCGATGGTTAACTTTTGATGAATTAACTCTCTTACTGGGTTCTCAAGTGAACTTTGGGGGTGCTGGCCTCAAATTCAGAGCTAGAAAATAGTAATACGCTATTTTGGTCTTTATTAAAATGACAACATAATGTGCATAAATCAAGGCTTGAACTTCACCTCAACACAAAGGTCTTCCATTGGATTATGATGTGGGGAGCGAAAAAAACACACTAACGTTGGGGTACCCCCAAAAAATGCTTCAACTTTTTTTTTCAACTAATATTTTGGTCTTTGAACCTCATTAGACCCAATTTCAGTCAGACACTGGAATAAGTCAATGACACCTTCTGTTATCTGTCCTCTCCTTTCCTACTATCCACAGTACCACAAAAAGTCAATCAATAGACGTAGTAGTGCGTATCTGCACCGGACCCAAGCTTCTGAGCACAGCGATCACAACACCAAGGACATGCCCATGACCCTCGAGAGGATAAGCCGGTCACCAAATGGATGGATGGATATGTCACATACTGTATATTGGTACTCTTTCCAACCGAAAGAAACAAACTCTCCTTGGTGGAACAAAGCAGATTCTCAGGCAAAACTGGTTTGTAGCTCCATCTTTAACATTATTCCTTTCTAAAATGTCAGTTTTCCTCATAATATGAGAAGAATAATACTCCTGGATGCTCTAACCATCTATACCAGGCGTGGGGAAACTCCGGCCCGGGGGCCACATGCGGCCCGTTAAACGTTTTAATCCGGCCCGCCCAACTTGACAAAAATTAAATGAATTAACGTTGTTAATGTTTTATTTTCTAAATACTCTGGTGTGTCAAACACATATATTTCATTCATTTTCATTTAAAATTGAATGTATTTCTCCGATGAGGTGAGGTTACCAAAACACTCCATCCATCAGCTCCTGGTCTGGCCCCTCTGTCAAATTTTAGAACCCATTGGAGCCCGCCAATCAAAAAGTTTGCCCACCCCTGATCTATACGAATATGGAATTTAAATTTCTTCCTCATTCATGTTGACGCAGAGCCTTAGAAATCCATGTCCATATATAGCCCGAAAACACGGGGGATTTTGGACTTAAAACACATAATTCACCTTTGACTCTACCTGCCTCTGTTCCCATTACCACCCGCTAGCGTTCACATCACCAAACGGAGGTCCCCCCGTGGAACCCTGTTCCCTATACGCACAGCAGGACGCTATTCTCCTCGACATCCCTTCCTCCCCCCCATTCATCCATCATGAGTCGGCTGCTAAATGAAGCAAAGCACCTCGCCTTTGACCCCTTTCAATGAGCCATTAGGTCTTCCAGGGGTGCAACACTCGTGCAGTCCAGAGGGGAGCGATTTGGAGTAACCCACTCGCATCAGTAATGTCCCAGAGCGTTCAGGGTGCATTAAGCCCGTGGACATCCCCTCCATCTCCACTGCTCCCTCTTCCCCTTTGCCTTGAGGCATCATCTTTCTCTGCATTCATTTATTCTCTTCCTTTCACAACTGTGACGGTTAGGTGAGAACAGGAGTGCAAAAACAGATGAATTAAAAGCCGTTGTGACGATCTAACCCATTTATTTGCTTTGCGGCAGCCAGGAGAAAACGCTGCAAGGATGTAATAGCTGTCTTAAATCAATTTAACATAGCTCCAAATGCAAATGCATCAAATAAATGAAAACAGAGAGATATAATGGTTACATAGGGCTTATTTTAAATCAATTCCAATTCAATTTATAAGTTCTCAAATTGGAAGGAGCATTGGCAATAAGGTTTGTTGACAAGACAACAACACAGTGATTGTATTTCAGTAATGTGTTTAGGAAAGAAGGTGCTGGTGAAATTTTATTTGGTCTTAAACACTCCGGTGGAGTTTGTGAAGTGCAATGTTCGGAAAAAAAACAAAAAAAACATAAAATAAATCTTTTTTGTTAACTAATCAATATGCTCCTCTGTGGTTATATACTACTACATGTGAAACAGCTGAAAATAGCATCACGGGACCTTGAATCGTCCCCTTGGGTGTTCTTCCATTACCCATAAACCATCGTTGCTTACCACTCACTCGACCACCTACCTGTCCTAGCAACATTTTCTCCTCCTGCCGTCCATCCGTCCGCTTGCCTTGCTTCATCCATCAATGCATTTATTCTTCAATCTTTGCCCCGAGTCCTTTCTATTTTCCCTGGGTCGATTCACCTCCTCCATCCGTCTATGCTTCCTTTATCCATTCCTCATTCTGCTCACTCGTCCATTGCTCTTGTCGAGATCGCAGGCTCATTTGGGATTTGACATGTCAGAGATGAAGCCAGACCCATGGAGGAGGACTCAATTTGAATACAATGGGAACGTTTTGAGTCTCAGGGAAAGACAATGAGATTTGGAGTCAAATTATTTCTTTTTTAATTGCTTCACTGGACAGTATAAAAACCTAAATTATAATGTTTGAAAAATGCCAGCAATTTTAAAATGGTTGATTTTCAGTATGTTTAATTTATTTATGTCAAAATTTCATTTCATGAATAAATATTATGTGATCTAAAAAAAAAATAATAATAAAATAAAATAAAAAGAACATTTTCCACCACCATTTATACGCTTTGATTGGATGGTTCTAACTTGGCCATGAGTGTGAATGTGAGTTTAGATGGTAGGGTGCACACAATCTTTTGTAAATGCAAACCTCGGTTGTACTGGTTTTAGCCGTATTCCTTATTGTTTGTACCCTTTTTTTTTAATTTTTTTTTAAATCAATTTTCGCCATATAATTTTGCTACGGATTTGTGTCATTATGACAGTTATCTTGAAAGCTCGTTGACAAATTCATTCATTTAGAATATAGTTACATATTGGGGGAATGAAATTAAATGCCTTTGGAGTTGGCTGGAGGTTTCATAAAAGCTAAATAAGATTTCCTCTGAAGAACAATCAGAGCCACCCAAATACAATTATCTGACAAGCACACAATCAGGCAGCTTTCTGTAAATCTCTTGGTCCACAGCACAGTAAGAGTACCAAACACAGTGTCTGTGTCTCCAGCATGTAATTGAATCCTCTATTGTAATTTGCTAGGTTTTAATCAAGGCACATAATTGCTGCTTATAACTCTGCATTAGTGCTCATGGTCTAAATTATGATTGCACAGGAAAATTATGATTATTTGCCTTGATCTTACCTCTCTCTGCTGGGTTCATCAGCGCTACTTATAGATGCAAGCGATGGCATGACAACAACGCTCACATCGGGCCATTTTCCACCATGTTCCACAAGTTTCTACATTCTTAACAAATGCGCCGCGGCAGCGCCACGCAGAGGGAACGTGGCGGCGGATGAATGTGGCAATCAGTGCTTGGTGACTACGAAAGAGTCATAGAGGCTGATTGCACGGTGGGGAGCTACGAAGCAGAGCTCTTCAGACTCTCTCCATGCTTCGAATAACAAGCTCCATCGCCCACAGTGTGAAACAACGGACTGCTAATTGGAATCAGCACGGCTCTCCCTTAGCTTATGCTAACATCTTCTGGCTGCCTGCTTTGTGCTATTATAGGTAAGGTGTGGGTGTGTGCAGCTGTTTTTGGTGTATGACGCACATTTCCGCAGTGGCACATTTATTAATGAGGCATGATGTTGGCGCCATCAATGCAATCATAAGCTGAGCCCAGAGAATCGACTCCATTGTCATGTGTTCTCATCAAATCTGTGAAGGCTTTCCCACAACATTGAAATTCCATCCATCCATTTTCTGTGCCGCTTGATATCATAAGGGACCACAGGTGCGTTGGAGCTGACCGGACACCCTGGATTGCACTGTAATATATTTGTGTACAGTTACGTTGAATTTACAAGAGTGTCTTACTGTTTTTATAATACTTGTAAAATACTGTTAAATATAAGTCTGTAGCATGGAAATTAACAGATAAATCAGTCAGTTAACAAGAACAGTAAATAACTGCAAGTGTAATTTAAGAGCGTAAAATTATGGATTGCTGTAAATGTATTATGTAAAAACAGTAGGTTTAAAGTAAATTACCGTTAAATCTACATAGCTACATGTAAATCAAGTTGGTTAAGAATAACAAACTCAACAGTATAAAACTGTATTTTCTGTCAGGCAATGAGAGGAGACACCACAATCAAATTAACCACGGGGTTTGCGGGTGCACTGTTTTGGTTTTTGTTTACTAGTATTATACACTTTTTGTCAGTTGGCACAGACAGGTGAATAGTGGAGCACACATTGTCGAATCTGTTGGTATTAGGCTTAAAGCAACATTAAGGTAAGTTTTCGACCTTCATAAAATATTTTCATAACTCTTCTGATGAAAAATCGACTTCCAACTAGTTGAATGGTAGCGTTTTCATGGCCTCAAGGGGTCTGTATTACTTTTTACTGGAACTAAGCAACTTTGAGAAGGGTGGTAGGAACACGGCCACACACACAAAAAAAACAAAAAAAAACTACAAATGTGCTGACTCCTCTACGGTGTATGTCACTTCCCCCTTTTCCCATTCGTTACAAAGACCGCAGTCGATTGTAACGTCCACGCGCGATTGCTTGTGTCAAGGCAGAAGCTGCAAAACAACCAAGAAACAAAAAAAAAAGTTTTTTTCTAACATACAAAAGAAAAAGGGAGCCTATTCTGGTAAGAAGACTTTCAAGGATAAACATTGGGCCGGCTTTCACTCGCTAGCATGAGCTCAAAGATGAGGAGGGATTTCCGACCGATGCCGTCAAGCCCCTTCTAAAAAAATAAAAAAGAGAGCGCTGGATGTGTCCTTGTTAGTAAATTATAGGCCCATCTCAACCTTCCCTTCTTATTCAAGACTGTCGAAAAAGTGTTTTTTAATCAACTCAGCCAACTGAGTTTTTGATAAATTCCAGTCAGGAATCCGACCACATCGCCGTACAGAAATAGCCCTCATCAAAAGACTGTATGATAGAAGATTGAACACTGATGGAGGGAAGGTGTCGGTGCTTATTGGATCACAGTGCAATTGATCACAATATACTGTTGAACAGGTTGGAAACTTGGGTGGGATTAAACGAAACAATCCGAAAGTGGTTTGGGACTTAGAGGAAAGAAGTTACTTTGTGACAATTGGAAGTTTTGAATCAGATCCAATGGCCATGACATGGGGTGCCGCAAGGTTCAGTCCTTGGACACCTTGCTCTTAGAAAACACACGAAGTCACTGTCTGAAAAAACCAAAGACCAAGTCCAATATCATGTGGTGCTGATTAACTCAAAATCCCATTTCTGTATTTACAGATAAGAATTGGCATTGTTGTCAGTCAATCTCAATGACTTGTGCGTAAACTGGATCTCACAATACACAGCCCACATCTTCTGCGGTATAATTTCATGTATCAGACATTCTTCCTCTTCCGTGAGCTCCGATAGGTTGAAAACAGCAGCTAACATTTCATAAATATTTGTTGCTCAGCCTGCACGTAAAGCAGCAGTTTGAAGAACACACTGTCCCCACACTGCAGTCAGAAACTGACCCCCCTTGTCCTCATAGCACAGTGAACGTGCACAGTTATGTGCATTTACATAATTAATCGACGTGCACATATTGAAAATAAAAAGAAATGGCACATTATCACACATTATGGTATGCTTACACTGTTGTTCACTGCTCATTTATTTAACTAGTACATGCACGCTTAAAACTGCTGGGTCAAAAGTAACTCAAATTGAGTGAAATAACTAACAATGCTGTTTTGTTTTTTTTGTGTGTTTTTTTTACACCCAGCATGTTGGGTTGAGGATTTGACGGAGCACGTTAGGTCAAGATTTTGAGCCAACAAGGGGTAAAAAAAAAAATAATAATAACTACACTGATGTGTTAAATTACTCTAATTAAAAAGAGTACAAATTTAAATAGACGAAGAAAAATAACTTTCCTTGTCAGGGGTTGCCTCAGAAATTCAATTCCGTAATATGCATGGCACAGTTTTTTACAATGGATGCCCTTCCTGACATAACACCGTCCTTTTTCCATGGGTGGGCCTTCCACCCTGACTTGAATTGCAATCACTGTGTTTGAAATCAGCGGTGTTAGACGCTGAGCCATCCAGCCACGACCTCGGCATGCTCAGAATGTTCTATTGGATTTACTTCAACGGCGGTACACTGACTGTCCAAAATTGATGACAAGCTTCATCTTTTCAGCCCATGCAAATCGAATTTTTCCCACCTATGTGGTGCAATAAAATAATGACCCAACCTTGAATAAAAGCGAGCCAATCCGATCAAAGTCCACATCTGCCTAATGAGTGGCTTAGGGGGGAAAAAAAACATACTGCCTTTTTGTGTGTGCGTGAAGAGGGTACATTTGTATGAGTATTTCATATCATTCAGCCATTCAATAATAATGATAGTTTATGCTGCCATAGATGGAAGAACAATCATTGTTGCAATCCCTTCTTTGCCCAAGAATACTTTCATAAAACTAAAGGCTCAAACTATTGAGCCTGCAACCTCCTCGTTGAGAGACCGTCCCAGTGAAGGTTGACCTTGCAGAGTTATAGCGCATGTCTCATTGAGATCGCGATTCGCCCCATGGAGTGGTGAGGATGATAAATTACCCGATTTTTATGGTGTCTCCCATTAACCATATCATCGTTTCTCAGATTCTTAACACAGAATATCATGGACTGTTGTGCTGCAAATGAGCGGGGAGGGAAAGGGTCACGGGGCATCGTGTGATTAGTGATTGTATGCACGTGTTTTTGCCCAATCTCTAGTAGAGTATATTTGCAAGGATATGTGTGAATCACACTCCAGTTGCCAACTGAGATGATATCCAAGGCAATGTGCGCATGTTTGAGTGAGATTGCCCCTAACAACCATTATGATCCCATTGATTCCTCATTAAAGCCCCTGGCTAAAAATACAGCCTCATGTTGCCGTTGAGGGACGTTGTACGTGTGTCATCCACCTGAAGAGTGGAGATGCGAACTCTGCACGTGTTGCCGCGCACGCCCACACACTGCTTAAATTACCAACCACACACCTGGCACACAACTCCATGAACATACCTGTAGGCGCTCTACGCGAGCATCTTCACAAATGCTGCACTTTGCCACTAAATCCTCCCTTCTGTATGATGTGTGCATGTACCCCTCCTTGTTTTCCCGTGCCCCACTCCCCTGCCTCACCCTTTTTTAATTAAAGCATGCAGCGGGTGTGAAATTAACTCTCTCCTACACCAGGCCTGACAGCTCTGAGTGGGAGGAGGGAGAACGAGACGCCTTTGTCTCTGCACATAATTACAGAGATGGAGGGAGAGGGAAGGAAGGAGAAAGAGAGAAGAGCAGCCCAGAGACATAAAAGAAAGACAGGACAGAGACAGAGAGATTGAGGGGCTAAGAGGCGGGGGGATTGGAGGGTGAGAGGGGAGCAAAGATGATGGAGCGTGTGAAGGAGAATTTAGTCAGACCGAAATACAGTCTGCCGATATGTACAGTGGCGCTGTATTCATATTCACATGCTCGGGAGGATTTTGTGAATCCACCAAATCTCTGCTTGTCTTGCTTTGTTGTAAGCAAAGACAAACCAGAGAAGAAGAGAGGAACAGAGCTGAGGAAATCAGGAGAAAGGGAGGAGGTGACTTTCTTGATCGATGGTACAATTTGGAAAAGGAGAGAGGCGGGGAGTCTTATGAGTTTAAGAATTGATGAAGATAAAATGGGCCTGGGTAGCAGGGGTAATAACTAGCGGGGCTTTACGCTGCTCCTTATGGGCCGTGTCCCGACTTGGCCCGCCTCTGATAGACAGTTTCCCCCTCTCCTTCGGTCTGGCTGCGTCTACCCTCTGCAGCTGAAATGAAAAAGAGGAGGAGCCTCCCGTTCTTTTGAAAGGGAGAAATGCCTGAGTGCAGTGGAAAGTGAATCGAAATGCAGCTTCAAGTGCTCCCACCATCACAGCCACACAGTAAAATCCCACTCAACTGTTGTCATCCACGTCCATCACGGAGCTCACATCCCCAAACAAGTCAATCGATATTCGACTTGAGTCCTTAGCACGCCGCCCGTTGCCTCAAGAGAGGAACGAGCCACATTGACCTACGGAACTGAATAAATACACACTCACCAATGCAATTACATGAAAAATCCATCCTTTCATTTCTTAGTGGTTATCTTGTTTAGGTGTGCTTGAGCCAATTTCGGGTGACTTGAGGTACAATCTGGACTGGTTCCCACCCAAAAACAGAATACATTAAGACAAATCAACACTCGTGCATGTGACAGGAATGTTGGCGAAAGCCACACAAGTACACAAAGAACATAAAGTACAAACTCCACGTAAAAATGTCAGCGGTGAGATTCAAAAACTGAATGCTTGATGGTGAGCAAAAAGTGGCAACCACATTCAAGATAGGTTGGTCATAAATCATCCAAATTTGTTTCATATTGCACCAGCCCACCAGTTGTTAATTTTACCAAACAGGATGAGCTGGTCGATTTAACCAAGTACAGTGGAACCAAACTTAATTGCTTCCGCTAGCCCGTTTGTAACCTGAAACGTTCGTAAATCGAGGTATTGTTTCCCAGTGAAATGAATAGAAATGCAATTAATTGGTTCCAGACACCAAATTAAATTATACTGAACGTTCTATTTTTTCTTTAAATCTAAATATAATGCAATATAGAAATAAGTGAAACACACTAGAGAAAATCCTCAATTTACTAAATGAGTTCCATTCCTACGCTGGCGATGGAATTTTCATGTCGGTCGGAATTTACTCTTTAATACTCCAAAAATCTCTAAATAAATATCCAAATTTGTGTTTTATACTTCATACTAATAAAATTGATTTAATTAAAATAAAAAATAAGATACTGTACTTACCAACACTACTGAGAAGTGGGGCCATTATGTGAAAAAATATTTTGTGTAAGTGTTCACAATACATTACAAATGTGAGCTTACTTAAGTGACTCTGCAGAAAAGACTACGTCACTCATGGCGTAGAAAATGTGGTCCAGCGAATTTGTACAGAGCAGCGATTCGATAGGAGGTTGAAATACAGTGTTTGGCGGTTATGATGTGTCAAGGCTTTTCGATCACATTCCATGGAGACGTCGCGCCATTGCCGTATGTAAAACAATTGCGGCACAGCAATTACTATCACCGTAAATGTCCACTTGATGCTTCATGTTTGTGGGATTAAATTAAAGTTGAATATAAAGTCAATACTGTTACTCAAAACAACTATACAGATTCGATTGCCCAGCTGCCAGCGCTCTCCCACCGCCCACGAGGAGCGCATCTTGGACTCCGGATGACGTCAATGAGGGATAATGTGACCTTTTGGCTGCGGTCGCGTTCCAAAAAATTCCATACGTATCCAATCTAGGACCACATACCAAAGTGGTCCGAGTCGGATTTGAAAAAATTCTAATTAAGCTGTTCAGACTGTCATAATTTTTTTTTTAAATATAACAGATTCAGTTCGCATGCGGGCACAAAAAATAACCAGCTCTTGGTCCTATTTTCATGCAGTGTGAACGCAAAAAGTCGGACGAGGCACGACGGTCGTGAAGTCAAAATGTCACAGGTCAAGTACGGCGAAACCTGAGAAATTCCTGTACTATAAAGGAATAAAAACACTTTAAAAACATGACAACTACTTTGCATTTATTGTGCATTCACTTTAATTAAGGAGGGTAAAAGGGGAGAAGTACTACAGCTCCTCCATTGAAAAAGAGTCTTCTTCCATAATAACACGGGGAAATTCACATTCAAGTGTTCAAAATCTAAACCAAAGACATGTCCATTCAGTCAACAGTCTAATCTGGTTACATGCCATATTTAGTTACATTACGATAATGACAGTCAAGAGCGGTGGGGTCATATTATTACGACATTTCAAACATAACAAAGTCAATTTGACAATCCAAATTTAATCAGGCACTTAAACTGTCCAAAGTGTAAAAGGGAGGCCTGTCAGAACCAAGTCAACTGGTCACTTGCCTTTATTCTCTGCTATTGATCGCAGTGTCTGTTTGTCTGAGCCCACTCCGTGACTTTTGGTCATGTTTTCAGCGTTTCATAAATTGTCATCATCCTCCAATCCTTGCCAATAGCCTCGTGTCCAGCGTGTCCATCGAAAAGCCCCACTAGCACCACCCACTTTCCTGTGCGTGTGATGTACACCGAAACCCAGGTGACCTCAGCAGAAGCAGACAGCCCGCCTCAACCCATGGCTCCGGCTATCGATTGGTTCTTACGGTAATGGGCATCTGTCTCCCTATTGTCTAATTGGCTAAGTGATGAGATTGATCTTCAAAATGTTGGCTAAGTTCATTTGCTGTGGCTGCCATCGAGGGCAGAAAGTGGAATGCACCGCATGTTTAGAGCTGCTTGGGAGCTGTGCAAGTCATTCCGTGTAATGGCTCCGTAAATGATCAAGTGGAAGCCACAGTGGGTGGGGCTGGATACATTAGTGGCAGACGACGCAAAGAGAATGTTGATTAAGGCACATTATAGCCATTCTTATGTGCTAATCAATCACAGTTCATGTGTTTTTTATGACCTAGTATATGTTTTAAAAACAAACCTTTTAACATGTGCAGCAGTCCCTCTCGTTAATTGCGGGGTTTAAGTTTCAGAACCAACCCACAATAGAAGCAAATCTGTGAAGTAGCACAGTCAAAATTAAAGCCTTAAGTCATATATATATATATATATATACTGCCCTAGACAATTTGAACTTGAATGAACACCGCAAGGGATTTGCATTGATGACAATGTTTGCTTACCGATTGTCTCTGCGTTCACTCAAACATCTGTTAGATGGATGCCTCTAGGACTGCCCATCTGTCAGAGGGGTTACACAAAACCTACTGATTGCATAAAGAGGGCTCCAACTGTGTGTATTTTTCCATTTCATTTGATGTGATTCATTGCAATAGCCAGTTTAATGTCTTTTAATACCAGTCCATTATTTTTTATAAGGGATGATCATGAACAGTAGAATAATTCATACGTCAAATTTAGCTGGGCGAGATCACTTTCATTACGTCTTCAAGACAAAACATTGATAGCACCAAGCTTTTCCTGGTACTTAGTAATTATAACACAATTGCATTCTATTTTATTCCCTTGTGCAGTATGGAAAGCTAGAAGACAAGGTAGACAGCTCAAACACTTGCATACACACACATATTGTGAGTTACAGCGTTTATCATACATGTACACATGGCGTAAAGTGTGTGCGACACTCCTCTGCCACCTCAATGTGTTATCTTTCTCCCATATGTGTACCTCAGGGCCGTCTCCAGTCCCGGTAATAGACTCTCTCAGTTCCACAGAGTCTCTGTCATAGCTGGAGGGACTCTTGGGAAGTGTGTGTGTGTGTGTGTGTGCATGCAAGGATGTGTGTTTCAAGGCCACATTTTTCCATGCCTGCCAGTCTGTCATGTTCCCATAAAACAATTAAATCGCAAACCTTACTTCACCCTGCCGCAGTTTTCTGCAGTGACTGCGACAGACGTGCGTTGCAGCATATTCACACGTGCGTGCTTGTGAATATGTACAACGTCGTCTCCTGCTGGCAAGCTCAGCCTGCACGCGCCGTCCTCGCCATTAGCTTTCTTCTCCTCATCTCATTATAAGTCGTGACTCATCGACGTGACGTGAGGCTCTCAGTGAATAAACTTGAGCTAATTTATATTCAGGGGAATGCTGTACTTCTATCTATGATCCCTTGCGCAGATGGCGGCTGCATCCAAGAGGGTTCAGTGCCCCTTTTCGTGTTAACCCGTTGCTTTCCTGTACAGACAACAGCTGGGATGCTAAACATTGGCAGCCAACATTGCCATACCTTCCTATTAATCCCATATGGTAGAATCCTGGTGGGTGAACATTTCCACAAGGGAGTCGGGATGCACAACAGGACAACACAAAAAGAGTAAACACAGGAGGGCGAGACAAAGAAAAGCCAACCAGAATGATGCTCCATCACAGCGAGAGAAAGGTTAATCTGTTTAAGTTGCCGCATATGATGGCAAAAGCTGCACAGAGATGACGTCAACTCCGCCGGAATGCTACGTTTACCCTTTCGGCAATGTTGTTTAGACCGTGCTCAATTATCCACAGAGTCAACGCCGTCCCCTCATTGTCCCTACATGCAATGATTCACACCCTGACAGTATGGACAATATGTAGGTCATTGCTGACATTCGCAAATATGAGGCATCTGGACAATTAGACACTTGAATTAATAGCTCCGTGGTGATCATTGCTGAGGCAGCAATGAATCCCACATAATGGTGTCAAAGAATGTGTAGCTAGCTTCAATGTATACAGTTTACAAGGACAAAGAGAGATAATGGGTGTTAATGGAGACCTGCGGCATGTCCCTAATGCATGTGCATGTGTGTGAGTGTATATGTGTGTGTGCCTGTGCATTTGTATTCATCACAACTAGGGGACATATTATAGATTGGTTTCTTCCGTCACTCATGTGGACCTCTTGCGGTGTGGGGACCAAGCATCAAGGCCCCATATGGGAAACAATTTTCAATGAATCTAGCAATTATTCTATACAGTGAGGGCTTAAGTTGCATGCATAGAATTATCACACACACCCGTCATTATATATGTAGTTCATTACTAGTACTTATGAGGACACTTGGTCCGGTCATTTCACAGATGCAGGGGTTGGTCATTTTGAATTTTTTTTACCATCAAATGTATGCTATCAAGGCTGTGAAATGCCATGTAAGAACTAATTTTTAGCACAGATACGAGTGTTCGAATCTAGTTCTTGCTTTCTAAGGTCAAGCAATTAATTTTCCTGTTTCAGGTGAAAGACGCTTCCATGCAAGATTGTCATGGCTGTGTAGTTTGTACTTACCCAAAAAGCACAGAAAGCATATGTAGCAAGAAACAGCCTTATACAAAGATAGATATAAAGACCAGTGAGATACTCGCCAGAGCATTCAGCTTTCCCAAAGAGTCACCAGCGTGTAAAAAACAGCTAGAACAGCTTGAAACGTTTCATATTCTTATTCTATTCTTTTCTTGGGTCATGGATGCAGGAGAGGGTGAACTCGTTCCGTTCAAACAAGCGTCGAAAGATGCGCAAGAACGCGACCTCAGGTGCTGTGCATTTTGTGGAGGCCTTTTTCAAGAAAGTTGAATTGCAGCATGTTCGCAATTATGTGGTTATACAAGGCTCAGTAACGGCGTACAATTAATGTCTCCATTCATGGGGCAATTGCTTTAAAGAGGGAACTTTGGGGTGTGATCAGTGTCATAAATCCTGACCTAATCACAAACAGTGAGGTTGTTGGTCACAAAGTGTGAAGAGGGGTGGGTGCTTTGTACGTGCCATGTTAGCGGAATGCAACAGAGGCAATCACCATTTTGACATGCATTAACTGCCATTTAATTGTTTTTTTCATCTGTGCAGCCCGGTCCAAAGGGGCCCGCGGACCAGTCCCGGGCCATGGGCCAGAGGTTGGGGACCTCTGACTTACTGTACATCCACCAAGCTGCATTTGCTACTTTGTCCATCGTGGCAAACATGACGGACCGGCTTGCTAGTTTCTTTGGATCTGCCACAAGGCTTCATTGTGAATTTAATCTTCCTGTGAAGACAATGCCGATTGCCAAGGACAGCAAAGTTTTGATGGCACGCAGACAAGGGGGATTATCAGAATTTCAAGGGCAGAACTTTTATCAAATTGAAACGTATCCTCATAGTGCGTACTTTGAACTGATTCCTAAATTCCTTGATACCAATGATGAGAATTATGGAACCAAGGTGGATGTTGAGGCCGAGTTAGGAACCACCATTGTTGGGTCGACATTGCTCTATGCATCTGAAAACGCAGACGAGTGTGTGCATGTGTGTTTGTACGTGTGTAAGTGTATATGAGGTGTTCATGAACATTGTTGTGTCTGTGTTTGCTTGTCTGGACGGCAATTACAGAAAGAGAAACAAGAGCAGCCGTAGTGTTGTCTATAGGTCATTACTGTTATACAGACTGCGGCCAGTTCCGACATACCCTCTTTAATGGACACCAAGGTGTTTGGCCCATTAGTCGTCTGTTCTCCAGCTATGTGGTCATCATAAAAAGAAACAAATGCCGAACCAACCGAACATATCACATCATTATGGGCTTGTCCAGATGAAACATGTGTGTGTCTGTGTGTGGATTGTCAAACATAATAATAATAATAATAATAATAATAATAATTTGCCCTTTATTAGTCCCACAATGGGGAAATTCTAGATTCGAACCCAGGCCTCCTGGGGAGACTGGGTCCTGAACGCAGCGCCTTAGACCACTCGGCCATCCTGGCAGCCGGCCATCCAACATACGGTTGCGCTTGGATGAAGACAGAATCTTCAAATGGGCACCACCTTCATCAATTTGTTTTAGCCGGCTTTTTGAATTTTACAGCATGGGAATACCATATCGAAAGACATCATCTTGTGCAGTGGGAGAAATACTGCACTTTGGAGGATTCCGATATCTTCCAGTCTGGCAACCAGTCTTAACCTAGCGATTATCAGACATCACACGAAAACGGTAAGCATGGTCGCGCCCATGGGGTGGCTGGACTGTGCGAGACCGCACCATTAAGTTTGCACAAGTACCTCAGGTACACGTCAACAACACGGACGGATCCCACAAAAAGATGACCTCTTTAGGAACAGACAGCAGAATGCTCCTCGTGAGGAGACTCATATGATTCTGGCTCCTGATTCATCGCCTCTACTCCATTTGTGTGCTGGTGGGCTGGCATCAGAATTGGAAGGGGTCGGCAGCCTTGATAACTGACCACTTCGGGCACTTGATGCCTGAGGGCCACAGAGCAGTGGGGGCCACAACTTGTCATGACATCCCACTCATTAGCAACCTTCACCAAAAAAGGTCACCTACTGACTCAACGCTTTTCTTTCAAATACAGCAAGCAAAAACCCATCTATTCATCCATCCATTTTCTATACCACTTATCTTCTTCAGCGTTGTGGAGAGCTGGCGCTATATCCAGCTGACATCAAGCGAGAGGCAGATGTGCTTACAACTAGGTCACCATGCTGTCTGTGTGTATATTCTGCTTCAACAAAAGTGCCGGTATTCATTTAGAACATGCAGTTGACAAATAGAAAAAAAAACAGATTCCCCTCCATTGTTGTTGCTGATAAGCGATTTTTTTTTTTTGCCTGATAGATTCATTTTATGCGGCTTTGAACAGCCTCTGACACATATTTTGCGCCTGTGGATCATTTTGGTGAAATGGAACTTTCACATTGGAGTCTAATAGCAACAACAAAATACGGGATGAAAAAAATGTGATACCAGAGAAAAAGCCAATTTGACCAAGAGCTGCAGCATGATTTACATTAAAAAAAAAAAATGTCAGAATAAAGTTGCGAGAGAAGCAAATTCTTGCAATTAGTTTTACAAATAAATCACTACTCTATGTCGAATGCCAAAAGTGTAGTTTAATCAAAAGAAGAGAATTTTTTTTTAACCACAGCGCCGTCTGGCAGAAGCACCACCGTCTCGTTGGCACAAAGGTATTTTTAAATGCAGTTAAAAGCTCAACATGCACTTCAATATGGACGCCTATCTTACGGACGGCTAATTTATGGCTGCATTTGCTTCCAAGATGCCTTTTAATAAGCAAAACAGAGAGCCATAAATAACTCGGAACATCCACTAAATCATTCGACGTTAACCGCCTTGTGTGTGTTTTGTCAGGTGACATTTATAAGTGTTTATTGTCCCCATAAAAAGCTCCTGAGAGTGCTATGGAGATCAATATCTCGTCTGTATACAAGTTATGCAATAAATCATTTTAAAGGATTTTAAAAAATTCTGATCAGATCGGGATCAGGTTGAACAAGTAGCCCCTCGTCCGTTCGATTCAAAAGATTTTACACGTGGGACTAACTGCAGTTCAGTTGGCTGCTATTCTATTTGTGTGCAGCATAACAGCAAAATGCTAATGCACCATGTTTGTTTAGAACTCTGGGTTCCACTAATTGACCCAAGTCTGTTGAACGTGAGCCCTACTGTGTTTATATTTACTTTCCTTCATTTATTCAGGACCTAAACCTAAAGTGCTTTCTAGCATCATTTTGACTTGCATTGTTTAATTTTCACAAGAACTTGCAAAAGTAAAACCAATTTAATTTTCTCTGCTGCGGACCATCGCATAGCAGCAGATAGATATGAAATCGTTTTCAATCTCAAACTCATTTCCACCCAAAATATGTCTTACAGCCCTCTAACCTGGCGTGTTGTGTATCTCGGTCCATCTGTCTCCGATTTCGCCGCACAGGCTGGAGTGTTTTACGCAGTCACAGATGACCCTGACCAAAGTAAGCCAGCAGCAGATGTAGGGGCCGCGGCTGGCCGCTGGTGGCCCAGCCCAAACAGCTGTGACACTAAAGGTGGGGATAGTGGCTCACAATGATGGATGACTTTGGCCAAGTTGTCCCAGACCAGCCCGCTCAACAACTTTTGTCTAATATTCACTTACTGTTTCATCTTGATCAGTTTGGCTGAAATGCATTTTCTATATCAACAAGAGCTTTGTTGGTGCTTCCCACAGGCACACTCACGTATGCACAAACACACAAATGCAATTAAAGATACAATAAAGTGGTCAGTTTGACAGTTTTATAATCTAAAGGCCGGCGGTTGGCTGGTGACCTGTTCAGCATGTACCTTGCCTACTGCCCAAAGACAGCTGTGAAAGGCTGATGCACGCCCGCGATGCTTGTGAGGATAAGAAACCCGGATAATGCATGGATGGACGTAAAGGAATTATAATAATGAGTGGGTTGCATTCAAAGATGGATCACGATTACTGCACTACTGGTCACTTTATATGGTGCGACAATTATCAGCATCATCTGCACAGCTGCCATTGTATTGCAATTATTGCACAACCGGTCATTTTAGCTTTTCTTGATGACACTTGTCTCGCATTGCTTGCACAGCTGGAGTTGGTGCTACAGCACAAACGATACCTTTGCATAACGTAGAGACTCGCTAAGTGTAAAGTCTTTGTTAGTCGCGTGTTGCTGCAATACTAGTGTAGCTCATACAAACTAGAGACAAATTCCTTGTGCTTTACACACTTGGCCAATAATGATTGAATTCTGATTCTAACATAAAGGACTTCAAATGTGACTTGAAGGTGTGAAAAGACCTTTCTACTTTTTTCAAAGACCACAGATACTGTTTAGGTTTCCATCCTAATACTAACTCCAATTAGATCATCTTTTGAAAATCTTTCCAAACCATCATTAGAATTACAAAACGATCAGAAAGTAATAAAATATCTATATTGAAATGTCTTTGTCATGTGTTGGCATGGTGGTTGAGGTGGAGAACCAAATTGCAGGGAAGCGAGGCAGGTGTAACTTAAAGGAGTATTTAATGCAAAGAAAACAAAAAGGCAAACAAGACACTGGGAAATACTAAAATACCAAACAACAAAACACGGATCAAAGTAACAAAACAGAGGCAGGAGGACAACTAATGTGATTAACTGACATGGACAACCGACATGAACAGAAAGAAAACAGGGAACTAAATACCAACAAATTAACGAGAAACGAGGAGCACCTGGACAAGACACAAAGGGTTGGAGGGAGCTGATTGTTAACACTAGGCAAGCACAGGTGGACGCAATCAGCTGACAAGACACAAAGGAACACAAGAAAAAAACTGAAACTAAATGCTAAACAAAAAACAACCAACAGACCATGACAACCTTCAGTGTCACATTTAAAGCAATTGTAAATGAATTGTCACATTATTCGTTATGGTGAATACAAACAAAGTGTTCGTCAGGGTGACAACACTCTCACGGTCGGCGGAACAAAATGGAATTAAATGCAGTAAATACACAAAAAAAAAAAAAAAGTGGGAAGGAAGTCATTTTGGAGTTCAAGCCCAGAAACAAGCTTGATGGGAGGGGAGGATGCTGAGGCTGCCTCTTGCTCCACCCTATCCAGCTTCTCCTCTCACCTCCCCTGCTGAGAAGTCAGCTTTCATGTTCTTTTCAAAGTCTCAGGTAATATTACCCCGGGCAACCTTGACAGAGCCTGGGGCAAAGGCAGCGGCTCGGCTCGACACCTGTGCAAACACTCACCCATGTGGCGGGGAGACGCTCACTGCAAAGCTTTTTGCGCGCAGACGCATTAGCATTCACACAAACACTTCTCTAGGCTAACAGACACGCACACGCACACACAATGACACACACACACACTTCGATTGTCTCCACGCCGTCGCTGTCATTAAGACTCATTAAGGCGGATGGTTTTATTGAAGGCGGTTGTGTTGAGGCATCCTCTGAATTATTCATATCTGCTCTCTCTCATACGCATACACCAGATACACGCACACACGCACACGCACACTTATTACACATGCAGGAAACTGTAGCAGAGAAAAGAGCTGCATAGCCTATATAGGTCACTTCCTTCTCCACCCACATCACACTGAAAGTGGAACTGGAAGGCTGGAGGGAGGGAAAGATAGAGACAGAGAGCTTATTATAGCACGCGCGAACACACACACACACACACATGCGCACATGGCATAAAGACCCCGGCAGATAAAGGTGTGTCCACCTCAGGGACGAGGCTGTCATCACTATGAATGAAGCTTGAGTGGCTTGAAGTTACTACTAATTAATTGCTGGAACTGTGCGCACAGCATGAGAGCAAAAAAGATTGTGATAAGTTAACACACCTGATGTACGATGCTGTAATATGTATTTGAAAGGGTGGGCTGTAATTCAATTTATATGGGCCTTAGACAAGTTTGCACACGAAATGTTCGGAGTACACAGTAAAATGTAACTCATCAAAATGGAGCAGAAACAGATGGGCATTTATAGATTCATAGATTCCATGCAATATTCATCACATATGATAAGGGTTAAGTATTCACAATTATGGGGAGACAATAGAAAAAGAAAAGGCAGGAATGCTAAGTGCTGTGGGTAAATGCACACTTGAGATTACAAGAATGGGAGTGTAATGCGAGTAAACGATATTTTTGGCTGATTACACCCAGTGAGCAATGCACTTTCTGGGAAAGTGTGAAAAGGGTTAAGAATTTCATGAATTTCCAAGGAATGGCAAGACTATTTTGTGATCGCCTATATGTCGGAATTAGTTAGTGTTTTCAAGTACTGCTTGCTTGGTACTCGTGACAACAATCAGATGAGGACTTCTCATACATTTTACAAAAACAAACTTGAAATCTCCCAAACGCATGGGGGAACATATGTTAAGGTCCAAGTCACCAAAGTTGATTTTTTTTTAGTGAAAATTCCAAAAGGTGCGCATAACCAAAAATACATCAAAGCATGATGGTGGCAGCATCCTTATTTGGGGCTAATTTTCTCGAATGACAACTGGGGCTTCAGTCAGGGTGGAGGGAATTATCAACAGTTTCAAATATCAGCCAGGGTGAGTGATAAACCTCCAGGCTTCTTCTAGAAAGAAAAAGAAAGATTAGGAAAAGACTACCTGAAAAGTGGCAATTTATTTGTGGCTCATAAGGATGGTGGAAAGTGTGTGCCAACTTTTATTTCATTGAATGTGATTAATTATGAACACATTGCATCTTCTGAAAGCTGCCATAGTCTAAACCAGGTGTACGCTTTTCTAAATTACAAAAGGCAAAAAATATATAATTTTTCAAGAAGTCAATAGTCCATTTATTGAAGTTAACTGAGCCCAATGCAATTGTAATATTCAAAACCTCATTTTCATTCAAAATGAAAACAAAAACGAGACCTAAAATAAAATGTTTTTTTTTTGGGGGACATAAATTAAAAATGAATCGTTTAATTAAACAAAACATGATCCCTGTTATGAATTGCTCCTCTTTTCTTTTCATTCTGATCATGTTTGATGGCAGAGGTAAGTATAGGGTTGAGTACCAAGCCGTTGAGACATTTTTCCTTTTTGGCCTGAATGCATGGAACCATTTGGATAGAAAAGGATAGTTTGTAAACCTGTTTTTTTATTTATTTATTTTTTCCTTCTCCTTCGATTGTCCAGTTAGTTTATATGTTTTGCTTTAGAATGTATTACTTTAATACACTGATGGTAAACCGCTTCAAATAAATCATGGTTCACCAGGCAAAAAAAGGAAAATGCAGTGTTGGTTCTCCAAGGTCATTTTTTAAATGTATTTCATGATGAAAAGCAGTCAAACAACCTTTATTGTTGCTTAGGCTCTCCTATTGGCTGCCTCCAGTTCCGTGTGATTTTGTAATGGTAACAAGTGCTCCTTGCAGCCAGAAAATAACACACCTTGAGTGAAGCACTGAACAATTCTGAATAGCAAGACCTTCACAGTTTTTTTTCAGAGCCGAGAAGCAAGTGAGAGACTATCCCAGCTTGACGGGGAAACTGTGACGTGAGTGTGTATTGTTGGGCTCACTGGGCCAATATCAAAGCAAAGGTTCACTGGTTCTCCTTGTCACCTGGGTTCCTCTGTCCTCACCTGATGTCTTGTCAATGACCCAAATGTCAAGTGCATCTGTATTCAAGTGTGTGCCTGTGTGTGTGCCTGTGTGTGCGCATGTGGTCAAGCTAGCAAAGGAGAAGACAGATCTGGGTCAGGCAGTTCCCATGAGAGTGTCGAAGCGCTACGCGGCAGATGACATGTCTGATGTGAGCGAGTGAGCAAGGAGCAGAGGGAGAGAGATGGCGTGAGCATGCAGCCAGACAGTGGAACAGGCAAGGGTCACAGGAGGACGACATCATCGCATGAGCTCACACTCGCGCACACCACACCTATATATATATACATACATACATACACACACACACACACACACACACACACACATATATATATATATTAGTGCTGTCAAGTGATTTTTTTTAACTAATTAATCACCCAAAAAAATTCCATGTTTTTCAACTATTTTTTGCAACGCTTGGAACAGATATTTACTTTATTAATATCTTGGAATTGATGCAAAATCACCAAATATCAAGTACATTTAATTCAAAGACTGTTCTAATAGCTTTCTTTGATTCTAAATATGATCTAAATGGAGACAAGCTACACACTCCTGCAGTGTTGGTTTGCAAGGCCCAGTGGTAAGTTGAACACGATGTTTTGTTTTGAGATGTGCTAAAGATGTACAGCTAATATGGCACAATATTTGCAAAGTATGCAAATTATTGAAGTAAATCTAACTGAGTTGAAATATTTTACTGAGTTAAAAAATGTTGGATTAATCACCAGAGTTGATGCTTTAATTTTGACAGTCTTTGATAATAAATGTAATAATATTTGTAAGATCAAAAACAGTTTCTTCTGGCCTCTGATTTAGTCAGAATTTCTTGTCTATATGTAAGTTGGGGCAATGATACATCCTGTATGTAACTATACAGTCATAAATGTCCTCTGAAGGAAACCATAACTATGATGTGGACTAAGACAAAAACATATTTGACTCCCCGGATATCATTGATAATACAACCTCTGTGTTGTCACCATGTATGTGTATAAATTGCTAATTTCACAGTTCTGATGCAACAAAAGAGAAAAAAGGAAAGCACAAATGAACACATTTTGTTACATTATCGGTTAAAACAAGAATATTCTTGGATGTACATGAGACTTCAAGTGTCACACTGGAAATCAAACCCTATAATTGTTTATAGAAATAGGCACACATTTGCAGGGAGGGTAAGTGGTCATGGAAATGTGAACTTTGCGACTGTGGCTAAATTGCTTTTAATGGATTTCATGGGGAGTCGTTCATGTGTCGTTTGATTGACAAAGATGTTTGCGGGTTTGTGCTATGCACCATCGATCAAACGTATACAAACTGTCACTTGGTGTTGCTGGGACTTCATTGACGTACATCCTAGCCACTTTAATTATTAGTCAGTAAGGCACACATACAGGAGGTGGAGTCACTACATTTGTTATCAGCTGAATACAAATACCCTGGGTTAATAAATGCACCATAGCAATAACCTAGCAACTTTCTCACTTGATTATAAATGGAATATTTAAAGAAAATATAGCTTCATCATGAGTTATTATCCAGTTCACACAAAATTGGTCTGCAAATTCAAAGATAAACTTCCATCCATTGGTGTCAAAGTCAACATCTGTGGCTCTATATCGCCGACAGAAGTGCATGAGAGTGTATGTCAACATCACACATGAGAAATGAGCACGATTATAGCTTTTGAGAGGTACGTATGCGTGTTGGAGGAAAGGCTGGAGCCGCAGAATGTGCTTGTTCATTAATTAAGGGACGATGGCTTTGGTACGGGGAGCTGGATGTATTCTGTTGTAGTGTCTTTGACCCTGACGAAGAGGAGGTCAGTCTCCTGTCAACTACTGAGGCTATGCCAGTGTCTCACAGGGCTCACAGTGCAGAGGTCGTGGGTTCGATTCCGGGTCCGGCCTTCCATGTTCTCCCCGTGCCTGCGTGAGTTTCCTCCGGGTACTCCGGTTTCCTCCCACATTCCAAAAACATGCATGACAGGTTAATTGGACGCTCTAAATTGCCCCTAGGTATGAGTGTGAGCGCTGATGGTTGTTCGTCTTTGTGTGCCCTGTGATTGGCTGGCAACCAATTCAGGGTGTGTCCCGCCTACTGTCCGAAGACAGCTCGGCTAGGCTCCAGCACCCCCGCGACCCTTGAGAGGAGAAGCGGTCCAGTGTATCAATCCTGTGATACACATGTAACAATAATTTTTTTCCCTCGTGTTAAATCAAGTAAATGTGCTTAAATGCCCATCCCAGTATGTAGTAAGAGAGTTCCGTTTATGAAATGAGCAGTCAGGAAGTCAGAGTATCCTCCAAAATATCTTCACGCAAACACCTTAAAATTTCAAAGATGTCTCAATAGACTCTGTTTGTTTCTTTCATGCGCTGTTTATCTTCTGTAGAAATTATAAAACCATAAGTCGCTAAGGGAAAACAAGCACTTCTCCCCTGACTACAAGGTGCTTGTCACTGTTAAGCACGCTTCCAGCTAACATCAAAAGCGATGAGACTATTTTACAGGGTACACTATAAGGGGCTGCAGAACTGTAGAGGAGAGAACACTGAAGCACATGTGCAAGTTGACATTCAGTAGTCGTGTTTTTTTTATTTTTTATTCCAAGTATTTCCTTCCACATTGACTCCTGGTGATTTTATGATGGTTTGTTTTTGTCAGTCCCCCAAAGCCTCTGTAGTGGGTGGAATAAATACTTCAGGCTCATGTTGGCAACTTTCTGCCCGAGCAAGACCAAACCAACTCAGAAGTCTTGGAATTGAAAAACAGAAAGGGAAAAAAAAACATAATATAAGGGCAAAATCTGCATGGATAAGGAATTCACAAAGCCCACTATGAAACCTGGTGAGAATAACACCACGCAGACTCGTCTTCCTTCTTCCACTTCATGCACGCATACATGGACATGCAGCTCTTCTCACCTCCCATGGGTGCTCGCTGCAGACCTCTCAACTCTACTCCTAAGGCTGTCAGTAATTCTCTTCATTTCAAGGAAGCAGAAATGCAAATCAGTCAAAGACACACCAAGGTAATTATCACCTGAAACCCAAAACTCCACTCTCGCACTCAGACTGTTGCATTTATGAATAAATAATTGAGTGAAACCCAATTATTTTTAATTTCATGTCTCGGCTCAAGCCATATCCACCATCACGTAAGAGGGAAACATCTGTTTGACAATTACTACCGTTCAGAGCTGCATTTTTGTCACAGCTGACAAGTACTTGATTACAACATCCTTCTTAGCATAGCACATTCACGTCAATGAGAAGTTTTGTACAAAGTTGAATCCATGATGTAACGCATGATGATAGAGGATAAACATTGAAGTCTATAAAACCATTTTGTCTGACTATTTACTGAAAAATTCATGAAAACGTATCGGGAGAAGCGTGGAAGATCTTAGACAAGTCAATCACCAGACCTTAACACAATAAAGCATGCATTTTACCTCCAAGAGGAGACTGAGGGGAGAAATCACCAGAAACAAACAAAAACTGAAAGAGGCTGCAGTAAAAGGCTGGAAAAGCATTTCAAATGAAGAATGCAGTCTAGTTAATGGGTCGCAAGCTTGATGCAGTAATTGCAATTAAGGATGACTGAAACAAATTTGGAGTGTTATTCACAAGTTAATTTATTAATGCCTGTTCCAATATTTTTGCCCTGTTGAAAAGTGGATGCCTGAATTGTTGAACACATCTAAATGTAAATATAATGAAATAAAAGATGGAATTCGATCTGAAACCCAAATGTCTTCAGTATATACCAAAAGCAAAGGAATTGAGCATGCCGTTCCAACACTTTTGGAGGGGACTGGATGCTAAATAGTTGAAAAGTAGCAGCTCTTCACAGAGATAGGCAGAATGTCCTGTGCCCGGAATGGTCCGGCCCTCCGGACACCCATTTTTTTTCATTTTTTTTTTCAGAGGGGCGGTACAGGGTCAGAGGCCGACATTTTTTTCATTAATGAGGCCGGAGGGAACCGTACCGATAGTGGCCTGAGGGCGGGGGACTGACCGACAAAAAAGGGCCAAATGCCTAGCTCTGCTAAAATAGAGAATCACAATTCATGACACCGTTTCAGGTTGTGGTGACGAGGAGGTTGAGGAATAGAAGGACCCAAAAAAAGCAGGGAAGTGAGGCAGGGGATACTTAATGGGTATTTAATCAAAAAGAAACATAAAAGTACAAAACAAATGGGAGCGAGCAACAAAACGCAAGGACTTAACTAAACTTGACTTGGCGAGACAGGCAGGACGGAAGGAAACAGATGTGGACGGGGTCAGCTGACAAGGGCAACTGACACAGTCAATGCACCGACAAGAAGTGAAAGGAAACAGGAAACTAAATACAAACAAATTGGCGAGATAACGAGGAGCACCTGGACAAGTCCCAAAGGGTTGAAAGGACCTGATTGGTTAACACTGGGGCTTGGGTAGACAAACAGGTGGACACAATGAACATGACGAGACCCACCAAACACAAGGAAGAAACATGAAACTAAATCAAAAACAACAAATACAGATCACGACACAAGCTGCACAATTTAATGAAATCTATCAACTAGCAAAAAGAAAAATTATTTCGGTTTCAATGAAATTCCCTGAGGAATACATTATTTAAGAATTTTTCGGTCCGAGTCAATCACACTTCTGGGATTCCAACCTGTCCATTGAGAAAGCAACACTAATTGCGAATCAATTTCACCTCTGTTGTGCAAATGGAACAGACAAAAGGTGGAAATGAACATCAAGCACGACAAACATACGAATGAATTGTTCTGCAGCTGGAGGCCACAGACCGTTTCCATGTTCTAATCCTTTCTGGTTTCTTTTGCATTTTGTACTGGTTTCTGTAATCATAGAAGATGCTCAGGTGGTACAGCTCAATGAGTATTGCACATCAATGCACGCTGTGGCAAAAAGGTTAGCTGTGACTCCCAGCACAGTATTCTCAGAAACAGGCCAGCGTACCAGCAGACGTAGCGGGGGCCCAGGACAACAACCCAGCAGCAGGGCCGCTATCTGTTCTTTTGTGCAAGGAGGAGCACTGCCACAACCCTACAAACCTGAATCCAACCGAGCACCTCCGGGACATCTTGTCTTGTTCCATTCAACACTGCCACATTTCACCACAGACTATTGGGGTGGACTGATGCCCTGATCAATGTTTGGGAGCGGAGCCCTCTGGAGAACATCCTTCGTCTCATCAAGAGCATTCCCAAATGTTAAGAGTGTGCATACGGGCACATTTCTGTTTGAGCCCTGACTAATATCTACAACAAATATTTTTATGTGTATAACAATTTCTTGTGAAGATACATTTTGAGTACTTATACACAAGGACTAGGCAAAAAAAACATTTTTTAATTGGGTAGAAAAAAAAAATCTTGCAATATCCTAGTCTTGGTCTATAAGTTTTCCACCAGATTTTAATTGAATGTGAAGTGTGAACACTGGCTCTCGTCTTGTGACTACCAAAGTATCAGCACTTACGTTGAATGATTTAATGGCATGTAGCAATTATTTTAACACTCCCATTTTGTTTCCAAAATGTTGACATTTCCCAGGAATATGAATTGTAAGATGAAATCATGTCACTACTGTATTTTCTATGCTGCTCACAGCTCCAGAGGTAATATTTGCATGATCGCTTGAGATGATATTGTCACAATCCAAAGACAAGTCCTTTAATCCACTTCATGAGGATTTATACTTTTCAACAGAAATGCGAGCACGTATCTATCTCCAGGCTCTGTCAACACTGTAGATAAATGACTAATTAACGGTTTTATTGCATTGTGATTTTAATGACAATCACCATTGGGTGGTCAATGAAATACTTCGTGCAACAAAGCGCCCCCTTTCAATTAGTTTGTCCAACAGAGAAAAAAAAGCATGCAATGTAAAAAAAAAAAAGGCATTTAGTTTTTAACATGTGCTGCTTTTAAAATTAAATATTACATTGCTTCAACAAAATTTACAGTGTTATGTCACAGAATGTTTTCTATATTTACATTAATTACAGTTTTTGCAATATTATGTACTGTAGTTTGTCTGACAGCAATTCTCGTTAGCCACGCCCTCTTTGTCTCGCGCCTAGTATGTCCCCTTCACAACAGGATCTGGTATTTGAGGGTACGGGGGACCCTGTTGATGACTAGGCGGCCGTCATAGCTGAGCGAGGCGAAGAGCCACGGATCGGCCGACGACCACTCAGCTGCATATACGCTGTCTTCATGCTCCTCGTACGTGGACACCACACTGTCCTTGAGAGGCTCCTTGCCCCTGCAACACAAGCGCACGTAAAACATGAACAAATGCGAGCTGGAGAAGTGAGACAAAACTATCATACTAAATGCAAAACTGTCACGTGCAGTCATGCAAATAATTTAATAATGCTGTAAATGATTTAGATAGGTTTCAAATTCATTTTCAGTGCATGTGCGCATACATAGGCAACATGTCACATTTAGGATGACGCATACCATATTTCAAATTTGGTTTTAAAAAAAATGAATAGGAGCAGTTGCTTAAAACGTGGATATTAAAAGGCTTCATCGGGTGTAGCTTATTTATCCTTGTATTGTTAATTATTTGAATGTATGACCCATGCAAGCACACCCCCTTCCATTTGTAAGGGATTATTGTGAGGATTCACAATCACGTTCATATAATATCACAAACGATTAAACAGATAATTAATTACAGCAAGGACATGCCTTTGCTTGTGCTCCTGCTTCAGTGGTTCATTACAATCACGTCAAAACAAAAGCGTTCCACTGCATAGTTAAGGGGAGTTACAGATTTATGCGATTTGAAACAAAAGGAAGATAAATAAATGTACTTTTTTTAATGTAAACCGTAACCTGTACAACTATATTGAAAAACAATTTTTGAGAGGAGTGTGTTCGCAATTTATCAAAGTCCGCTCCACATCCAAAATATGCTCTACGAGCACACGCTGAGCCTTGTGTGCACCCGCCAAAATGAATGGTGCGAACTCACGTGGGCAGTAGAATGGCTCGCCATTTATGCAAATATATTCCAGAGCAGGAGAGCAGTGTGAGGAAACCGCTGCCACATCGGTGAACCAAGTGTCGTTGGTGTGGAAACAGAACAGCTGTGGATTACGATGTGCGCAGAAAAGATGAAATCTCTCCAGAAATAGTGCACTGTCCGGTATCTGCTCACAGAGCCATGTCTGAGTGAAGCTCAAAAGAAAAGAGGTGTAAAAGTCCCACTTCTCTTCATTAGTTGAGTGAGCGTGTAATGAGTGAAAAATCCCAGGTGAGTGTATTTGTCTCCCGCGTCTACAGAGCCCCCACAAAGACAACGACTTGCTTCCCTCTTCCGCGGCGTCTCACTTTCTTGGCTTACAAAATGAAACAGATCCACAGCGGTTGCTAAAAGAAAATTTGAGGTAGGTATTCCTGATGTTTAGGAGTTCTTCACAGGAGTAAGCATAGATGCAAGTGATACACAAAAACAGACGAATCAGAATGCCAAAGGTGCAGGACATCGTACAGTAAATGTTGCCATGTTGGTCATCGTCTGATAAGGTGGAGGCAATTATGAACAGTTTCAGTCAATCATAGCGGCCAGTATTAGAACAACACCATCAAACTTCTGCTTGACAGCAAAAAAAAAAAAAAAAAAAAAAAAGCAAGAAAAGGCTACTAGAACAGCTGACCTTAATTTGGAATTAATCAGATGCACTTTGAATGGTGGCAGGTGTTTGCTGAGTCCCATTTTACGTGAGTTTGAATGTGATGAATTAATTATGAACATAAGCCACATCCCCTGATTTAAGATGGTGTGCACACTTGTGCAACCACATTATTTATTTTTTATTGCTCCTCTCAACATTTTTTTTTATTGTTTTGTACAGGTGATAGGTCTCACGAGTGGAGGAGAAATTTTGAAAGTGATCTGTCTTGGACGCGCTCTCTTTTTTTATATATATATCTCACATAAATCTGGCTTTTGAACAGAGGTCAGTACTCAACTCCACTTGAGTGTTTTCACAACGGCCGCAGTTATCCCAAAAAAAAAAAAAAAAAAGATAAAACCGGCATTTGAGTCTTAATACTGACTGTACTCCCTCATTTGTGTCAGAGGACATGGAGCTGATTGCAAAAAAAAAAACAGAACGTGGTTGAACAAACACAAACATGGCACTATATAATGATTATTTTAAAATGTTGCTTTTCTTTTCAAACTTGACGCTGTTTTGCTACTATAGTTGATCATGTGAAATCGCTGTTAGACCTGCCCGTTAAATTCTCATGATTTGCAAAAGAAATATTTCCTGACTGACACGTGTTACTCTTACTTATCCTCCTGGTGGTTGTCCTCCCCCTCGCTGAGATCCTCATCATCCACCAAATGGCCAAATGGCTCTGAGGAGATCGAAACCATGTTGGAGAGGATGAGGCGGCTGTCACTGCTGGCTGTCAACACCAGCTGGTCGTGGCTGTGGTTATAGCGGACGCTCCACACCCTATCATCAAACATGAGGATTCAGTATTTAACAAAAGAACTCAAGGACAAGCATTTAAAAAATGCGACAATGTATGGACAAAAGTATTGGAACAGTAGTTTATACTCAATAGGAGGACTACGGTAGATATCTGGACAGCTCTTCATACCCATTTGATGATACCAGTACAACGGTAATTACGGCAATACATGAATCTTATTTTAACTTGCAGAGGTATAAGTTGGAATTGGCCACTTAGTGCATGTTGAAACTGGAATGGAGAGAATGGGATTGAGTGGGGAGATAATGGTGTGCATTAAAACAAGAAAAGGGCAAGAAAAAAAATGCTGAAATGCTACAGTTTCTAATGTTGATAAAGATTATACTCAGAGATTTATACTCACACAAATATTTTTTTCTTTTCATTTATGTTTTTGTCATCTTTTGGACCACTTACCTTCTTTAGGGTGCGGGTATAATGTAGCATATATCCCAGCTGACTTTCGGAAAGAGGCAGCGGGACACCTTGCACTTGTCGCAGGCCACTTATAGGGCATTAATAGACAAAAAACCACTTGTATTCACATTCACAAGAATTTCTAGTTTTCATTTAACCTACTATGCATGTTTTTTAAATGTGGGAAGAAATCAGAGTACCCGGAGCCACGGGGGGGAGATGCAAACCCCACAAATGAAGGCTGCAACCCGGATTCGAACCAACAACTTCTGAAGAGTGAGGCGGATGTACTAACCAGTCGTTCAACGTACACTACACTATGCAATCTAATGTTGCACAAGATGTACAATTGCCATCAAGGTTTACAAGAGCCACATGCAGCTCTAGTTTGGAACCAAAATTGCACAGGTGAACAGACGATATTTTGCAAAAAAATTAATGGCATTTCAAAAATGTTGACGAGAAAAGATCAATTCTCCGAAGCGAATCCTCATCACGTTGTTTGCACCTGCCTTTCAGAGGCAGTGTTTAAAGACGCCAAAATGAGATATCGCAATTCATCTCAGATTTGATAAACAACACAGCAGATGCCAAATGAATCTATTTGCATTTACTCCTCCCACAGCATGCAAAATGAAGTGCACAGCTATTAAGCGCAATTTAGTTTTGTACCCGTTTGCAGGCACAGACCTTCAGTAAGTTAGAGGCCCTTTATACATTAAAATGTGGCATGATTTGTTTTCTTTGAACAATACTGGTAAACAACAGCGCCAGTCGTGCCAAGTTGAAGTTCCTCCAAAAATAGTAGCAATTGTATTTTAAATGGGTGTGAAGACCACACAAATCTACATGTGTTTATTTCGTTAAGTAAACTACACATTCCCAACTCTACATTGCAATGTCAAACGTAATGAACGAATGCATTGCTAGTAACCTGAGCAATGGAGAGCACTTTAATCCATATTTGGAATTACAAGAGGACCTTCATGGAACTGTCAAAACTTCTGGGAGCATTTTGTTACCTTTTCCCCCCCTCTGCCTTCAGAGCGTGATGATAAGATAGATTCCCTTGTACAATAATTAAAATGCTCCCATGTGTATAAGTGGTAGATTGCTGTAAAGTTAGCTCTTTTACAACTTGGCTCGCACCGAGTAGCAGGAAAAAACAAGCCACTCTTCCTTATTGATCCCACACGGCCAAACAGAAAGGATTGTCATCTACACATAGCATAGCATAGCATAGCATAGCATAGCGAGAGAGCGAGAGAGAGAGAGAGAAAGAGAGTGAGAGTTTGGCCAAAGATAAAATTGCATCCACTGCAAATAATATGGGATTTTGGACACAAGCGTGAAAGAGTAGAAAGACCCCATTCATTTGTTCATGTGCGCATATTCATTGTTACATCACAGAGGCACTTTCTCTCGCATCTGTTTCACACCATCGTGCGCAAGCAAAATCAGTCGAAAATTGTCACAGTGGTGCTGTGAGCAATAAATACAGTATGTACATCCCAGTGTGCTGCCAAAAAGAACATTTGCTACCTTGCAACTGAGCTCCCACGTGGAGCTCATTATCATAAATGGTCTTGTCTCCTGATGTTTCCTGAGATGTCTCTTAATCCAATTATTTGTGTTACATTGACACTAGCTCATTCGAATGGTTATCCATCTTTCCATTCCATGCTTTTCCCTCCTATGCTACTTTTTGCTCTCTTTTGTCTCTCACTCCCTCCATCCCCGTCAGCTAGGGCACAGCGCAACGTGCAGTTCCCAGACCCCTCACAGGGAAGGACTGAGGGATATCCATGCCGCTGACAGAAAATCAGCTCTGGCCATACTATTCCTTACGCGTCGCTAATAAGCTACCCACGTAATACCCTCAGAAACCCAGACGCCCTTTCCAGCTTGTGCTCATTATACGACAATTCACAAGCAATACAGGTATAATCACACTTGCACGAACAGCTACACGTCTCGAGATATTTACACATTATAGGATAAACACAATGGCAGATTGTTACAGAAAAAAGAACAAGTGGACGCTAGAAATATAATAGAAATAAATCAGAATTCGATGAAATCTGCAATAATCTGCATCTATCGGATGTTATCAAAGTATATTTTCCCTCTGAGAAGATACAATGTGTGTGTGTGTGTGTGTGTTTGTGCATATGCCTTAATCAGGTAGGAGTGGTGTGCTGCAGGAGAAGCCTGGTTTAGCTCCAGACATGCACACATCTTTTAATCTTACACAGGAGAGCGTCTCCCTCTCCCTCACACACACACACACACACACCCCCATGCACACCGCCACACATTTTTGCACTGCTGCAGTACACTGTGTTCAGCTCTTGGCAGCGCCTGCAGCTTCACAGAGCAGAGGAGAGGCTGGAGCAGAACTGAGGCGCATTGGGCCGGCGACGGTTAAACCTTTGCTGTCAAAAGGAGTAACTGCCTATTTAAAATGTAATTAGCGTATAACTACATTTTATTGCACCAGAAGTACTTAGGGCATTCAATTATTTAGGAGATAAAGCCATTAATAAAATAAGACACCAATCAACAGTGGTGCAGAGGAGTTTTCATTGTCTTCAGCATAGTTTCTGCATTCTCCAGAAGTAGCAAAAAAGACAAATAAATTCAAAAAATAGCATATTTGAATTTTTATCATGTTATCCACCTAGTACTTAGTAATGATAATATTCAAGATTAAAATTGTCAAAATGATGTACAATTTGGAGCCTGATGACAAAAATAAATGAAAGAAGAAAAAAAAGGCTTCAAAATTAAAATAGTCTTTGGCTTTCAAGCCAAAATCATATCACAAGAGCAGTCAGTTTTGTTTTCATTAGACGTGGGCTGTGTAATCTACTATGATGAGCAATTCTTAGGGCCTGATCTACAAAGATTCCAAAAGCGGGTGCTCAATTGCATGAAACTTTACTTTTTGCATGCTCTTGACGGGAGTGTTGCACACCATGTTGGCATCATGTGTAAAAGTGGTGGAGAGCGGCTTATTTAAAAGACACTTTTGTCCTCTTGGTAGCTCATATGGTTTTCACCACGGTTTTGAAATTTAGGAGTGCACCGCTGGCACAACATCAAGTTTGAGGTGAAGGAAATGCAAGTGGAAGTGGAAGAGGCAAACAAACATATTGCTGAGTTTCAGAAAAGAAATCTTTTGCCACGATAATTTTGAGGAAGCCAAACAAATTAATTAATTCCAGTGCAATTATATTGAAGTGCTTTGATTTGGCACACTTTTGGTATTTAGTACTTTTGCATGATCTACACTTGCGATAAATGCAGTACAAATAAGATTGCTTATTAATTGTTGAGCGAAAGCTAAATTTAATACGTAAATATTAACTAACAGTGTCACCAGTAATTACTATGTTTCGAGTCACTGGATATATAATTCAATTTGACTGTGGAGAATGTTTTTTTTTGGTGGAACATTTAGCTTAACTCATTCAATACCATTGACGGCTAAATACGTCAAAGATCCATTTTTTTACTGGGCTGGTTGTGAATGAGTTAAATAGCCTTGTGTATAGAAAGTTTTTATTTCCAGAGCAACAATTAAAAATGCACTTGGTAGTGTAACAAAACGTGTCCATGAACTGCAACCACTCATTGTGGACCAAATCATCAAAATGAGATCTTGATTATGTTGGTTTTTGAGAACTGAATATCAGGATCTTGTCCATCAACATTGTTGGGCATGCAAAAAATGAAAGGTTGAGGGAAGAGAGTGAGTCACTGTAACGCTCGGCGACACACTGTGACATGGTTCAAGGACAAAACCCTCTGAGACACACAGCCGTGCACACACGCCCTGACAGACACGACACGTGCATGCATGAATGTGAGCATGCTTGGATACACACAGTATACCCACCAATGTGAGTGCTCCTCCAGGGTTTTGATGGGCTCCTGGATGTTGCGGACATCCCAGAACTTAACCTTGCAGTCGTCTCCACAGCTGGCCAAATAATACTGCCTGTTTGGGTTGAAGTCAAGGTCTCGCACCAGCTGGCCATGAGTGTTGTCGATACAGTAAATCTGACTGAGAGGAGAGAGAGAGAGAGAGACACTGATTTGAGGGGAGAGGTTTAAAAAAAAAAAAAACAGGCCAAGTTTGTGGGAAGTGACAATTGAAATACTCGGTTGAAGTGAACGATTAAAGGATACGGTAAGAAGAGTGAATACCTGAGAAGAGCAATTTTGAAAATCATATGGAAAAAGAGGGGGGGGGGTAGTGGATTTAAAAGAACAATAACAACAGAGAGAGAATGATTCACAGTGTCCAGACATTCCCAAGTGTGAGTCTGTCAGCCAAGGCCAAGCTCAATAAAGAAGCTGACACCCGGTGTTGGTTTATTAGAAAGGCAACTACACAGCCTTGAGTTCCTCCTGGTTGAAGTTAATATAATAACGGGGAAGCGCTGCCATTGTGTCTACTTCCATCTTTTTGGTCAAATTCTACACCTCCAATAGGGTACAAATTGTTATTTTTTTATTTAAACATTGTTGCCAGTCATTCATTCATCCATTCTCTGAACCACTTCTCCTCACTAGAGTTGCGGGCAACCTAGAGCCCAGCCGACGTTGGGCAAGGGGCAGGACAGGGGACAACCTTTTAATTAGTTGTAAATATAAGATCCCTTTTTAGGTTACTTTCGCTGCAGTATATTAAATAACAATTTCATAATGAAATGGAAGATGCTCAGCACAGCTCTACTTCTCCCTAAAGCACGGATGAATAAAACAAACAGGCCACCACAACAAAAAGCAAACTTTCTATCTTCAAAACCATTTCCTCTCCAGGCTCGCCTAATAAAGCTCAGCTTGGCTGGGTTCTGTTCAGCAGAGTGGAAAGCCTCAAGTGTTATGGCCCAGCTGGATGCCAACAGCAGATAGCTAGCTAGCTCGTCACCCCTCTGATCACATTAGGCAATTAACATGCTAATTAAAAATCTCATTAAAGTAAGGGAGGTATAAGAGAATGACCCGGGGCAAACTGCTGGGCTTCAATTAGGTCAAGACAGCTAGAAGCTTTTGTGTGCCTGTGCGACAAAATGTCTAATAAGTAGAGGGTGGCGTGAATCGACGTGAGTCAAGCTATAGACTATGCAGCACTATGTCTGTAAATAAAGCATACACATAAAAAGTGATCCCTGACAAAAGCTCGGCTTTGTCAGTCAGGTTTTATAGGTAGAAAACCCCTTTTGTAGATTCTAAAACATGCTCGAATTCCTGGAATTCCAACAATTTCTGCTCTAATCATTGCATTGTTGCAATGCAGACATGTGATGCATCCGTGGAAAAAAAGGAAGCATTTCAACGTAGGTCATTGAAAATCAAATATGAAAAGTGATTGATTATTTAATCATTTCTGTTTTAATTTAACACATAAAGCAAACAAAACAAATGACACCGAATTTTTCAAAAATCCCAAATGGAAAAAACAGTCACAGCACTTAGTTTAATTTGAACATTTAAGCGCTTTTGACAGGAAGGTTCGGGAACAACACGGGCTACAAGTGCATCTTGCTTTTCAGGAAATTACGCTTAAAAACTTCTTTCTTAGCTGTCGTGATGTCACCTGTCTCATGGTTTCATGTGTTCAATAAAGACTGCTGTCAAAATTATTGTCTGCGTTCTGTTGCAAACATTCAAAAATGCAACTATTACAGGTTGAAAGGGAAACCTGCAAAAGCATTAGGCCTGTATCAGGGGTTCGTTTTTTTTTTTTTTTTAATAATTCAATTCAACCACAATTCAAAAGCAATGTTTCATTTTAAATAATTAATATTCATTCATTTTTTTAAATTCATTATTACATTTGTCAGATCCAAGTTATTTCTGTGACAACTGGGGTTTTCCTTCATTAACAGAGAGGAACCAATAATTTTGATTACTAAATGACTGGAAAAAAATTGGACAGATTAATGGATTAGTAAAAATAAATGGTTGTTGCAGCCTTATATACCCAAGACATTAATCCATCTCTGCATTCAATTCAATTCAAAACACCTTATTTGCATAAACATTTCAGCTCCAGTCCAGTAAATTGTTCTGGGCTAGATGCTAAAGTGCCATGTGCATTCAGTGAGTCCGTCGAAGTCGGAGCAAGGAGGGGACCCACTAGTCTAAACATGATATCCTGATTAATGTAGCGTTTTTGAGTTTAATCATGTTTTGCTTACAAGGTGAGCTGTGATTGGTCATTACGGGAGTCCTGAGTAACAGCAATGTCATTTTCAGTCAACAGCAAGTGGCAGAAAAACACAAAAAAATGACCAGTATATTTTTTACAAATACGTTTACAACAAAAATGTTCTGCTTTGTTGTTTTTGATCGAGTACAATGATACAAATCTCAAATCCAAGCCAATTTTTTTTTTTCACTTTTAGTCTAAATTATGCAATCATACTTAATAAAACGGAATTGCCCTGCCAGTGTTTCCGTCACTTGTCACTTGGCAAATGAACTCCTTCTGGTTTTGGAAACCAAACTTAATTACTGACGAGTTTGCTGACATTATTTAAAAAAAATTCGGGGGCGCTGTGTCTCCAGTCGGCTTCATCTAGTCTCTGTGGAAATGCAGCGCAGCACCTGCATTCCGCGTTCCTCCTCGGCATGTTTGTTGAAAATAATGACATTTTCCAAAGACATACCCCCTTTGATGAGTGATTCTGACACATTTGAAGGCTTTCTGAAGGAACTATAGGCATGCCCACGCAGGTCAACAATGCTGTGACATAACGAGGCCTCGCTGCAATGGTCATGTGAATCGAGAAATTTCTGAACCAAGTGTCGGAACATTTATTTATTTTTTTATTTAATCAGATTGGATTCGATATTTAAACTTCAGAATTCCATTGAATGTCAGGTGAGTTTGTTGAATACTAATAGTCTCTCGGTTACAAAACAGCAATAAAACTTCAATTTTATTTAAAGTAACAATTTCATGTTTAATTTGGAAGCTGAGACACATGATTTATTCACAGGGCTCCCTCTCCTGTGTAAAAGCTGTGACCCCGGGCTCAAGGGTGGCTAGTGTTTAACCCGTTCCAGCGTGGAATGGGACGTGCCTGCCATGTGAAAAGGAAATGGAGCAGGAAATTGGGTTAGATTCGCCTTTTCCCTCTCCGGTGTCACTAAGCAATCCCTACTACACACACACACACACACACACACACCCACCCCCACACGCCAACATGAACACAAAGCAACACGCTCACACATCCCCTCCCTAGGCTCCAGCTAATAGTGGAGAGACCTGGGACTTTTTTGTATGTGTGCGAGTGTGTGTTTGTATGAGTGGAGGGCGGGGGGATTAGGGTTGTGTTCTGCCTAAGCCAGCAAACACACTCAATCTACTGTCATTCAGCCAGCACGGCTGAGTGTGTGTGATGGGGGCTGATGGGGGAACAGGGGACCTATTACACACACTGTTAGGCACACGCAGATAAAAAAACATAAAACTGGAGAAACACACTCACAAATACTGTTGTGTGTAAATTTGGAAGATACAAAAGTAGAGCAGCAAAGTCTCATATAACTGTGTTTCCATCAAGTTAGAGAATATTACACTGGCGTTCATTAATTATTTACAAACCCTTACCTCAAGGATTTAAACTTGTGATGAAACTTTGAGTCTTGATATTTTGTGACTTTTCGTACCCCCTTTTGTCTGTTCAAAAGACAGGACAGTTCCCACAATGTGATTGGATGAACAAATTCCAGAGAAATACCTGGTACACATAACCTCCTCTCTCTGCTGAGGGAATCGACTGGAACAGACGGTCATAGTCACACAAACACACACGCACGCACAGACACACACACTCTGTTTCTATGACAACTGCTGTGTGAAAAGATGGGGAGAACGAGAAGAAAAATCGAAATGAGTAGAGCAATCATTTCATTGCTGTTCGAAATTAAAGCCTGGCTTTGAGATTGGGTTGGCAGACAAGGATGACATGGTGGCAGGTTTGGAGGGAGGGACATCAGATGGCGGGAAATAATTATGAAGAAAGATAAACAGGTAAACAAATGGAAAGAGATGGAGAAGAAGCTATTGGTTTATGGGAAATAATTAATAGGTATTGTTAATGTCACTTGGGTTGACGATGTAACTACCTGGGAAGTAGCTTCATAGCTTTTACTTTCTTTTGAATCAATGTGTCATCTCTGTCCTGTGTGGTTTTAAACCTCTACAATGAATATCCATCATCCCTCAGAACTTTGCCAGCTAGAGATGCGCTGCTAGTTTTATTTCCAATGTATCATTCGTTGCACTAATCGCCGCGTTGAACAATGTCATGACCGTGTTTTCACGACCAAAAGGCGCATCGCATTAAAAGGCCGTAGCATTAAAAGACATACCGCAGCATGCACACACCCCAAAACATAAGCTAGCATGCGAGAGGGAGCAAAACAGAGTTCAGTTATACTTTTTTGAAATATTAAAGTATTTAACACATCAGGTTTCCTCACGTCATTGTCAGCCCTCAGAAATGATGTCAGCTTTTGCGAAAGCGTGAACAACAGTGCAAGCATGCACGTTCGCCCAAGTATCCACAATCCATTTGCAAATTGCTGCCTCACAGTTTTAGAAAAGCTTAGTTCACCATTTGTCATCCCTTAACAATTTGTATAAGTATGATGTCATATATGGGGCTTTGCTGGAGGCAAAAACAATTAGCGCCAGTTAGCATATTTCAAAAGCATTGTTTACATTTTAGTGAGTAACTCAACTTAGTAAGTAAACTCACTGTCCACGACCGTAATTATTACTTTAACAAGGTGACCCTGTCTGACAGACGATATTTAACTCAGGTGATTAATCCAAAAGAATTTAACTCAGTTAAATATTTTAACTTAGTTAACTGCCATATTAGCTGTCTTTAGCACGTCTCAGAACAAAACACTTTGTTCAAGTTACCACTGGGCCTTGCAAACCAACACTGCTGGAGTGTGGCGCTTGTGGGCAGTTTTGAGAATTGTTTTGAAAATAAATACCTGCAAAGATGTCTCCATTCAGATCGTATTCAAGAATCCAAGAAAGCTATAAGAACAGTCTTTGAATTAAATATACTTCATATTTGGTGATTTAATATCTGTTATAGGCTTCGCAAAAAAATAGTAGTTGAAAAATGCGATTAATCACAATTGATCATGGATTTTTTTGTGATTAATAGTTAAAAAAAATTAATCACTTGATAGCATATTTGTATATATATATATATATATATATATATATATATACATACATACATACATATATATATATATATATATGTATACAGAAAAAGATGTATATAAACAAAGCATATTTTTTTCTGACATGAGATAAATAAACATATGAAGAGCAGAGTAAGGCTCGTTTTATGTATGGTTTTCAATTTCTAATGTTTAAACAAAAACGGGATATGGCTTGTTCTTGTTCAATGGAAACAGCAATGTCCTTTCAAGTTCAACACATGAATGTTTAGAACTGCAGCACGTGACGTCTTAAAACCCAGTGACGTTTGTCTCAAACATCAATGTGCAGGCGCGCTGAGCCACAAATGCACATGCAACAATTCACAAGTAGAATTAAATATTTAGAAATGATATGTTTTGCACACAACATTAGCAAACATGTAAATCACACATATTTTTGTGGTTCTCAAACAAGTGGAAATCACAAATATATTTGTAAATTTGATGGAAATCTCTCCTGAGATAGTACCAATAACGCTAAACTCATTGTTCATTTTGATTCTACAGTCTACCTAATACAAGTCTTTAAATATATGTCTAATAGCGTCAAGGGTGCTGCGAATATATGAAAAGGTTAGCTATAATTGTTTTGACTGCAGCAAGGTTCCAAAGGACACTCTCACATCAAGTGTATCATATGGAAAAGTATATTTAAAAACAGCGGAGATCTTTTGCATAATTGTCTATTTTTTAATAGGAAATGCGACAGTCCTGATAGAAAATTATTTTTGCATAATGGTGCTGTATGCGAATAATACTGCATATTGTGAAGAAAAGCTGTCAGATTTACGATGGTTTGGTCAGTGATGTGCATTAATGATGAGATTATTTTGTCTTTCTGGAGGAGTTTTGATGCAGTCTCACAGTATTTCTATGGAGGTTTGAGCAGAGGCTAGTCTTTACTGCACCACTGCACTGATTTTAAGTATGCACCCTGTAGTGTCTACTTTGGCACTGCAGGTCTGGCATCTATACTGCTGTTTTAAAATGAATATCTTTGGAGGGCTGGTATGAAATTAACTTATAATGGTAGTAATAAAGTTTACTAAAATGTAGGCTCCACCATATTTCAAAAGTCATTACTGTCTGAGACACCAATGCACAACGTGAAATGGGTAGATAATTAATTCAACAAAAGTTCACAATGTATAATCGACCATACATCGAATCTTGGCTATGATGGAGTGAATTTGAAGCTCTAAATGAAGTGCTATTGCATCATCAGTGTGCGTCCACCTCAGGATGCTGTCATGGCATGTCAAGTTGCTGTAATGTCTGCCACAGTGCTGCTTAAGTGTGTTGAAAAGTAAAGAAAGAAAAGGTATTTAGGAGAAAGAGGCACGGCTGGTTGGTTGCGGAGTCAGTGCTACGAACGAAGGGGGCACTGAGTCCAGTTTAGCCGACAAAAACGCTCATTGAAGTGGATATTTCAACACAGACAGCCTGCACATTAAAAGAATGTCTGCGAAGGGCGCAACTTGAGTGCAGTCTATTAAACCAATTATTTGTTTGGAAGCCAGCAAGCACATAAAAGCCATGTTTTGTTTGATTTAAGTCGTCTTGAGTGCAAGAGAATTGCATGATTTTTTGCTCATTTTGCTGAACATTGCATTCAAAACATGGGACAGCACACTTGAAAAAACAAATGACGCATGTAAATTCAGAAAGGAGTTTGTCTTTGGTGATATTGCATGATCCTTCTTGTGATCATTCAAGAGATGCAAAAAAAAATAAGGATCATTGTTGTTTCTGGCGTTTCAAAAAATGTTTACACAAGCAGAAAAGATTAAGTCAACCCCTTGCCACAATAACTGCAATAAAGCACAGCGGTGATGGTTTGTAGCTACCTTTTAGAATCGGTACGTCACAGGTTTGATAAATGACATTGGGTGTTTTTAATTAATTAATTTGCTTGACTTCTCAAAGGCTGCCAGGATGGCCGAATGGCTGCCAGGATGGCCGAATGGTCTAAGGCGCCGCGTTCCGGACCCAGTCTCCCCAGGAGGCCTGGGTTCGAATCTCGAATTTCCCCATTGTGGGACTAATAAAGGGAATATTATTATTATTATTATTATTATTATTTTGCACATTCTGGTTGGTAATAGATCAGGTGTGGGCAAACTACGCCTCAGGGGCCACTTGCGGCCGTTAAACATTTTACTCCGGCCTGCCGAACTTGAAAAAAATTAAATGAATAAACCTTGTTAATGTTTTATTTTCAAAATACTGTCTTTTTTTAAAGACATATATTGTTGTAATGCTTTTGTTCACTGTCATTTAAAATTGAATGTATTTTTTTTCTCTGATGAGGTGAGGTTACCAAAACACTCCATCCAACTGCTCCTGTCAAATTTTAGAACCTATTGTGGCCCACCAATCAAAAAGTTTGCCCACCCCTGTAATAGATGAACTGTGAACAGGCAAGTTTGATCGTTTGCTTATTTGGCCGGCCATCAGATGCAGCCTTGGATGCCCCTTGTTAGTCGACAAGAAACAATCAAGTTTTAGGATGCACAAAAATTATGAAGTTATTCATAATTTTGATGAATATAAAATATTTGCAAAACCAAAATAAGTCACCTTAATGAAAGACTGAGAATATAGCACAGTCCAACATTAAACTACACACTAGCATTTAAGAGCAAACTGATTGCATGCTTCAGAAGGAGGAAAAAGACTGACACATTTTGGTTTCTAAATAATGTAGAATAAAAGTGAAGTGAGGGAAGAACTTACGTAAAATGTGACACATCTTTCCATTAACACTGCTTTTCCGTCCCTAATATAAAAACGGGGTGTTCCATAATTGATGTAAAACTCTATATCACATTTGTAGAAAATAGAACATGATCCACTAATGTTGGGCTGTTCTTTGAGAGTGGCCATGTTTGAGTTGGCAGAACAATTGACAAATTCCAAAATGTGGAGAGGAAGCAGTGTGTTGTTGAAAATTGGCAGATTTGAAGTCTGCAGACAACGAGGTAGGTTTGTTTTGCTCAACTCAAGGCTGGCTAACACACTAAAACAAACGGGTAAGAAAATTAACTTTAAAATGAATGAGAATGAGCGCTACATTTGGAATGAATGAGGGCTAGCGGCGAGCTTCACGATCGCCTAATTTCATCCATGGCACACATGAAATTGTAAATATAATTCAATGTTAATGTAAAACACAAAATGTGTATTCTGTATTTTTGGCTCGACGGCGGCCGGCCGGCAGCTTAACATTAAAGCTAAAATGTTATGGAAAAACGACTTACAGTATATGGACGTAATAAATGGTGTAATTAAAATATAGTACGTAAATATACTTGTAGTTTCCTTAAGTGTCGCTTTGTAAGAATTTCAAGATGCATTCCCTTGTGCTGCCTGGAGTTGTCCTCTGAAATAACAATGGTGCATTATGATCTTTAAAGATGACACAATGTTTTTTTTGCCAACCCGGCCACCGCCCCCTTCGCTATGTGCTGAGGGCCAAATCAGCACAGTCTTTCAAAAGCCACAGCGAGGCGAGGACAGCCAGAATGAAGTGTGCAGGAACTCTTTAATTTGTTACAAGGCAGAGTGATATCACTGTTTCATCCATTCTATCAGAGGCTGCGATACACATCTTGTAAATATATTCTCCTCTTGTCTATCTCTCCCTCACCAACCAGCCCTCTCAATCTTCTCTGCACTTTGCTGTTATCATGGTGATCGATGGCAAGGTGATTATTATTCCTCTAGCAGAGCCCCCGCACGTACACGTGCTGACCTAACACATCATCATATAAATCACAAACAGAAGGTACGCAGACACGCGCACCGCACACACGCATACACAAGGATAGAGGTTACAAGATGTGCTACCGATAACCTGCAGTTACAAGGTTAATGTGACGGAGTACATACGGCCCATGTCAAACAGGAACATTCATGTTTGACTGCCAGGTAAGCGTACTTCATCACGCCGCGCGGAGGTTCACACAGTCAACAGTCAAAAGACTACAAAGTATTTGTGACATTTTCTCACTGTTTGCTCCGGTTGTCGCAAATTTCCCATAAAGACAGTACCTGTGTGGAAAATACTCATTTTTTCCGCCTCTAAATTAGCACTCAGTAATAGCGACCAGGAAAGAGGAAACTGTAAGTGATATTGCTATTAGGAAGCCCAATCAAATTAGTCTTGAAAAGAAGAAAGAAATAATAGATAAATGTGAGATTGGTGTACATGTCATTGATCTCCCAACGCAGTTTGGTTTGCGGAATCAACCTTCGGTTACGGAGCAGCTGTGCAACCACTACTAAATTAAGTTTGTGAAATAAGGTTCAATAGTACTTGAAGTCAGAGACCCTTTGAATAATTTTCATTTAGCGTAATCAAATAAAATGTTTCTGACATTTCTATGCATTGTACTGAGATACAGTATCTTAGTTGAATTGATACGTATGCAGGTGTGCAAAGATCCAAACGTTAAACCATCATGCGACTTATACAATTCACATCTGTCACATTTAGTACAGAGGCAGTTTTTCAAATTTAAAGCTGATTATTTGATGTAGGCTCAAAAAATATCAATGCCGAGTGGTAAATCTTACTGTACATAGAACAAGCCTTGGGTTTCTTCGTTCATTCCTCAATGTGACTGAACCCTTGCTTTTCAAAATATTGAGTGGCATTGTTTTTAATAGCTTACACAACATGTTCACACTGACAACCTAGACATCTAAGATTGATATTTTCGGCTTTTATCTGCTTGCTATCTATACTATAAGGCAGTGATTCTCAAATAGTGGGGCGCGCACCCCATGCTGAGGGGGGCGCGTGGGACCCTGGGGAACATGTTTTTTTTTTTTGCATAGTTTTGGGACCGAAAAAGGCGATCTCAGACAACGCGAGTTTGAGCTCATCAAAGCTGTTTGTTCACGCAGTACTGATTTAAAAAAAGCGTCGCCCTGTCACGCAATATGGATTACAAAAAAGCGTCGCCCTGTCGCTCGTTGACCCGTAAGTGGTTTCTTTCGCCGCTCCTTAAATGCCCCGCGCCGCAGCAGAACAGACTTTATTTGAACTATATGTAAGTCCGCACACAGCAGAAGCAACAAGCTACGTGATGGCAAATAAACGACTCTGTAAACAAGTAGCGTGCCTAACAAGGAGGCGAGCAAGGAGGCGCTAAGTGCGCTAATCGGTAAAATGAATTGCTTCGATGGACGCTCGACTTTTAACAGAAGTCTGACTTGAACCGCGTTTGGGCGGGGAGCCTGCAGCTACGAACAGAAATGTTGCATTGCAACCATTACGTATCTGAACATAAAATAAGACCAGGGCTACGTTAGCAATTTAGCAGACGCTCTCAGGCTGCAACACGGAAATGGCTGACGTCATCACAACGAAGAGGTTCGACGTCAAACGTATTGTTAACATAAAAAAACGTATAGTAAACATTAAGACTGTTGCTTTATGTTATTCCGATAGAATTTTTGTTTAAAATCCCCCTGGCTCTTTTTGTCTTTTCTATAATATGTACGTATTAAAAACTGTTTGGTTTGTTCATGTTAATAAAGTTAAAAAAACAAAACAAAAACGTATAGTAAATATTTATCATCTCATCAATATTTGCACAACAGTACAAATTTCGAGATCCTCACAATAGTCGTTCTCAAAATGATATATTTTTTATCCATTTAGCTTTGTTATTTTATTGACAATCTAACATTAATATACAAAGAACACGTACATTAGTACGAAATGTAAAATAAAATGGTGGTGGGGGGACGCAAATTGTTTTCTTCTTGGTAGAAGGGGCGTGACAGGAAATACCATATTGTCTCGATATTATCAGATGCACGCGTCCTCATTCTCCTCATGCTGGCTTCCGACGTAGTATTGGAGTTGTAATATTGCCAGTCGCGACCAAAGTGTGAAATTTAACACCTGAAACTAATTACCCACCCCCCTTAGTGTTGAAAATAAATGTCACTGTTGCACTGATCGCTACGCATCTAATTAACGGAAATGGCGAAGTCGCAATGGCTCTGCAAATGCGAACTTTGAACTTCACAGACAAATAAATTAGTATGCGCCAATTTACCAGCAATGTAGTAGAAGTGGCTATTTATTTTTTTTTTTTACTATTACGGAAAATGTTTTCTTACAACTTCAAATTTCAGTATCGGAATGTTCTACCAGAAGTGGTATTTTAGGACTCTCGTAATCCAAGCAAGACCAAAAGTACAAAAGTTGTAAATATTCAAAATTTAAGCACCTTTATATGTCTCACGTTGAAGAAATGTGCATTGTATCAGCAGCAGTAGTGGATACAGAAAATAGAAAAATAGCATGCCGGAGAACACATTCGCCTAAGAAGTACATGGCACAAAAGAACAACTTAAAATATATTATAAATATTTGAACTAAAGACAATCAATAAATAAATCTATCAGCAACATTCTTTGTTGAGTGCCTGTTGTTAATTATGATATTTGACATCGAATAACTCTTCAATACTTTTGTTGTAACGCTATTTATTTGATACATTTTGCTTCTCTAATGTGAACAAAATTAAGCTATTCAGATGATTCAGTTATGAAATTCTTATTAATTACAAATCCCTTCAAGCTTAATTTCATATTGTGATATATACCGTTATCATCATCACATCACATCAGATAAGCCCTGAAAGAAAACTCACTTCATGGTGCGAAGGTCCCAGCCTCTTATGGCTGTGTCACTTGCAGTGGCTAGCTGGCTGCAGTTATGGTGAGGGCTCCACTTGCCAGAGGTGAACTTAAGTTGTCCTTTTCCCTCAAGCATAGCAGTGCTGGAGACCTGCAAAGGATCACAACCCAAATGAGCAACATCTCAAAAACAGGCATTTGAATTGTATCAAATAGCTCAGTCAAAGCACTTCATTGAATTTTCCAAGAAATTTGAGGTTTTTTTTTACCTCGCTGTTTCTTGAAGTGTGTTATTAAAAAAATAAAATGCAATTGCAATAAAATGTTCTTTACGGCTTCACTAGTCTAAACCAAACATTCAATTGTGTTTGTGGAATATGAGTTAAGCAACAAAATCCACCAGTTTTTAGCCCGATCAGGGGGCGGCCAATTTGTCATTTCTGTCGAATGACAATGACATCACGGTTGCTCAGGGCTCAGCTAACGACAGAGCCATAATTGGTTGTTAGCTGAGTTCTGAGCAATTCTGATGTCATTTTTGATTGACAGAAGTGACTAAATGGCAGATAAAAAACGGTTGGATTTTACTGCTTAACTCATATTCCGCAAATGCAATATTAATCAGAATGGCATGTTTCAACTAGTGGGCCTACATTGAACATATTCTTGTCAAGAAGATTTTGGGATGACTTCCCCTTTAAGAAGGTCTGGATTTCATTTAAATAGACAGGTCACCAATCCTTTTAAAATTAAGAGTTACCTCGACTGATTAATGCGAAGAACTACTAGTTGAATATACGAAATGAAGGTGGAGTAAAGCAGCCAGGCGAGGGTGTACTCAGGACAAAAATATTCACACTCCCCACCTCTCCCAAATTTTAGAGATTTAAATTAACAAACATCAATACAATGCTAGGGAAACTATGGTACTGGGGGAAAATATTAGCTCATGTGTATGTCGAGAACATGCAAGCATTTCTATAACTGAATGTAAGGTGAATAGAGCATTTTTTGTTTTTTTGCACAAGACAGCATGGTTGTCAATGGATATTCATCAAAACTGCTATTTGTGTCTCAGGGCAACAATGAAAAAGGAAAATAATCGAAGACACTTCAAGGACTTCACACACAGTCTTTCATCATGAAAGTCCAAAAGTGGAATGATATTGATTCTACAAACTGGATTTGGATTATTTTTCCACTAAAAGTAAGATGTGCCAAGCAGCCATAAAAAAAAAAAGAAAAAAAAAACCATGATAATCCTCATGTTTTTCCTTTCCTCCAACTGTCTGCATCCAGATCTTTTTGCTTTTCGTATATTTTGTATTTGCCCTACAGTCACGCTGTTTAGGCAGTGATCATCAATCGAGCTGTCACCACACAACTCATGGGAACCTTCTCATTATTTCTCCAATAGCATACAAACAATGCCATGAGTGAGTGAGTGAGTGAGTGAGTGAGTGAGTGAGTGAGTGAGGAGAGCAGTCGCGGCTCCGTGTTCCCTTAAAGGATTTTAACGCCTCTCAAACATGGCACCAAACATGCTGCTTGTCCTTTTCGGGGTCACATGAGGGGAAACAAATCAAGTAAGAAGAGAACGTTCCAAATTAAAATGGATTTTAACTGAATATAATGAGAGAGTATTGTGCATAGGATGACCAAACAAAGTGATTGAAATAATAATAAAAGGACAAGAATGATGGTACCCTTAACATAATACATTGTTGCACAACAATTCTCCAAATGGCTCCTTCAATAGGATCTAGATCAGGGATCATAGAAGGCCACTTTAGAATAGTTCAATGTTTTGCTCTTGTACAACTCCATTGAAAACAAAAATGTGTTCAGAATGATCCATCCAATCATCCATCCTTTCAATGTCTGTGCCGCTTATTGTCCAAGGGTCATTGGTGTGCTGGAGCCTAGCGCAGCTGTCTTCTGGGCAAGAAGCCGGGTACACCCTTAACTGTTCGCCAGCCAATCGCAGTGTTCAGAATTAATCAAACACATTGAAACTCGTGTTAAAATTAAATCAACACACAAAAGCATGATCAGATTTAACACCAAATAAAGCTAGGCTGTTTTAGTTGGCTTTTCCTGGTATTTAGTTGTTTTTTGAATTACCGCAGATGTTTGGTTTTTCTGCCAACACTTGCATGCATTCTTTCCATTACCTGCATCTAGACCAGGGGTGGGCAAACTTTTTCATTGGCGGGCCACAATGGGTTCTAAAATTTGACAGAGGCGCCGGACCAGGAGCAGATGAATGAAGTGTTTTGGTAAGCTCACCTCATCGGAGAAAAAAAATATTTAAAAAAATACATTTAATTTTAAATGAAAGGGAAGAAAAGCATTACAACAATATATATGTCTTTGAAAAAGGACAGTATTTAGAAAATAAAACATTAACAAGGTTTATTCATTTAAATGTTTTCAAGTTCGGCGGGCCGGATTAAAACGTTTAATGTGGCCCCTGAGCCGTAGTTTGCCCTCGCCTGATCTATATGCAATGCTGTGTTTGTGACAATCATACTTGGAATTATGCCCCCCATAAAAATCAACTTTGGTTTCATTGGACCCCAACACATTTTTCTCCCATGTGCTTGGGAGATTGGAAGTCTGTGTTTTTTCCTTTGCAAGATTCCCTTTGCAATATGGATGAAAAAGATTTTGAAATGACACACAAAAACCTGGAATTTGAACAGGGGTGTAGAGACTTTAACTATCCAATGTATGCGAATGATCCTCCTTCATATACATACACGCTCATCCAAACACCCACATTGACAACATGCTAATCTAGGCCAAGGCCTTGTGAGAAAGAAATAGATCGGTTGAAATGAACACACAACCCGCTGACAGATGGAGGAAATGGGAGACAGGAAAACCAGGGTGAGAAGCGGAGCAGGGAGGAATGGAGAGATATTAGCAATCTCATCAGTACGAGAGGAATTTGTCTTGACTGCCAAGTTTTTTTTCTCATCTTTTTCATTCCCTCTCCCCTAATCAAGCACACTCTCTTCCCACATCCATACATCCTGTTCTGCCTCCCAGCCTGCATCTTTCCAATCAAGCTTGGCCGTCCATTGCTCCCTCCATCTTCCTTTTCTCATTATACAGCCTCCCCCGATTACTTTCCAACTCTTCTCTTCCCCCTTGATATGGGATTTAATACCTCTGCTGTCCAGTGTTGGTGTCAGAAGATCGGATTAAGACCTCACACGCCCCTGTGGTTGTACTCAACCTCACATTGGGGTCACTACTTACCCGAGCACACAAAATCTGAAAGCAGTTGTCCAACTATAACCTTATAACCCTAAACGATGGAACATTGAAAATCGGTATGTACATTAGCTCTCCCCAAGAGGAAACCACTTAACTTCACAAAAAAAATAAATAAATAACTAGGAATTTAAAAATAAATTAATTCTGAGAACAAAAATATTGAAACATCTTTCAATTTTGACCAACTCTCAATTAGTGACCTCTGACTTCAGACACGGTTTTCAAAATCAATTGACAAAAATTAAGTCTTCCTAGAAGAATGAAAGCTGAGCTTTAATCAAAATAGCTTGAAAATAAGTACAAGGACAATTTGAAATGTACAAATCAGTATTCAAACCGTGAGATGAATGATTTTGAACTGAACTTTTTTTTAAAAGCACCATGGATACTGTGCAATATCTTCTTATGAAACTACTGAAAGAATGGCCAATAGCCAGCACCACTGCAACACATTTCTCTCATGACAATTCCATTTGGGAAGAATGTTTAACAAATTCACCAAACGCTAATAGTCATGTCACAGTATGAGCCAAAGCATTTATGGAAAAAAAAAATATTTATGTGAAATAGCACAACTTTAGTAGTTAATGAGGTTAGTTATATCATTAATATACATAACGATACTATAAAAATCTTGAAGGGGAAGTGAACCTAAAAATAATTCTTCACCAAAAAATGCAGGGCCGCTAGGCTAAACATGGCATTCTGACTAATTATGCGTTTGTGGAATATGGGTTAAGCAGCAAAATCCAACTTCTATTGTAGTTCCCAGACTAAAATTTGATACTTTTTCCCTGCTCTTTGAACCATGCAGCTTTTAATGTGACGCAGTTTACTTAGGAATTTTGACTGACGGGTTTTAAATCGCTAATAAATTCACCCATGGTTTCGTCACATCTGACACATGAAATGACCGAACGTCACAGTGGACCAATGAAACTGTCCGAGTCTGCCCTCATACTGAATATTCATCAACCATTTGCATTCGGAGTACAGAGATGTGAGGGCGGGGAGAGCTCTCTGAAGACAGAAATTCAGAAGTTTGTATGCATATTGTTGCGCGGCCGCAATTGGCAGTCAAAAGTCGAATCTTGAGTTGACAACAAGAGTGACTAAAAAAGGTTCTGGGACAGCACTGGGTAACTAGCTGCGGTTGGCATTCTTTGGAGCCACACCTGCCCAGGGGCAGACTGCCGGCACCAGGGCTGCCAGTGTGCGCCTACGGCCCCTACAAATACCACCAAACATTCACAACCAGACATACACCACTGAGAGTGACACTGGAGGCAAGGTGGGTGAATTGTTTTGCCCAATTAGGCCACAACAATACAGACTAAGAAGGAGCAGGGGAGGCTTCAGGTAGCACCCCCACCCTCCGGTTACTGGACAACCTGCTCAAATTCTGAGCCACGACCTCCCCATTTCATGTGAGATGCGGGATAGACTGGTAATCAATCACAAGGCACATACAGAAAACAACTACACAACTATTTTCTTTCCCAACTACAAAAAATATAGAAGGAGGGGGTTATGGTGAGCTGGGTATGAAAGAGATTAGTGGACTCTTCTGGTGTCACAGAGAATGAGGACGCGTGCATCTGATAATATCGAGACAATATGGTTGTTATCAAATAATGAGTCTAGTATTGTGAGAAATAGTGTGTGTTTATGTTACGTGGTTTACAGTGTACTGTGTGTGTGTGTGTTTGTGTCTTACCGTGGCTTGTGTGGAGCTCTCTTGCAGATCCCAGAGAAGTACATGGTTATCAGCCAATGAAATCACACGCTTGCCATCTCCCATAGGCTCCCACAGTACACTGTGGATAGATTCAAAGCACACACACACACACACACACACACACCCCATTGTTTAACAAGCACATTAACATTATGAAATGAACAGGAGGCATCAACTAGTGTAATCACTGACACATGTACACAATCTGTACAATCTCACGAGATTGTACAGATCGTGTACATGTGTCTGCCTTTATACAGGTAACTCCAAAAGCATGCTTGCAGGACCGCAATGCATCCTAGCAGTCATGTTTAACCCCACATTCCAATACATAAGTGGATGAAACCACAACTAAGAATGGAGTTAACTCCACCTAGTGGTAAGTAAGTCAGGGGTAAATCTGAGTTGCATCAACCGTACACGTCTGTAAAGTATAAAAATAAATATATAAAATTATAAATAAAATAACTAAAGAAAAAACTAATATGGTCAACATCGGAGAATAAGCCTACTTGGTCCATGTTGGTAACTTCAAGTAATGTTACAAACAAAAATGTGAGCATGATTTAAATGGTGACTAATCTACTTCTGCAGTCACATTGGCATGCCAGCTCTGACAAAGGTCTCAACTTTGAGTCTGAAAAGCTGTGTTCTGTTACTTTTTGTAATAGCAGTATTATATTATTAATTAGTGAATAGTATATCATGACATAGCATCTTCATTGAGCAATTCCTGACAACAAAAGACCAGAGCTAAACATTCTGATTCTGTCATTGGAGTGGTCAAATACACCAATGAGATACACTTGCCTCACTGGTTTTGGATAAAGTGGTTTATTCTGCTGCATGTCTAGCTTTGATTCAATCCGCACACTATGGTCTGCATAGTTTTGATTCCACACCTGCTTGGTCATTCTTCACTGTGCTCAGCATAAAGTACAATATGTATTCTGTGCCTTGGAAGTGAGCAGTCCCGTAACAGGGTAGCTTGAACTGTTGCTTTATAATTCCCTTGGAATGCTGATTGGCTCAATCATACACTTACGTGATTAGTTTTATGGGTTTTTGATTTTAGGTTTGGTGGCTAAGAAAAAGGTGGGAAAGTTCAACAATGCAAATAGAAAGATGCAAATTCTGGGTCCTGTCTGCTTTAAATAATTGCTGTCACGCTGCTCTCTTGGCAAATTGGTGCATCAGAAGAGTAAGAGTGAAGATGGGATTTACACATATGGAAAAGGGGCTGGTGCCCCGCTGTGAAATGAAAGATGTACCAACAATGGTCACATGAATAATTTGAATCTAACAAAAATAATGATACATAAAAATGTCATTAAAATTAACCATGGAACAAGAAATAAATAAGCATAAGCATTTGATGACAACCAACCAATGAAAATCAATCTAATTGTGGTTCACCAGAATTATTTAGAAAAAAAACTCATGAAACAGGGCTGGACTAAAATACTAGCACTCTTAACTTAATATTTTCTTGTTAATTTTCAATGAGACTTAGGCTCCTGCCAGCAGGTATTTTGGCCTACTCTTCATACGCAATCTGCTTCAGTTCTCTCATTTCTGAATGGTGCTTTCTCCATATTTCAGCTCCTTCCACAGATGTTCAATCGGATATAAATCAGGGTTGAGAAAAGGCCACTTCAGAATACAGTAAACACCACTCCTTTGTGAGGGTTACGTTCCAGAAGACTCCCTGCAATAAGTGAAATACGCCATACAGAAATACACCTGCTACAATTTATTATATAATTTAAGTCACTTAAACTTTTAAAGTCGTTCAACACACGTTTAAAACAATACAAACACATTCAAACATGTCTAATATATTAGGAGAGCAAGATCGAGGAATAAAAAAAAAAAATACTGGACAAAAAAAAGGCAGCACTCATGATTCACGATGACGACTATACACACTACATTCCCATTGCAACACGGAAATAAATAAACCTGTCACATATTCACATTTCACGCCTGCATGACAACTGCGCATTAACATGGTCTCAAACCTTCTACATGGTGCCTTTTTTATCCTTACAAACATGGATATGGGCAGTTGCTGACTGGTTATATTTCTTCTTTTGTATAGTGGGTGTTTCCTCCAATGCTGTTTTGGTACCGCAGGTGCAGACCAATGTCAAGATGCCACTCCCATACAGGAAAAGGGAAAACACAGATGTGAATCAGCAAGGTTTAAGATCAATTTTAAAGATCGCGCTTTCTTTATTGACAGAATAAAATCGCCAATTAGCGGCTGGAAAAAACAGAGCGATGATCTGATTGGCTCCCATGAAGTCCAATTTGGCTCAAATAAAGACGGCCATTGTGATCTGACTCTTATGTACCGTGACCTTGGAGTCCACCTTCAATGTCTTTGGAGGATATTGAAGGCTTTCCAGTTACTATTTGTATTATCCATCTCTTCAATTTGTCATAATTCTTTCTAATGCAGCCATGTCCACGTCCAAGGATCGTTGGCTACAATCCTGTGGATCGTAAATTTCGGAATAATATATGAAACTGTAGTCACCTGTGACGCTACTTGGAGATGGTCTTATAGCCTTTACCATGTTTGTCTATAATTTTCTTACTAATTTCCGGAGACAGCTCTCTCATTCGTTTCCTCTGGTACATATTTAATAAAGTCCATCCCATGTCACTGTTTAAATAATTTGACTGAGTGATAACAAGTTTGAAGACATTTTTTAATTTATTATTACCTTGATCAGATTCCTGTTATTTCAGTGACCAATGAGGGTATTTCTTTCATTAACAAGAGTAGCAATCCTGTCCATGTGTATTTACGCTTGTACCTTTCCGAAAATTAGATTTATTGCAACGTCTGCCTGAAAATTGCTCTCAACACAAATGAGCTTCAGCAGTCATTCTCGGGTGTTAGACGTCAAAGTCTGGTAGTGGCTGGTGGCATTCGGAGGTAAGCAAATTCATGGCTAGACTTCAACTCTGCCATACCACATCATTATCTTAAATAAAGAATAGAGAGACAAAAACTGTGTTGGAGCAGTCCTGATGCTTATATATTCGTGAAACTGTCGTAAGATTTAGATCATTTGTAATGATGTGTTCTCTATGTGTTGTTAATGGTATGGCAGGTTTCTGATTGGTTGATTGATTGATACACATATCAGGTTGTGTTTGGATAGACTTCACAATAAAACGCATGTGGAATTTTTGCATCAGCAATTCTATTGGAGTGATTGCTGGAAACTGTTTTTCAAAAGTTTACCGTGATTTGGCCAACTTACAGTTTGGACATATGCTTCCCATAGATGGTCTGTGGTGTGTCCAGGATATTTCAAAACAATTAAATCATACTATTACAGCTTTACAGCTAAAGAAACAATGTTTCAAACCTAATCTTTTTACCACTTTTTGAGTTTGAACTTTTCTGTTTAAGCGTTCGCATATATTTTCTGTACTGTTCATTTAGATCACTGAAAATGATCATTTGCTTTCAAGCTAAATGTAATTACTGGCTCACTACTTGAGGAGATTGTTGCACAATGAAACAAGTTAGTTTTCATTAGAAAAAAGAAGGATCTTTGTTCTTATAAAAGCTTGAAATACACCGAAGCCATGAAAAATAAAACAAATCAGGATCATTGTACTGTTAAAAAAGTCTTGAGTGATTCAGAGAGTCAACAGAATTGTTCAGATCAAGACAAATTAGGGAGAATTTCTGTCAGGCAAATGTATTAAAAGAGCAGCTGCGGAAACAATCCACTGAATGAGTGAATTTGAAGCTGCTGGTGTCTCTGAGGTCCCCCAAGGCGTCCAGTCATTCAGATAAACTATTTTGGCCACCCGCCTACCAATGCCCACAAGGTGGAACAATGGTCTTAGAAATGAATGTTAATTTTTAAAATGAATGATTTTGCATGTTCAGTTCATTGAAGACTTAACTGCCCTTAGCTGTGACTGAGTGTCAATGCATGCCTCTCTATATGTGCCTTGCACTTGGTTGCCGCCCAAAAGCTGGGCTGGGATATGCTCCAGCTGACCCGCAACCCTAGTGAGAATAAGCAGTAGAGAAAATGGATTCAAGGAGTGGTGGATGTTTTGGGTTGGAATAATGATGTGAGAGGGTAGGACCCTTCAGGGGGCCTGAAGGTGCATTCTCAAAGAGGCATGTTGAGTTTGAAACTGACCCTTTGATGCTATGGTCTAAAAAGAACAGTGCCTTCCGCCAAAAAAATAATTATCATGCAAGACGCTGCAACTATCACCACGGAAGCTATAGCTGCTATTGTTTTGAAGAAAAAAAAAAAACTCAGTGTGGCCACAATCAATGTGGAGAACCTGTGGAGTACCCTTAAAAATGAAGATGAAGGTGGATGGCACAGTACCTGCAAACAGTAAATCTGGGAGGCAATTTGTACGCACTCAAATGAGATACAGGCAATAACTACTATTTTGATGGATTAGAAAGTTGTAAAGGTGAGTTGTGTACTACACAAAGGCAAACATACCGCCCATAGGAACATTCAATATTTGATACAAAATCCCACATCTTTAATTTTCCCACCTGACCCAAACATGCACACACTAGTAAGAAAAAAATAATCAATGTGAGTGCGAATACAATGTGTTTTGAGGGAGGAGGATAAAAGGAGGAGGGAACCAGACCAAAGCCATTCATCTAACCAATAGTGCCGAGCATCGCCAAAAAGATGCTCACACATGCATACAAGCATGCACACAGACCTGATGTCCTCGTGCGAGTCACTTCTCTTGACTTAGGGTGTTGAGATGGGGTAGCAAAAAAACTATCAATCTTTATACATTGGCATTCCTTGACCCGACCTTTGACTGAGACACACACACACACACACGCACACACACATGCACATGCGCACACCCACGCACATGCAACAACCCACACTTCTTTTTTCCTTCCTCCATCTTTATCTCTTCCCCGCAGACACAGTTACAGTATGCATCACTTTAACTGATTGGCATCTCTAAAAATGATAGCAATCGAGGGATACTGATGAACAGTGGACTAAAATGAGAAATGAGCTTCGATTTCCTTTCTCATAGGTAGTGAGTTATGGGGAGGCATTGTGCCTCACAAAAGACACAAGACTTGGGATGTGACTAAAATCGGAGATGTGGGCCATTCAATAGTGTGAGCCCCATAAAGTGAAAGAATATTCAAATGTCAGGGAGGTAGAGCCAAACACAAAAGAAAATAACTAACCATAAATTCTTTGCTTTCTCATAGTGTCATGGATGGATGGATGGATGGATGACTAGGATTAAAATATCCAGAGGAGTCCATACCACCAGATGGCATGTGCCTATCCCAGCTGTCTTCGGGCACTAGGCGGAGTACACCTTGAACTGGTTGCCAGCCAATTGCAGGGCACACATAGATGAAAAACCATGTGTGCTCACCTAGGGGCAATTTAGAGTGTCCAATCAACCTGCCATGTATGTTTTTTGAATGTGGGAGGAAACCGGAGTAACAGGGAGAACATGCCAACTCCACACAAGAAGACCGGAGCAGGAAACGAACCCACGACTTCCTTGAGAGGGCATCGTGCTAACCAGTCGGGCCACTGTGCCGCCCTACTTACTCATCTCAACTTCATAAATTGTATTATTAAATTGAAGCCTATACTTTCCCTTTCAGACTCTCACCTGCTAGCACACTAATATTTAGAACTTTATTTGAGTTGTAGGAGTTTAAAATCCCTTTCACTGACTTTGACAAGTACGCCATCACCACATATAATGTGACCGTGTTTTTGGCTACTGCCATCCATTGTGTATACATGTTAGCTGCGGTGGCTTGGAACAGAAAGCGATGGGTGACGTCACACTAGCCATTTGGATCCCCCCAAAACACTTACCAGGCTGCGTTGCCGTGAGCACTGTCATCTAGGTGACAAAGCAGTTCCAAAGATTGGGGGTTGTGGGCTGAGTCGTCAGGAGACTCATGGCTTCCTGTTTCCCAACTGGAGGGCATCCGCCATACTGCTGCACAGGACACCACCCGGCTGTCACTGGCTAGATGGGAACAACACATTTAATCATTCACAGATAATGAAACCAAAAAAGTAAGCAGAGCCAGAGACACTCTGGGATGAAAATGCAAAAAAAACACGGGAAATTAAAGGGGTACAAAATACGGAAAATGTATTTTTAAATTTCTTGTGCACAAATTCTCTCAGAAGTACCTGCCCATCAATGAAGTAATGAATTAAACAAATATTTTGTAAGCTTCTTATTTAAAAAAAGAAAAAATGCCTGAGATCTTTTACTGTACAAACTGTAGTATTGTCTCAAAATGGGTTTTTAAGGCCATGACTTGGCAGATAGGCGGCGCAAAAATCTGCCACTTTCGGGTGACAGCAGTGTATGAAACATGACTGCCAGATTTGCATTTAATTTTTACTGGATGAACAGATTAGCGTTACGTACCACAGTAACCTTCTGATAAACAACACGCAGTTGAGTGCGTGGTGAAAGAAAGCAAAAGGCATCAACGGGGAGTGAATGGAGACGGAGAAAGATTCAGAAGGAAAGCATGGCACTTACTTTTGTTGTAGCATGTGGTAAGTACTTCTTTGTCTGCAGGACTGGCACCAATGTTCCATATCTCTCCAGCTTGGTGGAGAAGGACATTCTTATTAATGATGTTATTTTCATCATCAAAGTCAATGACGTGGATCTTGAAGGAAGGACAACAGAAACAGAGGATAGATTGACTTTGCTTCCATTTGAATTCCATTTAAGTCATTTAAAAGCACATTCAATGTGAATAGTAGGGTTGATAAGAAAGTTGTAAAAGTAAGACATAATCCTCGCTCAGCATTTGAGTTCCGGTTGTAATGATACGGCATTGTGAGTGAAAGCAATGTGAAAAAAATACTTTTTGTCTTGCAACATCCTGCCACGGTTACATATAACATCATGCATATAATATTTCACATTCAACAAGAAATATACAAAAGCACATAAAAATATTACTTTATCAATAGCTGTTGCATCGATATATCATATCCTGAAACATAACTTGATATGTCACAGTGGTGAGTGACCTGGTATGTTCCCCAAAACAATTTTCAAAACGCCATTCTCATGGCTTCAAGAAACTTTCTTTCTTTCTTTCTTTCTTTTGAGTAAGTAGGCTATATGAGAAATATTTAATGACAATTTGAGGAAAAAAATTATGCAATCTTGAAAAACAAACAAAACTAGCGCTGTGAGCAGCTATAATGCACTTTCATTGGCATAAACGAAAAATCGTAATGATTAAACATCATAGATGAGTTGATCGGATCAAATCTGTAGAAGGAGTTTGTTCAAACAGAACATCTGTAAAAGGCCAAATAAAGGAGAAAAAAATAATTTAAAAAATCTCCAAATGACTAACTTATGTTAGGTTTAGCGTATGGCTCCAGAGGATGTTTTGGTGGGTCTTGGCTAGTTTTTAGAATTTTATTGTAAAATAGCTCTCCGCTCCCAAGCCGGAGACGTGGTGACAGAGCAGGTTCAATCCCCAAGCAAGTGAATCGGTTACACACACCAGTTTAGACATTTAATCTGCTCCAATCTCCGAATTTTCAGTCCATTATATTATTATTATTTTCGTTTATTATTTCGCTCCATATATTGCGTTACCAACTACATTGGTGCAGTTCACACAAGGTAGGCGGCAGGTTTTCAGTTATGCAGTTATATAGCTGGGTCCAAGAGTAGTATACTTGTACATCCCTACAGTTGAATCGGGCCAGTAAAGATTTACAGGGGATGCAAGCTGCAACCCTTCAACTACATTATTAATTTTGGTGCATGTTAGAGGGCAGGTCCTTGATCCGTTTTATTACTTGGGCCTTGGCTGATGTTAAAAACAATCAACAGCTATCTCAAGCCCAACAAGGTAAACTTTATTTTATATCCTACACATTTTACTGAGAGGCTTTCATTACATAGGAATCGATTCAACATGTGCCCTCAGTTGAATTCAGTTCAGGGCCCACAATGCAGTAAAAAGTGAGGTTCTCTAGGGTTGATCAGACAACTAAAGGCAGATCCCCCAACTGGAGTTACACTTGCTTTATGTCTCAGAGGACAGCACATGGGGATGCCCTGGACAGTAACTCCCACTCATATTGCCATTTACAAGTTTAATGAGAGGATGAAAGAAAGGAGCATGAAGAAGAGGCGGGGAAGAGCATCATAACATCAGAGTCCCTCAGCAACCTCAAAGTCAGCAAGGCAGCTATTAACCTTGGGTTGGTCTGCATCAAGCAGAAAAAAAATTAAGCAAAGTTATAATTTAATGGTAGTGGGGGAGTGGTACAAATAAATTCAGAGCGGCAGGACGGGGTAATTGGAGGGCCTAGTAATAGGGTCCTCCCGAATAAACCCAGGTGTGATGGGAGAGAGAACCTCCAACAGTCCCTCCCCCTAGGTGATTTATGCCTCACTCTTCCAGGCCTGGGGAGTGACTCATAACTTTGAACCACTTGGGCACCCGGCCCAGCGCTTTTAATTATGTGCTGGAATGGAGGTAGGGAGCAGTAGAGAAGGGAGGAGGGAAGAGGAGGTAAGGGATGGATAAAACCAAGCTGGCTTGTGGACCCTACTTCAGGGGCCTCTGTTCTAAAGCTCTTTAGCTGCACAAGATGACAGTAAGCGGTACGGAGGAGTAGAATGCGGGTGAGAGGTGCCAAGCTTGGGCACTTTATCTCATTAGCGGCCTTAAATGCCATGCCGACACACACTCCGATCTGTCATTCTCGCTATTGGTCTCCAAGGGATTTGAGAGGTGCTGTGCGAGTTAAGAGAGACATTTCCACCCTGCATTATGCCTAATGGGAGGTGGAGAGGCCAGAAGGCTTATGGATACAGAAGGAGCTCTCCGAGCTAAAATGCCAATCGAAAAAACATTTTTCTTCCTGTTAGTTGAAACTCAGCCGAACTAAGCAGACGATTTCTGGCCAGTAAACATGTAAAAAAGTGGCGAATGCAATTATTTCCATGAATAAAACATACATAATTGTCAACCTGCAATTGTAGGTGTGTGGTTATAGAAATAATTTTGGCTGTTCTTATTGGGATCTACCGCTATTGTTCTCTCTTAAGATAGTCTCATTAAGCAAAACATGTTTTTAATGCATGTCTGCATATGCAAGATACTTGAGGCAATGCTCCTCCAACGCATTCTCATTTTACGATGTGTTGTTGTATTTTAAGGCATTTTTTAAACACATTTGTGGAGATTGAGGAACATTTTCTTGTGTGCTTCAGTCTGGAAAGGATTTGGACTGTTTCTGTTTTTTAGCGCACCTTCAAGACAGGGGGATTTACCCCTTTAGGCTTTTGACACACCATCTAACCTACAAATATGGGTGCAACCATCAAAGAGGCCTGATTCGGTTAATTCTGAGGGTGGCCCTAAATTCAAGAACGTGGAGTTTTCATGAGACATGAGAATTCCATAGAGGACTATTTTAAAAATATGTCTCACTTTGATTGGAATTAACTTGCATCGTGGACCTGGAAGTTATTGACAGGCTACTTTGAAGGGCATGTGTTTTTGTGTTTCTTCCATCAATACGAGCCGTTCATCCTTATCGCGGGCATGCTGGAGCCTATCCCAGATATCTTCGGGCAATAGGTAGGGTACACTCTGAACTGGTTGCCAGCCAATCGCAGGGCACACAATGACGATTCACACTCAAATTCACACCGAAGGACAATTTAGAGCGTTCTACATGTTTTAATGAATCCAATAAAAAACATTTAATTATAATACCGTGCTCATAATGGAAAGCTTAAGACATGTTTCAAATTGAGAGTTGACCAGTATTGTATTGTATTGTAGTAGAGGCACATAAACAGTCATTGGAGAGTCGGTGAGTGTATATCAGACAGGTGTGACCCGTCTGCTCGTCAGCATGAATGAGCCGAGTCGGCCGGTGACAGTAATCACTTGCTGTCAGTGGCTGTGAATGTGAAATAACTCAAAACATGCAATATGATGTTTCGCCAAGACCTCAGGAGTGCAGAGGCCAATAGACGCTTAAATTCACGAGAGAATATGCGCACTGACAGATTTGTCAGCGCCCTCCACCCAGACTGTGCACATTTCAATAAGGTGCGTAACTGACGCAATTAAGTCAATGGGAGAATCTGCACAGTCCAAAAAGTGCTTTTCTGGTTTCAGCACTAGGGGCAATATGCACCAAAGTGCTCAAGTGTGTTTGTGTACAGGATTGGAGATAGATGTGTCGGGCCCCGGCACCAAGCAATCATTTGCTGGAGATTTAGACAAGTCTGGAACACCACTTGATCAGATGCACTTAAAGTGTAAGGGACAGCAAACAAAAGTTACGTTAAAAGCTTTTTTAAGAAGGTTTGATTGATTACTTTGGATAAAACGCAATGAAAAGGCTACACCAGAAGGTTGCTGTTGATGACGGCCAAAATCGATTCACCAATCGTCAGGAGAAGAAGTGAGGCGGTACAGAGTCACAAGGGGATCCAGGTGGCTTAATTTGACAAACCAGATCCTCCATAAATGTCAAGGAAACCGGCTCAAAGGAATCCAAGACTGCAGAACAAGGAATTGGGACGGACGGGTCAAATGTGCAATTCTTAGTACTGTATCGTATTCACAATTTCCATCTTGTTAAAAAGAACAGACATAAAAAAAAATCTCTAAAAATTCGGGGTGATCCCATTTGTTTAAGAGTTTCTTCAGCCCCCCCTAAAAATAGGCTAGCTATGCCTATGATGTCACCCAGTGTGCTCATCATAGATTTTTGTCTGCTTCAACCATCTTGTCTCTGGAATACCAGAACCCCGCACCTATGTGCAAATGGTAAATCTTTCACTTGTATAGCGCCTTTCCACCTCATCTCTGACCCATTCCAACAGCAACATTCCTACTGGCTCGCACGTTGTCGGCTTAAATAAATATTCTGCTCTTGGGTCCTCCTTCTCGAATACAAACCATAACTTATTGACCTATTCCTTCCTGAAATATCGTCTTGGCTAATGCTTCAGTAGAGTAAGTGTCAGTAATAATCTATCCAGCTATTGACAATGTGTGATAAGAAAGCACATAGATCAAGTGCTCATTGTCAGTTTCCAACAAGCATCATTTTTGACAGTTTCTATACAAGACTTGGAATGAGCTAGGTTCGCATTTGCTGCCAGACCATTTTCACATTCAAGTCTGCCAGAAAACAGGCTCGTTTTTCCTCTCGGCAGACATTTCTCGCTCTCACCGTCATCCCTCTCTGTTTCTCAGAGAGCTAATTATTTCTCCCCCCGTTTAGCACCAACTGTTTCTCTCATCTGTCTCTGTAATGACCTATGCAAGATGTGCATGCAGGCATCCATGCACACAAAGTCTTCTTTCTTCTCATTCACACATATAAACATACAGCAGATACAAAGAACTTTCAAACACCAAATGGGTGGACGAGTAGCAGTTCTGCTGCATATCATAAACAATCACACTTGGCTGAAGTCCTGCTATTCGTAATTGCATTATGAATGCGCCACCGACAACGCTTCATTTGTGGTTCAAAATGGTGTTGAAAAAGGTTGATACAATTACAGATGAATTATATAAATATAAAACTAGATACATTACTCACATTTCGCATTTGAACACAGAGTTGTGTGACGTAACAATTCTTATTGTAGATATATGATATAATTGGTATCATACAATATGATAGATCATATATACATGTATAATGGATTTTTTTTTCTTCTTAGTTTCCATACAATGTGTTCAGTGGGTTGCAAAAGTATTCATACATTGCGCAATGTTGTTTGGACAATTCCACCTACTATTCTTTGTAATACCGCTCCATCTGAGTCATGTTGCTTGGTGATCTCCGGTGGACGGCAATCTTCATATCCCGCCACAGGTTTTCCATTGAGTTGAGATCTAGGCTTGGATTTGGTCAGTCAAGAATCTTCACTATCTTCTTTCTGAGCCATTTTTGCGACACTCAAGATGTCCGTTTTGGATCATTATCCGGTTCAAGGGTGAACCTCCAATATGTCCATAAAGACCGTTCCTTAGAAATGTAGGATATTGTGGACTCGTTTTCATTAGTCCCAGCAACCTGGAGAGACTTCTTCAGGTCTTCAAGAGTTACAGAGGGGTTTTCGCTCGCTTGCCTAAGCGGTTTCCTCTTGCCTTTTGCCGTGATCTTGGAAGGATGCCCTGTTCTTCAGAGGTTCACAGTGGTTACATAGCGCTTCCACATCTGGACCAAGTGATATGCAACAGTACTTTCTGGCACATTGATGAACCTGCGTTGGCTGCGTGGCTTTCCCCATCTCTATGCTTCTCTCAAACTTTCTTTCTGAGGACTTCTGACAGCGCCTTGGACTTCATGACTGTTTTCTGCTGACAAGCCTGGGATGATTGGTGATTATTGGGCACAATTTACAGGGTGTGATTAAGCCTATACGAGTAACGGGTGATGGAATGCAGGCTTGTGACACTGTCATGCAATACTTTACGGTGTACAATTATTTTCGATTCAAAGTAACTTTTGTGCAATGCTGTGAATACTTTTGCAACAATGAAATACAGACTTATGCAACTCATCTAAAGTAAAGAGTGCTTATGAACAAAAACAGTGATGATTGTTGTGGTTGTGTGATATATTTTTATGGAAACAGGCAAAACACACATTTCTTACATTCTGCGGCAAGAAATTGAGCGTTGCTCATGGGTATGAATACTTTTGCAGCCCACTGTACGTACATTAATTCAATATGAAAACAAATAAAGAGATGCTTCTAACATATTTAGCAGGAAGATAATTTCCATTTCTCAATGTCGGTTGTCGCTACTCAGGAAATGTAGTAGTTTCTTTGCTCTAAGTAACATGATTGTGTGGATGGATGTTTCCTTTTTTTATTCACTTCATCTCCAGTTCAGTGAACTCACTGAGCCAACAAGGCAGCAATCTACATACTTGAAAACAGCATCCATACACACCACTACTGTATATTCTTCTCCTTCATTCCTTATTGGCGTACTCTTTTTACGTTAGAGTATGTATCTTATGGTCAGATTGAGATATTACAGTCAGGCCTTCAGAACGTGTTGACAAGCATGTGCTCCTGAAACCTAAACTTTAAAATAGTTAATTAAGTATCATTTTTACTGGATACATTTTTACTGGCATGGTCACCAAATGCAAATGGGTACTAAGGATCGCAATGATGAATAAGAGAATTGAGAAACACACACACGACTCAAAATAAGGGGTTCTTGTCTGACTTCAATGAAGTTAATGTCCACATTTATGAGTGAATTTGTTTCTATATCTAGGTTCTAGTTAAATTCCATTCAGTAGGCGCATTGGAGGCAACACTTCCACAGTACAGAAGTGTAAATATTTTACCTTTGAAAAAAAATAATCATTTTAAATCTCTCTCTCTATTTTCTACACTATTATTATTATTCTCTTTCACTAGTCTGATGGGTTTCTTAACTTAATGTCATGGTTGTGTGACTACACATACAGTACGAAAATGTAACGTAAAATGACATATCACAATTAAGTACGATCACTTATGCACAATTCCCCGTTTCAAATTACTGTGTGGCTTCACCACGTGTGTTGTCTCACCTGGTTGTCAAACTTTAGAGACTGCGTGCCCACAAGGAAACGAATAGCATCAGTTTCAGCTGTCTGTGCAGTCAGTGATCGTGCCTGCAAACCATTCATGGATGCAACGTGTAGAAGAACGGACGTTAGGTGAAACTCGGTGACATGACAGCAAACCGAAGACCTCAGTTTAAAAAAAAGTGTAATAAAAAAATTGAATGCAAAACAAAGTGTCTAAATGAAATCGAAAATAGATAAGTAAAATGTTGTTGATAGCAAGGTAAACACAACAGTAAAATAAGGTAAAATGCATACCTGAAATTCCAGACCATAAATGACAGGTGCGTCGTCTTCCATTTTAAATATAACGTTAAACTGGGTAGCTTTAAAAATATTATGGACTCTAAACACAGCAATTTGGTTGAGATCGAATCCGCCACTTCCGCGATTGTAAAATGCTCTCCGCAAAATGGCGACCGGAATGCGTAACTATGTTTTTTATCATTCATAACGTTTTAAAATTTACGTAAATTAATCCAAGAATACCATATATGCCGTCCACACTAGATTTGGTAACTTTGACGTGCCGTACAAAAAACTTCCGGATTGTAATCGAACTGCGCGTGCGCTTTAATGTTGTATGGTTGAGCCTGTGAAAGGTAAGAATTTTTACATGTGTTGTATTTATGTTGTACCGTTTGACTTCTGTTATTACTATTCTGCATGCATCATTTTGAATATACATGTCTTTATAACCACTTTCAACTATTCCTGAAGCGCTTAACGGACTGCTTGCCCCCAGCTGCGACTCTCATCGGTTGAGGAAGCGTTAGCAAAATAGCTAAATGACATCAATGCATTAGCAACTCCTTGGTTACGCTCAATTTACTTGCACGAGAAGTACTCTACATGTTAACTTTAGATCTTGGATACCGTGTTGCTTTTATTGGAAAGATAATTAACAACAAGCCGTCTATCGTACTAACCTTGTGGGATTTGATGTCCATGCTGTAAGGTGTTATCCTTGTTTTTATTCGAGTTAAAAATGTATTTTTATTACCTATTTGTTTTAACGACTTGCATGTTTCTTTCACTGTGGTTTAAGATTTGAAAAGCACTAAATGGAGAGTGAGGAGGCTCCCGCCCAGCGGCCAGTCACTTTGGACATCACAGTAGAGGATGTCACCCAGAAGACTCCATCCCCAGACCCTCCAGAGCCAACTAGCACTCAGACTCCTACCAGAAATAATATCCTACCCCAGGGAGAGAGCATCGACCTTGGGGGAGATTTTGCAACACCACAAGGATACAGCAGTGCTTCACCATCAGAAAGCCTGATGGACAAGCTCAATGACCAAATGATGGAGAGTGTCATTATCTCTGATTCACCAAATAACAGTGAGGAGGAGGATGTTGCTCCGATTGACTCATTCCTCGATGGTGGTGTTGACGAGGGGAATGAAAGATACACATCATGTGACACCGGGGAACAAATCGACTGCATACAAATTATGACGGAGACTGGCGTTTCAGTTGTGCAGCAGAATGAATGTTCAGAGAAAAAAGAGGAGATAATGGATGGGATGAACACAAGCGATGATGCCCATTCATCTCACGCTGACACAAATAGTCCATCTCAACTTAAAAGTCAAGAACCAGTGTTGGAAAAAGGGTCAAATCTCAAAGATGAGCCTGTGCCAGTGTGTACAATATTCAGCCAGAGTAAGCAGCCAAATTCACTGATACCTGATGGTTTTCAGCCCACCCTCATCAAGTCCCCCAGTTTTAGTATGGCGAGTGGTGGTGGAAGTGATGAAGCGGTAACCCCCAGCAAGGTGACCATTCCACTAGTATGCCAACCCAGCCCAAGCCTCAGCAAATTCTTTACGGACAATGGACAGGCCAATCCAGCCTCTGACTTTTTTGATTCCTTCATGGCCCCCTCCTCCTTCATCTCAGTGTCCAACCCCAATGCAGAGGTCCTGCCAGGCCCAACTGCAACACCGACAGCCACAAACCCCCACCAGCTTTCTTCTACCTCCTCCTCCTCCTTTGCCACCATTGGTGCACCCACTCCTAATTCAGGACATACTTCTGCCGCTCCTGAGTTGACTGCCAAGCCTCAACTTCCTCCACCCCAAGTATTACCATCTCCAAGTCAATCCCCTGCCTCAGCTCCTGTGACTCAGCCACAGCCTTTCAACCAGCTTCAGGCTGTGTTCTCAGGAAGTGACGATGCATTTGCAACGGCGCTGAGTCTGAGTGAGGTGGACAGGCGCCATGATGCATGGATGCCATCGGAGCAGACGAGGAAGTTATTGCTCTCCATGGCCACTCAGCAGTATGGCTCAGCATATGTAGAAAGTAACAGACTCACCATGCCTGGTCTAAAGTTTGACAACCTTCAGGTAAGACAAATAATTTACAATAAAGTCTGTTTTTGTTTAAAAAAAAAAAAAACGAAATTCACTTCATTGCCTTGTCTTCGTTGTAAAATTACTATTGTAATTTGGGTTAAATGTGACCACAGGAGATATGCACCAATACCAACACGTTAAATTTAAAATGCAATTATCAAATGCATGGCTACAACTAACAATTATTTCAGTAATTGCTTAATCTGTCGATTTATTTTTTTCCATTCATCAATGTAACAGTCTATAATAGTTTTCATCATATGTCACTTTGTTGTACATTTTGTCACAGGGTGATGCTGTAAAAGATTTGATGCTTCGATTCTTGGGGGAGCAGGCGGCCATGAAGCGGCAAGTTCTTACCGCCAACTCTGTTGAACAGTCCTTCCCAGGTCTCAAACAACTCATTGTAAGTTTGTTGATGCAGTGTTACTACTTAGTGTTCTTAGAAGATGGACATGACATAAGCTATGGGAAGTTCATCCACTGACCTTGCTTTGCACAAATTAGCCTCATCCTTCTTTTACGCTCTAATGAATTGTAGATTTTGTTTTGACACTTGGATGAATGGATGGGAGGGCTTGGTATCGATTCAGATTTCTAAAATCAATTTGATTTTTATTCACAAAGGTTAATTTCAATCTTACGAATCACTATTCATGTTGATTTCATTTTCGATTCAGTTAAGGATTTGACACTGTACCAAATTTTACTTTCATATGGAAGATATTCTCAGAACAATTTATGGTTTTATGACTCAATATCGGGCTATGAAAAAAAGAACTCAATTCAAGTTTCAAGTTTTTAAACCCAACTTTAATGATAGATCGATACATAAGATAAGATGGAACTGAACACTGTTTTGGGGATAGACTTCATTCTGTGAGGGAAATTATTTTCCTAGCTTCATATAGATTTTCAAACATTTCCACATGACCACTGTTTGTTTCCAGGGACATTAAAAAAAAAAAGATTTTCAGTCTTCTGTCTCACACGCATGCACAGACAATAATTTTGATGCGTGACGTCAACCATGAAAAATATTAAAATTTTTATATTTATGTAAATTATTTTTTTTATTCCGGGTGACAAGTTTGGAGGATGGTATTGGTAATATGGTGTTTAAACAGTCAAGCTGTGGGTGATTCATGACCGGAATTAGTGAAGTATTCACTTACAAGTTGCAGCTGTAGCTCCATATGGTAACCAGCTGTAGGAGGAGTTTGACAGCTCACACATTTGTTTGTAAATGTTGTTTAAATCCTGCAGTGAAAACAAAATGGTCACCATCCTTTCACACATACTCTGCCAATGACCTGCCTTATTTAATTACTGGCCAACAAAAACCTATTGATGGGATGACTATTGAGCTATATTGTGACCAGTTAACCACTGAAATCCGGGAAAGCTAGTTTGGCCAACAAGTTAAGAGGCGAAGAATGACAACTAACTGCACTCTCTCCACAACAGACAATTCGATATGGTTTTTGAGGGGGTAATACTGCCCTGACATTTTTGTTTAATTTTACATACATTTGAATGAACTTGCCAGGACTGTAAGATATCACTCCAATATAAGACAATTTTATATTTATCCCATATATTTCAAAGTGGAACAAATTGGTTCAAATCGATACACTCGCAGCTTTTACATGAAAAAGTGATTTTCCGGTTCAAACCATTTTTTTGTTGCAGCCCTACTGAACAGGATAAGTGATGTTGGAAATAGATGGCTTGGCTGAATGGACATGTGCTGTGCAGCGAAGAAAGAGCTGCACAGCAATAGATTGAAAGGCAAGACAGGCAAACAGAAGCTGTGTGGAGGACGTGTGGTATTATAGCATGTCACCTATCTCCGAACTCCCCTTTTGCCTACGGTGGTGTAATGGCAACTAATGGCTTGGGGGGTGACAAATAATTTTTTTGAGTTGGCAATTTTTGTGGCAGGAGTCAATCACTGGCAATGCTCCTCTGCTGGGTGATGCCAGTGGGCCACAGATGAGTGGCATTGTTGAAGATGGGCTGTAGTTAAGCCGGAACCCTCTGATCCACTGCTGCTTCTAGGCAGCTGTACCCAGACCTCCGAACATGGAGTGCTGATGATACTTATAGTTACTTATTAGAAAATATTTTCATATAAATATCAGCACGTGACTGCCGTAGAGAGCGCTGACCGTGATGTTGCGCAGGCATTCTCGTTAAGGGTGCATCATGGCAGCTGTGAGTGAGCCCACGACCTTGCTGGAATTATGGGCATGCGTCACATTAGCCTGCTCTTTATATTTGTTTATTTCTTGTACGCATTTTCCCATAAGAATTCACGTCACGTACTCTGGGTCTCTGCTTAGCGATGTTTTGACCACCGATGCGTCTCTAGCTATGCTAGGCTAAGTTTTGCATTCTTGTGGTTTAACACAAAGGGGTTTCTATTTCCAACTGTCATGTATCTTAAAATGGTATTTCATTGCTGGTGCACCATTGATTACAGTACAAATTGGCTAGTTCTCACAACTTTTCGCCGCACTTAGAGAGTACGACGAGTGAGATCTCCGTGGATTGTTGTCGGGTCTGGCCAGTGTCGTAGGTGGCGGAGGAAACGTAAAACAAAAGCTGCCAAGATGGGCTAATGCTAGGCTAAGTTAAATGCTAACCACGCAAACTCCGCTACCGAGTCTCTTTACCTCCAATGGCATATTCCATAACACACAAAACGGATGAACTGGAACTACAACTAGCTTGTTCAGGACAATTGCGTTATATCAATCTCGGAAATCTGGCGACACGCTCACATTTCCGACACTTCAGTGCAACTGTACTTGAAGCCAAACGCTGCACAAAGTGAAATTTCATCGCCAGTATATGACGTTCAATAATGCATAGACGAGTGAGGATAGGTAATTCAGAAAATGGATGACTGAATAACAAACGTTCTGACACTGTGTCATTACTGTCATAATAGTAATTAATGCTTGTTGGAGTACAAATGGCCTCAGTTCGTTGAAGTGTAACTTTGGTGGGTAACATTTTTAATCACTTGTTTTTATTTTGGCCCTGAAATGGTATTGACATGAAAATGACCATTAGCACTGACATGTTTGGGATCTTCCATTTATTTAAAAATGTGTGCTCGTGTATCTGTGCAGTATGCATTGTTGAAATGTCAGAGCTAAATACATAATTTGGGTGATTTATTTTTTGAAACATAAATCCGAAATATGTATAGAGTAAAACACTCCCATGCACAGTCCCACTATAAAGTTCTTGACAGGCATTTTAAATTAGGAAAATAAAGATAAAATGTTCAGAAAGTAAATTTCTATAGGTTGGCACCTCTATGGATGTGATGCGCTCAAAACTTTTTGGTGCATCTAACTTCCAACACTGGTGCAACCAAGAAAAAAAAGTTGGGCGCAAACTTAGTCAATTTAATCGACTTTTTTTTCCCCCAGCCCTCTCTTAATGTTCGCTGGCTCCCTAGGGGGAGTACAATCTCCTCGGTCCTATTGGTGTAGGTCTGTAACTTGTTTTTTTTCTTATAGCATCCAATCAACATCCTTGATGAAGCTTATGTACTAACCCTGCTTGGGGCCAACATCACTGCTGACAGAGACAGACGGGGTTCGGAAGGGAGTTAAAGTAGTTGAAGCAGGTGTTGAGGTTATTGGCCTTTTCTTTGTTCCCCTAATAGTGATGTCACGTTTCTTTTTGTGCAGCCATCTGGGGCTCCTAGACCCAAAAAGCAACAATCTTTTTTTTCCCACCAATCCACAAACACTTGCAGAGGAATTGGAATATCAGTTGACAGGTGGCATAAATTTGCTTTTTTAATTTTTTTTAATATGCTTGGCACCTTTCACTTGCACTCATTCTCCTGTCCAGCATTCTGACGCACCCACTATGTATAACCTGTAAAGTTAAACGCAACCATACAAAAGGCATCTTTGAATTCTGAGGTTGGCCAGAAATCATGGTGCAAGAAGTTTTATATCATGGATCTACTGATGCTCCTTGAATTGGGCCCCAGGCCTCTGAAAAGGGCACTTCCCTTTGTACTTGTGACAAACCAAGTGTGGGCGAAAATATTGGCAACATCAAGCTTGTTAACCCGTTAAAAACTCATAAATCAGATGCTTCATTGTTTGGTGAGTGAAAAAAGTAGTACCAAAAAAATCTTTAGAAAATGCTGATTCACGATACATTTTCCACGAAAGACTGGGGCAAATGGGGGAAGAAAATCCAGGAAAAATTGTGAAAATACATAATGTGAAAATATATTAGGAAAACAAATGTGCAAGTGTGCATATCCACAGGTGCCGGACTGTGACTATGCAGAGGTCAGCTGTAGTTATGTTGTAATATCACTATTCACCACAAGATGGCAGACATGCCTTCTCAATAATATAACAATTTTTAAATGAGTTTATTTTTGAGGAAAACAAATTAGTTTTGCACTTAATGTTGGTTTGCAGTTTTGTGCTGTGCTTGAATGGTATTTTTTCTGCAATAGAGCCCTCTGTGGTTATTTTGTTGTTTGCTTCAAAACCTTTGTTGTTGGGTTAGGAGAGGGGATCTTTTATACTTGGTTAAAAAATATATCAAAATTGACACATATTAAGAACATATATTTTGCATGTTGAAAATGGCATTTTTGTCCTACATCTGAAGTTGAAGGTCCCTTGTTGGGCCCCCAGTAGCACAAATGAAATAGCATGACTCCTGGCATCATTTAAGTTGCCCATCCCTGCTATAAAAATAAAAATGTTAAGCTCGCAACAACTTGTGGTCTGTTGCTGCAGTCAGTCTTGATTTTAATAAAACTCTTCCTTTAAGCTGAATGAAGAAAACTAAATAGCTTTCCTCTTTGCATTACACATGCCCCTGATTGTTCTGCCAAAATACATTACATCTCTTTCCTTTGATTTTTCTTTTCCCCTACTCTAGCTATCAAACATTTTTATCATCATCCTGTCTGACCCGTAAAGGACCCTGAGAGACAGTTGTTTTTCAAAATGTATTCATCGACAATGAACAAGTAATAGACAAAGCAGTAAGCACAGTGGAGGAAGGAAGGGGAGAGATGAGGTGGAAATCCACAAGTTTTTTTTCTCCTGCTGTAGCCATGTATTATGCATAGGACTGCTGTGCATATTTTACGGGCCTTCTGGACTCAGCTATCAAATGCACACACACACAGACACACAATCACGCACACGCGAACAATACACTATACAGGATGTACTGTATATACTGCGTGTGCATGTGTGCCAGTCACTGTCTACGACTGGTGTGGGTGGCTCCTGAAAGCCGAGGGCAAAATAATGGCGCGCTACGGTGAGTCAGAAAGTAGCATTGGCCTGCAGCAGTGATGTCAAGAAATGACAAGCAATGTAACAAACAGTGCACTTGTGTGTGTTTGGGGGAGCGCTGCACATGTTGTAAAATGTAGCGATAAGTCAAATTTCAGGTGGGATTTTGGTATCACTGAACTTTGCTCACGTGTTTAAAAGCTTTATTTGTGTTACAAATTGTTGTACATGTAAGTTAGACATTGAATCCCAGTTTTTCTTAGAAAAGGGAGTTTTTACTTAAGACAGTTTCTTGCATAATTGAGGGAGCAAAACATTTTCTTTCTGCAAATAAAAAGTGTGAAGTCATCCATCGGTTTGAGCAAGAAATGACAATTTTGTGAAAATTGAAGTGAAATCAATGTACTGTTAAAAATTTTGGCAGGAACTGTGTTGATTTGGGTGAAGGCGAGTTAAGGAAAGTTTCTGGCAGGCAAATGTATCAAATTGGGCAGCTATTAAAAAGCAACAGATGAAACCCAAGCATGTATTTAAAACTGCTGATGTCTTTGGAGTCCCTTGGACCTCTTGATGCCGTATCCTCCTAAGGCTTGTAGTCTTTTTTAAAGATGTATTTCAGCAATCTCTTACCCCTGCGGTTAAGGAGAAATGTTTCAAGTGGGTGCAATAATACATGCACACTCCATTGTATTAGTCACCAATGGATTTTGTCATCACTTGGATTAGACATGCGCCGATCGATCGGCCCTCGATCATGATCAACTGATTTCATGAAAAATGTGCCTTTTATTCATGATTACAAGAAACGATTACCTGCCGCTTGTACTGTGTTGCCTGCAGTCAACTCGAGACCACCTTGTGTGCAGTGTAGCTTCCGTGCTCCTCAGTTACTTATGCAGGGCAGGCGCGCAACATCAGCAACCTAAACAAACTTTTATGTGATTTGCAAAGTGATGACGTGTTCATCCTGTAACACATGCCAGAAAAAGATCACCTTAAAAAGCGGTAACCGCCCAAAAGCCGCTTAGGCAGCCCAAACTGGGCGACATGCACCCCTATGAGCGTGACAGTCAGAAGCTAAACAAATAACCTAAAATATTAATTGAATTCATCAGACTCAGCCTTTCACCGTGCTCGCTTACTTGGAGCCCCTCTACGTCCTACCTGAGGTAGCCGTTGAAGAGCAGTACCAGTATACTCACATCCAAAGTCGTTTGAAAATTAGAATCTAACTTACTTCTCAACAGTACATTTTCTCTGATTTCTGGAACGCTCCATGAAAGCATACTACCCAGGCTTAGATGCAGACCCTTTTGTCATTCCATTAGAACAGGGGTGGGCAAACTTTTTAATTGGGGGGGCCACAATGGGTTCTAAAATTTGGCAGGTCCAGGAGGAGATGGATGGAGTGTTTTGGTAACCTCACCTCATCGGAGAAAAAATATAAATTTCATTTTAAATGAAAGTGAACAAAAGCATTTCAACAATATATATGTCTTTGAAAAACCACATTATTTAGAGAATAAAACATTAACAAGGTTTATTCATTTAATTTTTTTCAAGTTCGGCAAGTCGGTTTAAAACGTTTAATGGGCCCCAAGTGGCCCCCGAGCCATAGTTTGCCCACGCCTGCATTAGAAGATCTACTATTTACATGTGATCTGATCAATTCCAAGTTTCCTTTTACATGCGGCACTACATTCATACAAAGAGCCGGTTTACAGGCGTGTGACACAGAGAGGTAGATGTAAACATCAGGATTTCTGAAGATGGACTTGAGTCATCTATTTAGCAGAGCGGTTGTTTTTACACTTTGATTAAAGTAGGAGCATTTTAAAACAAGCTCTCTGATCAAAGAACAACTCTGGTTGGAAGCCGCCATTTTCAAGTGTGTAAACAAAGGCAATGCGCATTTGTGTCAAGACAGGACATGAACAGACTGGATGCTGCCCCGCTATTCTGATTGAAGTCTATATGACGTCTGTTCGAATTGTCGGGAGGAGTACACCACCACGGGTGGTTCTCAGAATTTAGGGTCCAGACGGATGTTTAAATGCTGATCCACTTCAAGAGTACATTTTTTTAAACTTTCCTTTACAGTGTAAAAATAATTCATTTTCATCAGAATACAAGGCTCCATGTAAATCTGGCTCATGGTTATTTTTGTGTAAAATCCAAAATGGACATTAGCAAACATCTGCTTTTACTTTGGAAATCAGTGATCAACGCGTTTCCCTATTTTATGACATGTACCTGTGGATTAACTAGATAAGCGCGCTATCTGAGTTGCCAAAATACACAGAGCCAGTATGCTGCGCGCACCAGTGAATGGTGAGAAAGGCAGCTCAAAATATGCACACAACGCTCACAAAAAAAAAAAAAAAAAATAGTACTAGTTGGTGAGATGGCTGTGGACGTGGCAAAGTAAAGTTCGATTTATTTATCACATTCAAGCCATTCCTTAAGGCGGTATTTCCCAACCAGGGGTAAGCGTATACCTCGGGGTACATGGAAACATTTAATAATTTATTTCCCCGATCTGTGGCGTAGCAGCGCGGAAATAGCAACCGGCGCATGTCAACTCAAGTGTGTCATTAAAACGCGGAACACTGATGAAAAGAAAGTAAAACCGCTATAGTGGGTCTGAATATTTTTCGTTCCTGATATTTCTAACTTGATTGCCTGTGAACTGTCCTCGCTCAAACGTATGGGCTTAGTCTGAGCTAGGCAGCAAGCTCAACTCTGCAGAGATGATGTAAGACGTGGACATAGTTGTTTGTAACTTTTGATATCAAATCTTGACATCATTTGGTAGACTGAAAACTGCGCATTTATTTGAAGCGATCTCTTCCTTTTTTGTTTTTCAACTAGGTGAGTTTGTGTATATGCCACACGAGCCATCAACACTTGCTGCTTTACATTGCTTGTGCCAAAATAAAAGCAGTATTCAAAATAAGAGTCTGAATGAGAATAGCCCGTTTTAAAGCGGATTGTTTATTCAAAAGAGCTTTTTTTGTGGTTCATCTTATGAGTTATGTAAGGCAGGTTTATTCTTTAGTTTGATAATTGTTTTTATTTATCATGTTTATTTTCATATTCATGTAATTTGAGTTTAAACGAAGAAAATGCCTAAAAATTAAATGTTCAAATTATGGAAACAAAGTTAAGTGATTTTAATTTAATCATCGGTTCTTTTACGTTCTATTTTTAGCGAATCATCAAATTTATGAGAGAGGGGATCCTCGTAGTATGACAGAAAAATCTGAACTGAATACATGTACTCTTACATCCCACATATTGACTTATTATTTGGAAGGCGGACATTTTGCAAATCTGGTATAATTAAAAAAAAAACAAAAAAAACTGTATTCTTCTTTTAGCGTAAAAAAAAAAAAACAGTCATAGGAGACAATGAAAAAATATTTTTTAATACGAAGAAGCATTCATCATCTTTTTCCAGAAATTGAAAACAGTATGTGTTCTCTTTTCTGGAGTAAGAGGATGTGGATGAGGACGAGTGGCTTTAACACCATCCTTAGTAGTTCTCTCACTGAGAGGTCTCAGAAGCAAAAAAAGTGGGCCAAGCTGTTATTGTTGACAGCTACACTATTAAAATTATCTAAGAGCCCAGTAGTCAATCAGCGGTTCATATTACCCAGAGGAGTGTCACTTACAACTTGGACTCTGTGTTGAACCATCTTTGGGAGTGTTATGTTGAGTTCTCATGAAAGCCACAAGCAACTTTTCATAATATATTGCACCAGTTTTGTGTATCAGCATTTCTCTGTGGTACTGTTGGAAGAGTCCAGCCATTGCCCGTAGGAGGAATGATGTGTGAAGTTCATATCAGTAAAGTAGGGAACCATCCCCCAGCTTGAGGGCGATGTTCTGTCCCCTCGGTTCAAGTGTCTGAACACAGACTACGCAGGCATCAAAGCCAAGATGGCCTCTGCTGCATTTACTGGCCTTCGAGTTTGTCATATACCAAAGTTTTTTTTCCCTCTCTTTGTGTAATGCTGGATCTTTATTGAAGTTGCATGGGAGCTCTGTATTAACCAAAGCTGAGTGGCGGAAGTCTTTTTAAGTTCGGGTTGCCTGGAGGCTTTCGGTCTGGTGGGAAGATATGTGGGCGTTCGTTTGTTCATAAAGTATTGTAATGCAGGGCTTTTTTTTCCCCCAACTCATCTCAGTCAAAAGCACACTAAACATGTGCACAATTAAGAAGCCTTATCTCTTTTAATTGCGCATCAAGAATCCATAATTGTGTGTTTGTGTGATATGTCCATTTTTGTTGCATGCCATCCATGTAAAGGTCTGGCGATACTTATTGGCCATTTTGATCTAAGTCACCGCAGACAGTTTGTGGAGGCTTATGAAAAGAATTGTTTGAACTGTTAGGAAACATTTCCTATTGCTTTCTTGCTGGGAAGGTAGCCAGTACATCGCTCAGAAACCAAAACACAACTATTAAACTGGGATATAAATAAACCACTCAGATTTACTAAAGCCAGTTAAATTCAGTCGACACTACCATTTACAGAAGGAACCGTGGTCTACTGATATGTGACCAATAATAGTGTAATTGTAATTTAGTTTTTTAATTTTTCCCAAAAATTGTAAAGGCTGTACAGTAGCAAGGCAGCAAGTTTATTTGTTTAGCACATTTCATGAACAAGAGAATTCAAGGTGCTTTACGTGAAACATTAAAAGTATTACAGAAAGTGAAACCAAATATTTGGACGTTAGAAAAATGACTATCTAAAATAATTACATTAAAATAATATTAATAATTATTTTCAATTTCAATCAAAGTAATTCTGATTATTATTAATATTATTTCCATAATCGCCCATCCCTACCTATATGCATTTATAACGATAAAGCATGAGTATTAGATGATAATCATATGTGCCCCGCCATCGCAAAATGAGTCAAAACTGATTAATTGTTCAGTTAAAATTAAGGTTTCATTTTCAAGAAATAAACATGAGTTGCTTAAAAAAAATGGCATTTTGTGTTGCAGTCACGTCGACATCTAATTACCCTCTGCAAATGCAACACAGCCATTATACATCACGTCTAAAGGTCAGAATTAAAGCTAAAGTTAGAGGTGCCATTCTGACATCGAAGCACTACCACCTTTTTCCCCAAACGCATTTGGTCGACTGCCGGTTAGCATTTCGGTTGCTACAGCTCTTCAAAGTGGTGTCCACCCCTTTCTAAGCCAAGCGTATGCCTGTCTTGTCACTTGGAGTGACTCCAAGTCTTAGTAAAGTGCAATTAGTTGTAAAACTGTAACAAAGAAATAAGCAAAAATCAACAAACAGAACTGTACATGCTGTACTGTACATTTATATAGACTTATAATAATAGCTTACACAAGGTAGCTTCAAGTTCAACTAGATAGCAACAAGCTAAACTTGAAAGCTACAACCAGACCAAGAATGCCTGAGAAACAAAAAGTGATGTTCCTCAATAGAATACACATAAACACTATTTGTCAAGTGTCCTGTGTTCTCTGTGTCTTGTGCATATGCAGAACTTGAGTCGCTTCAAAGCTGCGTCATACAATTATTTTAATGACTTATAATGACCAGAAGGTGGCACTAAAAAATGGATCTCACCAAATAACTCAATTAATTCAAACTAAAGACAGCACACTGCTCTCTTGATGGAATAACATCATATCACTACCTACTATGGAGATATACATTGCACAACTTTGACAGGTACTCAAGAAGTCTGTGAAAGAACAATCACGATCTATGAGATCGTTTCGCGAGAACACTTTGGGTGTCATATCTTTTGCAATCCGCACTTCCACCTTGCAAACTTTTCCATCATTGCTTGGAAACGACTTTACAGCCAGTCCCACTGGGCATTCATTTGTCCGAGTATGGCTAATTATTTTGCGGGTTTATTTTGCAATATGCTAGAAAGACATTTCATCTTGGAAGACAAATTATAATGTTCATCACATAATAAAGAACAGGCTGAATAGGTGTGCTAACGCAATGAAGATTATTTAGCTACATGAAAAATAAACATGAACGGAAAGGGTGTCCAGTATTCTTGTTAATATTTTTGGGACAGTGCCCTCCATGCTGTGACAGAGAGGCAGTTACGTTGCATGAAGCGGAAGCACCAAGTAGGTCCTCCCGCAAAGTCCTTTATAGTCATTGCCTTGGCAACCACCTGAGTCTGGAGACGAACGGTGAGCCTTAAGCCTCTCCCTCTGAAGCCTCTCCACAGAACGTTGTTCAAGCAGCCACTGGCCAACTCGTTCCTCCAGTTGTGGCCATCTATTTTTCGTTTTTCTTTTTTTTTTTTTTTGTGCTTTATTCGTCGCAGTAAGCGTAGCCTCCGCAGTCCCTAACAAGTTTCTCATTCCCTCCAAACTTTCCCTCTGCTGCTCGATTGTGGTTTTCAGATGAAAATGTCACTCCTTGTAGTTTCATAATCTGCAGAATATGATTGAGTCTTTTGAGGGACATTTTTGTTCAGTAGTTCTCAGTTGTCTTTTTAAGGAGTAGGAGATATCGTGCACAAGATAACCCTCGTGAGGATAAGCGGATCGGATAATGGATGGAAGACTAAAGTGCCCTCTTGTGGCTCTATGTGAAATTACTTCCTTTTTTTTTTCTTTTTCATTTGTATGTCACTCCTGAGTATAAGTCGCAGGACCAGCCAACTTATGGAAAAAAAGCTGCAATTTATAGTTAAGAAAATATGGTAGTTATTTATATATTTTGGCCAGACGTGGGCATTCCGTCAGTATGACAGAATGGTCTGTCAGTCAGTCACTGTTTTGTCAACGATCGACAATAAACTGGAAACTATAAAAAAGAGCTGTGACCCGCCCATAAACTGAGAAGAAAAAGGAAGCAAAGCATTTCTAAACAGTAGTTGGATTGGATTTTCTTTTTTTTTTTTTTTTTTTTTGTCACAATGCAGGGCTGCATGCAGGTTAAGGGAAGACATTTTAAACTTTAGATTGCAACTTATTGGCTTTGTAGGAGTTAAAACTGCTGCAGGCAGCCACAAGTTATAAGTAAGTCTACATGAAACGGACCGACTGAATTTAGTAAAATGCCCACCTCTGATAATGACTATTGAAATTTATTATATTATATTTGTTACGGCCCTGGGCTAGGGCCCACTTACAAGGCCACGCCCTTCGTGTATTGCAGTAACTCTTGTACCCTTTCGTTGTAAAGACAATGGACTTGTGCCTCATCGCTGGACTGCTTTCCCGCTCGTTCCCTATTGGTGGACTGCTTTGCCTGCTCGTTACACATGGACGTCCCAATCAACGAGCTCCACCTGTGCAGCTGGGACCAATAAAAGGACCTCGGTCCAGCTGCTCAGGGCGGGTGGAACTTTAGAGTTCAGTTCGCCTCGCTTGCGCTCGTTGTGTCTCTTGGTTGGACTTTTGTGAATTCTTGAGACACTTGCTTTTGTTATTTGTACTCATTTGTTAATACTGGTTGATTAAGATCCTTTGTTTAGAACCTACCTCCTTGCTTTACTAAAAATAAATTGTAAACTCTTTCCACACCATTTAACAGCTTGGTTTATGTTACTTCCCTCCTTCCCTAGCAGAGCTGGTCGTAACAATATTCATATATCGCCACGGTTGCCTTTTGCATTAAATAAAAAAAAAAAAAAACTAAGGCCAAATCATTTTGTCAATTGTGGAATTAAGTTTACGTGGAGGAAAATGCCAATTCTATGCACACCCACAACCCAAGTGAGAACAAGAGGAATGGATCTTTTTATTGTTACTCCATGTGACCAAATTTAGTGAAAATAAAGATATGAAAGCATTTTATTTGTATTATTTGTTTTACATTGACAGTGGAATTGTTCTGGTGGACGGCAGAACCACTATTATGTTGACACTTAATTTGAATTGCTTTGGTCTAGACTGCATTGGAAAGTTCCTGCGCTGAACTTTTTAGCTCACTTTGGCTCTGCCTGAGGCTTCCCTCGCAGCTCTTCTGGCTCGCCCCTTCTCTTCACTTTCCCACCCACTACGTGCGTCTTGCTTCCATCATTCAACTTTTTGGGCAAATGTCTTATTTTTTATTTATTTACCCTGCTTCCAGTGTTTATTTCTGCACTCTGTCATCTTGCTTTTTTCTGTGGTTCCATGTGCCAAGTACTGTACATGCTAGACATTCTCATTTCCCCATTAACACCAGTACCAAGAAACTCACGCACAAAATCATTTATGCTTTGCAGCAAGGCAATGGTGTACTCCAGCATACAAGTAGGGTATGTATTTTGTATTTTAGAGCGGCTGCAGCTGCTCTAACTTCTTGTTTTCAGCTTCATTTCTCACCCTAATGAAGATTCAGAGGCAGCCTAGCAGCTGACAACTAGGCAGAAAAAAAGGCGGGTGGAAGAAACACCTACAGTAATGCAGCAATAAAATAAAAGGATTTTCTAAAGCAGCCACAAGGGAGAGGAAAAGGACCAATATGGAGAATAGCAAAAGGGGATTTGGGGTTGAAATATACAAAACGAAGAGGCAGAAATGAAAAAAAAAAAAATCAAGCGTCTGGGCTTAAGTAGAACAAAGTAGGGAGTACCGTTGCGCAATATATTGAAAAAATATCGTCATCATGATAACGGTGCATGCAATATGCATATCGCAAAGATGGGCAATATATACACATGGAATTGCATGCTTTTGTCTGACTGACCAATCAAATTGTATTTTATTTTTTTAAGTTTTAGAAATCGATCTTTCACTGTAAAGAACTAAGTTTCAGGCATGGGAATCTGACAGCCATCACCCAACGCAACCTGCAAGTTGGTGGATACCAATGTATCGTGTCCAACTTGTCACGTTTCTAAATGACAGCAAGAAAAGAAAACAAATTGTTCATCAGCTGTTACTGAAATTCACTTGGTCGGACAGAGCGACATTGCACAGTGGAGGCTCTGAATGCATGCCTAGCCATTCTCACGGGTCTCACTGGCTAAGGTGCCCATCCGATTCAAGTACTATCTATACATTCATATATGATAGCTATCTACTGTTTCTATCTAGTTAAGTTTAATAATAAAAAGGTGCTGGACACAAAGTTACCATGTCACTCAGATCTCATATATGATCTGACTTGAGATGTGATTGCAATCACTCAGAAAGCTTCTTGTCTCCCCTCCCCTACAGAGCAGTAAGAACTGGCGCGCAGCAGTTGATCTGACAGGTCGTCTTTTGACAGCTCATGGCCAGGGATATGGAAAAGCTGGACAGCCAACTTCCCATAACGCTAACTTACTGCAGGTAAGATTCAAAACAAATGCTTCTCTTTCTGTCTGAACTGAAAAATCCTTTATGAGTACAAGTCTAGACATTTGGTTAATAAAATACTTTTATTTTGCACTCATTATTTTAAAAGAATTAATAAGGTAATTTTGTGAAAAACTATTTACCCACTTCTCAAATATTACTGCTTTCCCACTTGAATGTTAGAAGTCATGTCAAGTCAAGTCAAGTCAATTTTATTTGTATAGCCCTTAATCACAGACAGTCTCAAAGGGCTTTACATAGCCACAATCGACATCCCCGATCTTAACCCCCAGGAGGGCAAGGAAAAACTCACAAAACCTCATTAGGGGAAAAGTGAGAAACCTTGAGAAGGGACCACATGTCATGTCATTTTTTTTTCTTTGCAATAATATAGAGGTACAACCATCAATCTTAACCAGCAACTAATTGATTATTAAATTATCAATAATTATTTTTGATAATCAATTAATCATTTTTATACAATTTTTTAACTTAAATCCTCTAAATTTCAGCTTTTCAATAGTAAATATTGTTCCATTTCTGTAGTTATAAATGCATGAATAATCGATGGAATAATCGTTCAGATCTTATATTTTATTCATTCGAATTTTCAGTAGATTATCGGTATACAGAAATATGCGTCACCTGCAGCCCTAATATCGTATTTGTGGAATATGAATTCAGCAGAAAGGTAAATATTTAGCAACAAAAGCTTGCAATCCTTTAAGCTGAGTTGATTTTAAAAGAAAATGCAATAAAAAGACATTCTATCATGTTTATTTGGAGTTACCTTTAATTAGTATAGTTGTATTTCTAGAACAGCTTTTGTTATGGTATTGAACTATTGTATTGAAATCACCTTTATCGTACCGAATTGTATTGCTCCAAAAAGCTATAAATCGCTTGTATATATATTTATATATATATATATATATTATAAGTTGTATTGTATGAACATAAATCATTTTGAATGCATACTGAAAAGAATAACAGTGCAGACTCAAACAGCTTTGGAAAAAAAAAGTATGTTTTTGTTTTGGAAAAAATATAACTACTGTGGTTTTCACTTCAATAAAAACAGACAATGCCCATATGGTAATTGAACCAACACTGACCAGCATATTACAGCATTAGATTTTCTTGTCTATTGCCCAAAGATGTAGTGTATTTTTGTGTTTATATTTTCCAGCTTTGGTTTGTGCGTTTGGCCCTTCTCACCAAGCTGAACCTTTTCCAAAATGCTGAGATGGAATTTGAGCCGTTTGGTGATCTGGATCAACCAGACCTCTTTTATGAGTACTACCCCACTGTATACCCCGGGAGAAGAGGTAAATATGCACACGCACACTCAAAACACATTCCCAGGTCAGAATAAACCATCCTCCACCATCATTGGACACATCTAGCGTAAGTGTATTTGTTCGATGACCAAATATGTATTTCCATGAATATTGCTTGGGAAATTCAACACATTTTCCAGTCTTTTTACACAAAGTAAATTAAGTTTCCACATAATTCACATTCAGTTTGAGAGTAGAATGGTGAAAATGTGTAACCTTAAGATAAAAGAACAGAAAATGCTCAGGCTTCTAGACTATGTAACTTTTTTGTACTGGTTGCACATGTAACCAACTTATTTTCTTGGTTGTACCAGCACTAAAGTTAAAGCACCAAAATTCTGGACCGTATCACATGCAGAGACCTTTTCACTTCCTAAACAATTTATTTTCAATTTTCTCAATTTAAAATTCTGTCATGAACATGATAACGGGACTGGCTTAGCCGTGACATTTCAACAATGCACATTGCACACACATAAATGCGCAAACATATATTTTTAAATAAATGTATGCAATAAAGTGCTCATTAATTGTAGTCTGAGCATTATTGGACATCATAATCTTGCGAAGAAACTTCAATTTGTGTCGCGGTTAGCCTTATGTACAGTTGCACTGAAGTGCCGGAAATCTAAGCGTGTGAATGACGTTATCGTTTTATTAGTTTATAATGTGTAAAAAAGAACCTGAATTTTTACAGGTTTTAAGTGCTCGTATAATAGGAAAGTTTAAGTTTATAGCCTTGAAAAGTCCACTTGTCTGCATCAACTTTTTGCTTTTGTTGGTCTTCTTTTTACACGCATGAATTGCTCTCTAATGTATTCCGATTACTTAGTATCTGCTTTAGCCCTCGAGCAACCACAAAAAAAGAAAAAAAGTAACAGATACAACCGCACACACTTACACGCACGGTTACATCTTTTAAAAACACAGCACTTGCTTGACTTTCCTTTGCTCAATACTAAATGCCTTATGCATTGTGCTTGCAAACGAACTGGCACGAGTTTTGATTTTTGGCGACCAGAGTGAGGATGAGCGGTTCGGAAAATGGATGGATGGATGGATTTGTTCACCATTTCTGCGGCCCAGTTGCTTGTATTGACCGTGTATTGTCATGATTGAACTCCTTAAATGCCTGAAGCGGGGACTGCCCATGTGTTACTTGCCCTCTAAAGAGTTTGGATATAATTAGACCCGAAAATGATTGAATGTTTTTTGTTTTTTTTGTCTGGGAGTCATTTGTAGAATTACATATTTTACTACTGAATACTTTAAGTTGGGGTACACACAAAGACAATCAGGCTTTGTTTGTCCAATTTTTGTCCCCTTCCCAACCGAGGACGTCAAATGCCCGACCATTTTATGCCTTTCCTTTAAGCTGAATATGCACTGTTAACATTGATTCTAGTTCTATTTAGTCAAATATAATTGTAATTAGTGTGTTGCATTTTTATTTGATGGAAAATTACGTTTTGGTCAGTGTTCCGCATATTACCAGCCATTTTTAGAGCTTTTTGACTGAACTTGTGTTCTTTCACAATCCAAGATCCAAACCTACGAAAAGACTCTCTTCACCAAAAAAGTGAGAAAACACTGATTTCAGACCAGAAAGGGGGATTTTTTTATTCTGTGAAACAAAACATATCGAACAGAGAGTTGTTTGAGTTTTTTTTTTTTTTTTCTGCATATCAAGACGAGGGTGGAAGCGGCGACCAAAGAAGGAGCAGCTAGATGAGTTTAAGATTTGATGACGTTATCAAAGAGAACGCCCAATCGCAGCCAAGGGACTTTTCCTGAATATTGGTTCCTCTCCAATAATGTGTGCGAAAGATGTTGAGACAGCGACACAGAAGGATGTCGCGTGGAGATGATTGATAGTGCAGTGCAGCGTTCAGAGGGAACGATGAGAGGGTTTAATAAGCGGCCATACATAGCTCAATGCCATCTGTAGGTTCTTGCCTCCAGGGCTCTGGGCATGTGTGCGCGTGTATGGGTGTGTGTGGGGTTGGGTTGTTGGAGCGGTTTGCATTTTCATCATGTACCTTTGTTTCCTCTTTTCTCTCTCCTGCAATGTCCTCATCCCACCCTATTTCTGATCTTCCCCATCCTCAAATGTTCCCCCTGCTCCCACCCCTTCTGTTTTTTCCCCCTTCCCTCCCGAACAGGCTCCATGGTGCCATTCTCCATGCGGTTACTGCATGCAGAGCTTCCCCAGCACCTGGCGAAACCCCAGGAGGCTCTGGACCGCCTGCACAATCTCAAAACTGTCTGCCTCACAGTTAGTACTTGAACAAACAAGCACAGCCTCTAGTTGAACATAAAGATCTGCATAATATGTAGCACATTAAAGACTGCTCACCCACACAAAAATTACCCAAATACTTAAGTCAACCTTTGTAAACAAGGGAATAGTGTCAAATTTTTTAGTTATTGATTATGCGGATTCCAGTATGAACAGAAATCCTACAGCGCTGTGCTCACAGTGAAACCGCTTTTTGAACAGATTGTGGAAAACTTGGAGAAAGGCTTGGCAGAGGATGGCGGCATGATCACCCTAACAGAGGAGAATCAGCAAGGTAAAGCACACACATGCCCACTCGAGCAGACTTGAGGCTGCAGATCTGGCCCCAGGCCCAGACTGCATCGCACACTGCAGGAAAGTGAGGTCACAGACCCCACTGGGAAATCCACATGCGCACAAACAAGCACCAAAGCACACCTGGTGCGTTACTGCCGCATACTACCACTACGCGCACGCACACATTGTCCACCACATAAACACATCGATGCGTGCTCTTAAAAGTGTTTAGCACCTCACTGCTTTTGTACTCATGCTGAATATCAAGACGGTCTCTCTAGCCCAGCCAGCAGAACAGATCAATACGCATCAGTCTTATCCAAGCGACTAGCATCTGCACATGTGGTGGGGAATTAAACAGGCAGTATGGACTGGAATTACTACTTCTTCACTCATATTTCCCCTCTCGTCCAGCAAAATTGCTCAAGATGGCAATAAATCTCGTTGCAGGCTCCTGTCAGTCTGCTTTTTTTTTTCTTTTTTTTTTTTTACCCTCAAGAAGCGATTAAATAAGGTTAATATAAAACCCTGAAAAACAAGCTAGTTGCTAAATCTGAGCTAAATGTAGCAAGACACTAGCTTATAATGGGGGGAAAACTGTCAGGACAGTGTGTGTGAGGGGGTGTGCGGGTGTGTGTATGTGCTGCTGGTGCACCAGTGCTGCCAGTTTGTGTAATAGCCCTGCCCTCTGTCTCTCCTCTCCCTGCCCACACAGACAGCCGACAGTCAAGTCAATAACACAGGGGCATGCCTTCGCACATCAGACCCCTACTGAGTGATTAGCTCCCCTCCCCAACACACACACACACACTCACAGGCACACGCACAGGTGTGCTGCAATGAATAATAATAGGCCTGTACAGAAGCTCTTCCACGGGGGGTACTGTCTGAGCAAAAGAAGAAGAAAAGTGCCGCAGTGTCTTCCCTATCGCCTCCGCTTAAAATAAACCCTGGCGTGGAGGAGTAAAACAAGGGAATTAAAAAGAAAGTCGGATATGTGGGTGTAACAGGTAGCTGAGCAGAGACCCAAAAAGATGTGATGAAAACAGGAAGTCAACGTCAAACAATAAAACATCTGCCCTGCATCCTTTCTTCTTGATTTTAGAATCTCTAAAGCTGTGGAAATCTCGTCTCAGCCGAGTCCTCTATTCCATGGCCAACTGTCTGCTGGTGATGAAGGTACGTATGTTTAATGTCCTTATACAAGTGTCTACAGTCTGCCTGTGTGTGAGGGGGGGCGGGGGGTTGCTGGTGTGTGGTGGTGGTGTGTAAGGGGGTGTGTGTGAAAGAGAGAGAGAGGGAGAGCGCTCTGATGCCAGGCGGGTGGAGGATTCACAGTGAAATCCCCCCAGACTGACCACTAATTGGATTCTTGGTCAGAGAGGGACAGAAGAAAAGAAAGGGAAGGGTGGCGAGGCGTTTTCAGAATGTAAAGGGAGCCACATTGCCATCTAGTGTCAAGATGGCATACTTGAATCAAGCCCCGATTTCACGGTCGGTTATTTACTCGTTGACGTTCTCAAACATTGTAAAAATCATTTTATGTAATTATTATTACATCGCAGGCTTCTGAGTGGTCAATCATTCTGCGCTTTCACGTCAGCAGCAAACAAACGGAAGGAAATCAGCCACATACCAACGTAAACGCTTCCTGTCATCAACAGTAATGTTTGTGCATTGTTCTGTGAGTCTGAGGTTTTGCACAATGGCGGTTGAAAGAAATGATGTAAAGCCTCACAAATTGCAACCCTGCTCTTTGAAATACAGCTTTAGGGTTTATTCATACATTTGTTACTATCTGGTTTTTCACCACTTGTGCATTTGAAGCTGAAGCTATCAGAAGGAGAAAGGGGATGAGAGGATGTAAAAATGTCAGCGTTGCTCTGAGAATTTGTGAAAGCCTAAAGTGGTGAATCAAAAATCATCCTGATTAAAAATTTTTTTAAAAAAGACAGCAATTTCAAAGGGGGTGTGTGTGGCGGATGCCGGCATTCAGGATTCTGAAGGCAGTGGGAAAATGATATTTGCATGGCAACATATTAAAGGTGAAATATTATTGGAGCAAAAAAAAAAAAAACTCGTCAAAACACTATAAAATGAAGACAAACGACTGTTGGGAAATATTACTGTTCAATTTTATGTACGTTGTAAGTATCGGTCATATGAAACAATGTGTAGTGTGTGCGCGTGTGTGTAAAAGAAGCAGCACGTCACCTTAAAATAACAGCAGTCACAGTGTTTAAAATATTCAAATAATTGATGCGGAGTTAACATTGACTCATGCAATGATGACATTCTCTACTTTCCCAATTCATATCATTTATAAATATCTATAAGTCCAGAAAAAGAAAAAAAAAAACGTTCACGTGCGCACTAAATCCCAATGTATGTGAGCGCATACACACACATACACACCCTTCTGACCGCCCTCCCTGGCCCTACTCAGTAGTCGACTCACCGTGTGAGCAACGTGGAGGTGGGAGTTGGGTCACCTCGCCCCGCTATTACTCCATATGTTTGATTAATGCTCTCTTTCTCTCTGCCTCGTCTCGGCTTGCCCTCCACCTGTCTCTGCCTCCTGCTGCGTCCCTCACCTTTACCTCATTTGTCTCTAATTTCAGTGGCTTTTAGCTCTTTCACAAGATTTCTCACTTTCTCTTTCTCCGACTCTCACTTGCCAAATGTCATCCATCTCTCGCTGCAGGACTATGTTCTGGCGGTAGAGATCTATCACGCCATCATCCAGTATGAACCGCAGCAGAGAGCACAGCTGCTCAGTGGCATAGGGCGAATCTTCTTGCAGGTTGATGCAGTAACACACATCCATACATTATATGACAAAACGTTGCACTTTTACATGTTAGGCTAAACGAATGGGAAAACCCTATCAAGAACAGATTTGGACTAATCATGTAAGGCATACTCTGCGTAATGTTTTTGCTTCTTTGTTCAGATTGGAGACATCAAAACAGCCGAGATGTATTTCGGCGATGTGGAGCAAATGTGCCAGAGGACAGACAGCGAGCCCAGCCTTTCAACATGTGTGCTCATGAACAGGTATGTTGTGTGTTTGCGCTTTGTATTTAGGATCTTTGCAAAATGTTCCAATGACTGGTAATTTAGCACTTATTATGACTCTTTGGTGAATGTAATTATGTTCTTCTTTTCACTAATACATTTAAATGCATCACAGAAAAGCTGATTTGGGCAATTAAGCCATCACACAGTGAATACAACTTTACCTACGGTACTTGAGAATGTAGTACAGAAATTCGACTGTTTATCAACACGGGAGCCGTGCATATTTGAAATAGGGCTCTGTTCATGTGATGGCCTTCTCAGACCACACAATTTTTTGGTGGCGTTCCCAACACTCGCGCTGTCAGACAACAAGATAATATCATTGTCTCCAACCAGACCCCGCCCCATTGTCACATGCTTCCGTCAAGATTCTATCCATCCGGGCATGTCCGTCGCGGAGGCGGGAGATGCAGCTGTGTAGTCATGTCGACGGAGGCATTATGCGCATTTGCGTTTGTTCTGTGCTAGGAACGGCAAAAAAAAAAAACAAAAAAATGCTCATGAGCCACTGGCTTTGCAGTTAGCAAATGTGACATGAGTTGAAATGCTCCGTATATTTTACAAGATTTTCTCCCTTCTGTCCGTTCTTTTTTTTCGCTATTTTGATCACGCACGCCTCGTCTAGTCTCTGGTTGTAAGTTGGAGGGGACTTTCTTCCTCTTGGTCAAGAACCAATCGAAGGAGGACACAAGACATGTCACACTCTGTAGCAAGACGAACAACATTTTTGAAATCCCAGACTTTCATCGTCGCGGATGCCAAACGACCAATCGTTTATGTCACCCTACACGGCTGCAATGCGTCAAGGAAACTCAAAATCGACTACCGGCCACTGCGTTTGTCTGACGACCTAAAGTCGAGCTGCACTCGTGTAGTCTTCCATTAGATTTTGCCGGCATACCGAGTGCCCAGTCGGTGTGTTATTATACGGGGAACTTATGTATGCTAAAATTTAAATTTAAGGTGATAAGAGAAATATGGAGTGTAATGACAATTTTAACACAAGTTCGAGACGAGGTAGTTTGTGTTTCCTGTATGGACACACTTAATAAGTCAGTGTTTGGATAACAGCTGTTTGTTCCCCCGTTGAACGTAATACTTCACAATTCTGGGCTGCCAACTGTGAAAGGTTTGTGTACACACAAAAATGTGGAAATGTTTGTCTGTATGCCAGACCTGAAGTGGTGCTGTAACACTGCCAAGTCAACCAAAACAGCCAATAATAAGTCCTTGCGACTATCGTAGTGGGGAATAGGAAGTGAGACAGAAAAAAAAGACACTTGTGATTACTGTCGTTCTGACTGACTGTTGGCTGTTTGCGCTTGAACTGATCAGTGGTCCTCCGAAAATTAATTAACCTCTGACTCCCAGTGTGCATTTCGCACTACTTGTTTGTGGATTTCCAGGGCGTTTGTCTACCTCAGTCAGAACAACTATGCTGATGCACATGCATCCTTCATGGACGTTTTAAAGCTGGACCCAAAAAACCCTGTTGTAAGTCTTGGCCGCATTGCTAATTGTGTTCCCCTTGTCATGATCTCAGCCGTTTCCTCATCTGTGTCAATTCCTAACTAGGCCAACAACAACGCAGCAGTTTGCTTGCTCTACCTGGGCCGGCTCAAGGAGTCCCTGGGCAAGCTGGAAGGCCTGGTGCAGCAGGACCCAGCACTTTACCTCCACGAGAGCGTCCTCTTCAACCTGACCACTATGTATGAACTGGAATCTTCACGCAGCACCCAAAAGAAGCAGGCGCTGTTGGAGGCTGTGTCCTGCCGGGAAGGGGACAGCTTCAACACCCAGTGCCTCAAACTGGTTTGAAAACTCACACTCAACACTGCTGCTTCTTATACTGGATAAGTACCTTCTCCCCAAAATGGTCTTGGTCCTACCAAGAAAAAAGTGACTGTTCAGTGCTTGGATTTATTTCTCAAAATGAGGCATTAGTTTTCTCCTACCGAGGCAAAAAGGCTTTAGACATTACAATTGTGACAAAGGAATGCTTTGATAATTGGGAAACCCACTAGCTCCTCCTTGTTGTTTTATTTAAATAGGTATTTCTTAAAAGCTTGACTTTTCAAACCAAAATTTTCCAACATCACCTCAATCTGACTATCGGTCAAACATTACAAAGGCAGCAACAACATATGTTGATTCTTTGACCATTGTCGTGTTTTTTTTGTAGTAGGTCTTATTGTCTGCTTGTAGCACTCAACAGACTTGCAAGGCTCCAGATTTTCATTTTAGTTCATGACTTACCTTTCGTACCATTTCCAAAAGCTTTATAGGGCCTATTAGGATGGGTTCCATGTGTTACAAGTCATAGGAACAGCACCATTTTAGTCCAAAGCCTTGATGCTAACTCAACTCCCTCACATTTGTTAAATATTCAATTAATATTCCATTCTATCAAATCTGCAGGTTAGCAATGTGAGAATTGACCAGGGCATTATGCTGAATCATTCTTGAAAGTCTCGTAGGCTTGCACTGTACGAGTCCTTTTAAAACGTCTCCCCTTAGAACACTTAAAATGCAGTGGATTAACTGTCTAATGCTACTTGAATTAAGCTTTCTCTTGATGGGGTTTATTAACTCATACAATATACATAAACCACTGCAATTGCATTTTCATTTCTCCTGAAAACAGGGGGCCCATTGTGTGTGTTGGTGTCAATTTATGTAGCTACAATACACACATTGTGGATATTGAAGGTTTACACTATTCGATTTTTGTGATGACACATGGGGAAAAAAATACACTGGGATAGATCAAGCCAGAACAAAAACATCAATGTGAACTGTAAGAATCAATTAATAAAAGCATAAAACTTTGCGGTTAGGCAAAAAAAAAAATTATATCACCATTGTGACCTAGGGAATAAAAATGTATCTTTGTGCTTTTCTTTTTTATATATGACAAAGCTGAAATTTTAATAGAGGGTGTGTCACACAATTGAGTGCATGTGTGTGTAAATAATGTATACTGTATGTGTGTCTATGTATATATATATATATATGGATGTCCAATTAAACAATGGTTGTCATTCTTAAAAACATTGAGTTGTTTATGTAATTGTCTTAACCTAATAAAAGAATTGCCTTTATAAAGTGCAAAGGTGTACTCCACAGACTTAGTGACTTCGGTGATATTCAAAATGATCAGACATTTTATTATCAGAGACAATAACAAAAAGAATGTTACTTTCATTCATTGGTGAATATGCTGCTGGATTTATATACACTGGCTCACAAAGAAATATGTCACTACTCATGTGGGTCGCGGGAGTGGAAAGTTTTCAGTTACAATTATAACACACAAAGATTTTGCATAGACGCTCTCATTTGAAATTACGTTACTAGTTAAAAAATGTATGGGAACAAGGAAATTATATCCTGTCAGCTGTCAACCAGTCCCAGTCGTGTCTTTTCCAAAACCTAATGATACTAAAAAAAAGACTGGAATAGTTGTATGATTTTTTTTTGACTACCTGAAACCCTTTTTTGTGTCATACTTGATGCGGCCCGGATACACCGATACTATCCCCAGTGGCCTTCAAGTTGAGTTTTAGACACCTGCTTTAACTTGATGTGTAGTGTAATTGCACTTTAGAGTACATAGAAATGTATGATCTCAGAACCGTGTTTTGATCAGATGTCCTAAATCACAGTCTGCAGTTTTGCACTTTTTCAGGATTCTTGCAAAGAAGCCATATATTTCTTTCGGATTTCGTAGTCATCTGCTGGCCTGTTGTAGGCTTTCCACACAGGCTCCCCGACAAACAGCCTCATGGCCTTCGTGTAATTCTATGGAGGCAGGAAAAAAAATACAGTGTGTAAATTACTACATGTGAGTTCACCCCAACAAATAGACTAGGAACATCAGAAACTAAAGTTCAAAGTATTGAATAAAGCCGAAAGATTTACGTCATGCTTCCTCAAAGTACGGTACTTTCTTTTCTATTTAAGTTTGGGATGGCAACAGCCACGTTAGCCACATAAATAGTTGAAATTTATACCAAATGTAGGAAAAACCCTGCATATAATTTTTTGGAGGTGGCCACCTCTGGCTCTAAAACCTCCAACATGAAAACTGTTACCTGACCAGCATTAAGACTAGTTGGGTGTTATTTTTAATTGCAATTGCCATGGAAATTGGTTCTATAGTTGTTGAAGAGTTGTGAATGACATATTTCCTTTCCTACTACAAATGTATCCAGCATGTTTGTGGATTTTCCATGTTAAATGTGCATGTTTGCAGGCTTTTCAGGGCCATTTATTTTACAAGGTGTCTACATTATTGCTCATTCCACATGTGCGTCTCATTGTATTTTCACTGATTTGCTCTTTGATGATGCGGGGATTCCGCCAGACGCCAGCAATATGTCAGATAAATTGTGGCCCCTTGCAGTTATCACTTGCTCCTCAAAATTCTCTTTAACTTTCAAATTATGTTTTGGGTTTTCAACAGGTTCTCCGGTTACATCCCTATTGTCAATTTATGGTAACTAGTTGAGGTGGTAGCCCACCCACCGCCTGAAAACCGCTGGGTTAGATGAAGGACTAAATTGGACATGGAATTTCAGCCGATCCGTCTCTGTGTGTTACTCGCCAAGAACACTGCATTTGTTTGTTTACATTCAAACACATTTCGAAGCAAAAGCCGGTGACGTCATGCACACCGTGACTACTTCTACTTCATATTTTAATGTACTTTGTATTTATTAAGTAAAGATTACCTATGGCACCATGCTGCCTCGCACAGGTCAGTCAGTTAAGGCATTTTACCTCCTAACCTTTTACCAAGCCATCGCATGCCTCGAAGTTTTCAGACATCAATACCACAGTGTAAATGTTTTTATTCTTGAGTGACCATTGGGAAAATATTGAAGTCTTCTTCAAACAGTATGTGCAAATAAGTCTTACTTCAAGTAAATATTTACTTTAATTGAATAAACATACCACCATGCCTCCAGCATGATCGAGCATAAACATTCACCCGATGGTCAAAATCTTCAATCGATTTCAGCTATGAGACTTACCAATTCGTCCAAAGTGAAGCGGTGGTAGATGCCGGCTGGCAGGGTAATGAGGTCCCCCTTCTTCATGGCAATTCTTATCCAGCGATCCTCTTTGTCCCTGACGTCGAAGTATGCCTGGCCATCAAGGATGTAGCGAATCTCATCATCCAAATGCAAGTGTTCCTCAAAGAACATCTTTAACTGAAGAGACAAAGATTTTCTCTGTTACATGATTCAACAGCCAAACAGTAGTTAGTGGTACAAAACTCAAACTACAAATGGCAACTCAACCCATAACTATGTGCTAAACCTCTAAACATTTTGTACATTTGTCTTGTCTTCTTAAAAACACAAAACACTTATTTCATGGATTAAGCTGTTACCTTTTCCTCGTAGTTTGGCAGCGTATTCTTCTCGATGGTGATGATGTCCATGTAGGAGTAGCCTTGCTCTTTCCTGATACGCTGCAATTCTGGGTCTGTTTCATAGATGTCAGCATTTAGCTGCAACAAAAACACAGCATTGTAAGTCTTATATAATACATGCCACTTTTATTCATCCTCATTATTATTTCATTTATCATGTATATACTCCTGAAGAGTGAAAGTCGATGTCTTGTGTGAATAAAAATGTTTACACTTGAATTGCAATTTGTTTTCCTATTTCAACATTAACAGTTTAGATTAAATACAATAAAGCCCAGCATAGGGGCTGTAAATTAAAATATAGCCTGGAATAAGACTGTTTATTAAAATAAAGCCCAACTTTAGGACTATTACAGGGAAGTTTAACAATTAGTCTATTGCGATAAAAAGGTAGAATAAAAGCAAATAAGTTTAAATGACAAGAACAATTAAAATTTGATAGAGAATCCTAACAAAAGGATTAGATATGTGCATTAAATGGCTTTTGATTTGTATAATTTCATAGTATTTTGACAATGCGGTAACAATATAACAAAACTTCAGATGTAAAACAAAATCACTGTGGTCATCTAATGTTTTTTAGTTCTTCTTAACCTGAATTTAGAATGCTAAAAAAATATATACATTTGAATAATTATGGTACGCTTCGGAGGGGATTCGAACAAATTCTAAAAGAGACAGAACTGCTCTCGCGAGACACTTGTTTCTCGCGATAGTTCGGGCGTGCAAACGATCCGCGACTTGCCTCTCATGCAATGGCGAGTTTCTTTTCAGTTAGTAATGAGGCGGCTAAAAGTGTTGTCGGCACTCAATCTTGCAATCGTTCTGCAAAGGTTGTCACCACCCCACTTCAACGTTCTCTGAGAGTGTATGTTGGAAGCACGTGATTGTCATTCCTGCGGCAGAACCGTCGTTACCTTCCAGTAAAAAACGCCAAGATGTTTTAAGTCCTCCAACGAAACGGGTCGATTCGGGTCGAGCTTGTGCGGCCTTCTTTGGTCATCGTCAGAATTGTCCATGAACCAAGCTTCCATAGCCATGTTTCCAACCCGCGCAACAACAACAGGCTAGCGAGCTCAAATTTGGTCCACAATGGTACCGCGTGGTGCGTTCAAGTACCCTCCGTTCTGCGAACATCAAATGATAAAGACCCTTCTCGGTTGAATTACGGACATGAATTACTAAAAATCAATTCAACATACTTCCGTGGATGAACTGCCATTCAATCAACGAAAATAAAATGAGTCGAGGGAAGTATTTTGCAAAAACAATTAAATGGATCCGACGAGGATGGGATTCGAACCCACGCGTGCAGAGCACAATGGATTAGCAGTCCATCGCCTTAACCACTCGGCCACCTCGTCGTTGCTGGTTCCGAATTTGATGCCATTTAAATGAAGGTTCTGTTCATCTATACTAAACCTTGAGCCTTTTGTCCACCAGGGGGCGCTACATATCAACGTATGCTTACCCATGGCTGATCTGACGTGATGACCACTTCTCAGAGGTCCTGAAGTGATCCCCAACCATCAGTCCAGCACCGTCCAAATTGATTGAAAATAATTTTGATTCCCAACCATCAGTCTTCCGTCGTCACAGAGAGATTGAAAATAATCAATTATCGAAACTCAAAAATCAAGAAGTCTAAATGCGCCAGCTTGTTTGCGTTCCCAGGTACCGTTTCGTTCAATTTCAGCGATAATGTGAAGACTCACCGTGCAATCTTTGAAAATGTCACAAAAGCAAACGTCTGCCCTACAACCTCACAAACGCCTTAAAAGTCTAATGGCATGAGTGATGCAATAAACAAATGTAGCAACCCTTACTAGTTTCACTCGTTATCATAATTATTATCTCTAATCATTTTAATAATGAAAAAAACGCTACACGAAACAATACGTCACATAGCTTTCGCAGAACGAGTAGTTTTTCCATACTAGTGGCAGTATTTGTATTCAATCTATTTTAACCGCTTCAAATAGGTTATTGAGTAAACATTACAAAGAGTGCGGACGGATTGTATAAAATGGTGGGGGGAAATAATTCGACAAAAACATGCCGAATTTCCAGAAAATACACAATTTGTAGGAAGTATGTGGTCAAATGTCATGAGTGTGAGCCACAAGTTGACTTACATGTGCCACATTCTTTAATAAAAGGTTGACTTTGCCGCCGAACGTGTCTGTGATGTGAGGGCCTACTCACCAACTCGACGCCAAGCTAGGAGGTGACGCCACAGACAAGGTTGCTGTGTCGTGAGCCGCCAACAAGTATGGGTGCATCGGCGTGATGGTTGATCGAACACTCGAAATTGTCCCTAGGTGTGAGTGAGTGGGGGAATGGTTGTTCGTCTTTTGGTGCTCTGCAATTAATCGGCTCGCGACCAGTTCAGAGTGTACCCCGCCTACTGCCTTAAGATACCTGGGATAGGTTGCAGGACTCCCGCGACCCTTGTGAGAAAAAAGCGTATTAGATGATTGATGGATGGATGGTTTATCGATACACAAGTCTCAAACGCAAGATCCGGACAACCATATAATTTCATCACATGGCCTTCAATCAAATCATGTTGTCTACGTCATATAAATTGGTAAAATCTGTACATTGCATTTCATTTGTTGCACCCACCCGCTTCTTTTTAAAAATAACTTTCACAGTAGGTCAGTTAAACAAACTTTCCCCTGATTTCAACACTCAATTTGTTGTAAGCTGTATATGTTATAATATGAGGTGATTATACATGAATTTAGTCTCACTGTCAAACCCTAACTACAATGTGTCCCGTGAGAAAAATGAGTTTGACAGGATATATGAAAAAGAACAGTTTAATTAATAGGGATAGTCAGCAAGATGTTTAAAATAACTCCAACATTGTAATGAGGTCAATATTGAAAAAAAAAATCAAGGTTTGATAGGCCCACTGGGACAGATCAGCCAATCATGTGTAATTGTTGATGCATGCATAATTAGATTTAGAAAACATCATTTTAATTAGCAATGATATAACTGGAGGATCAACAACTGAAAGGCATTATATTTGTTCTATCCAGAATTTGACAGAGAAGAACAGCACTTTGCGAGAGTAACCTCCAGCTCAGGACACGGCTGATTTTTTTTCTCACTTTCCCAAGCCTGTAGGGGTTCATCAAGAAAATGAGATTTAACAATGTAGATGACATGAGGATGGCCATGACGATGGAGACGCGTAAGAAGCCCTGACCCTTTACATGTACACAGAATCCACTTTTTTGGGTTTGGCAATGATTATTGCACTTAATTTAACAAATGTAAAACTCACATAAATCACTTAAAAGTTGCGCTTCTCATTTAGGAAATACTTAGGGATCTTGGTAATAAGATCTAAATTTCCCACCAGCAATGTTTTGAATTGACCATCCCGAAATTGCAGAGTCAGCAATTTTCCCTTCTTTGCTCAACGACTAACTTAATGTGACGATATCTACGTCTACAGCAACTAAATCAGCGTCAGTGCAAATAAAAAGGCAGAAGACAGCAAGAGGGGATCAAACATTTATTTTACCCTTATTAAAAGTTACAATAAAACCATTAACATCTTTAAATGATAGCAAAATAAAGAACCAAAAACATTGGCCAAAACATATTTACATTGAAAAGTTTTGCAGATAAAAAGCTCACATTTTGTACACAATCCCAACTCCTGCATCATAAACTCTGAAATGTGAACACTGCAATACCCAAGAAGCTGCAATGGGGACTTTAGTCTGGAAAGAATCCAAATGCACAAAAAAAGACACTGATTTTATCCCACCTCCGCATCATTGTTTTTTTTTTCTTTACATGACAAAATACTTGAAATTTGTCGGCAAAACTTAGGAATGTATAGTTCTAAAAATTAAGATCATATGAAAAGGTTTTCTGCATCCATGTAAGTCATTTCAAATAGAGATGTTATGTCTTGCTCTGCAGCGATGGCAAACATTAGATCCCAAAAATGAGACAAAAAAAAAATTTATAGGGCTGCCACGCTGAAGGATGCCTCTCCATGAATTGGTTCAGGGTCGGGGGGAATTTTGTACTTATTCCTGATTCGCTTCACATCCAGTTCATTACCTTCTCCACATGCCACTCCCGTGTGTACCATAAGGGGGAGACGCTTTCAATTTGAGGGCTCGGTGAGATTCCGTCTGTCAAGAACCGATTTAAAAAAAAAAAAAAAAAAGGCAAGTAAACTGGTGGTTGAATCAGCAAATGTGATATATCCTTTGTCTTCTTTTGTAGTTTTGTTGTATAACTTTAAGAACGTGGCATGAGTCTCTCATATATATTTATATACTTTAATCTTGGAAAATTAGTTCATCGCTGATGGTGCAATCACTCCGCACCGGCGTCGCCTTCGGGGGCCGCGGGTGTCGTTTCCTCAGCGGGGGTGGGGGCAGGAGCAGGGGCAGGGGCAGGGGCTGCCTCCTCGGCAGGAGCAGCCTCCGTGGCTGGGGCGGCGGCTTCTGCATCCTTGGCCTCCCCCTCCGGAGAAGCGGCGGCCGCTGCGGCCTCGCCCTCCTTGACCTCGGTGGCTGGCGTCTCATCTTTGGCTTCCTTGGCCGTGTGGCCGTTCTCCTCAGGCTTCTCCTCGCCTGCGGGGGAGGTGGCCTCCTCCTTGGCCTCCTCGCTGCCCTTCTTGCTTTTCTTCAGTGAGATGCCCTTGAACTTGAAGGAGTTCTTCAGAGAGAACTTCTTTTTCTTCTTCCCGTCCTTGGGGGCCTCACCGTCCGTCTTGGCGGCCTCACCGTCCACCGCAGGAGCAGGCTCAATGGCATCCCCGGCACCGGCCTCTCCTTCCTTAGCTGGTTCGGCTGTGCCATTGCCGTCTGCAGCGGCCACATCCCCGTCAGGCTTGGCAGATACATCACCATTGGTCTTGACGTGGCCGTTTTCCTACAGAAAAAGAGGGATTTTTAGTAAAACAGATGGAGTAATTCATGAGTTCATGCTAGAAATGACAATGACTATTTTACATGACTCCCTGCTACACTTGAGGAAAGCTGTTGAGCTCGGTTTCAAATAAGAGGGGGAGGGGCGGTTACAGCTGTTTGCATTACTAGAATCATCCGCGTGGAGGCAGTAGTGTTACGTCTGCTGGTAAGCGTTAAAGAACAAAGGAATCCCCTCGTCACAACTGCTCTCGCCATCATTCTTTTTTGGCTTTAATGTTCATTCATCAGTTTTGAAAAAAACGGCAGGATTCTATTGCGGTCAAATACATGAACACAAATCGAAATCTTGGTAACATTTTGGGGTTTTGTGTTTTTACATTCAGCGCCACATATTGCAATTTCACCCCAATTTTATTCAAACCTAAAATCTCTCGTGGCTTAGCGAGCAGGCGCATATCCGCGCTTTTGTTTGCAACTCTGCAAAATGTGCCTCCAGTAGAGCGCATTTGCACGCCTTCCACTGCGCATCTTTTGTTTGACTCGGCCGCAAATATTCGCCACGATTCAAGCCAAACCAATGGGATAAAATATTGTTCTAATATCCTACAGATTTAGTCGTAGTGTGTCACTCAGGATCACATTTTTTTTCATCGCTTTGAGTGAATTTCCCTTGTGGAACCAGCAGCCGTACTGAACAAAGGCACGGTCGGTGATCATCAGTGGGGACCGGATTTACTTCGCAGCCAAGTCACCCCCCCCCCCCCCCAAATCATTTATTAAATTCAATTTGTGAGGTTTCGAATATAACCTGCAGCGTCGCTGAGCAACAGCTTGGTACCGCCGCTCCAAGCACGCTGGTGGTGGGCGTTGGGTGCCATGTGACTCCCCGCCGGTGCTCACTGTCTCGATTTGCTCCAATTTACTCACCTGGCCATTGGCTTTAGCGGCAGCAACGTCGGCAGAGGCATTCGCCTCAACAGCTACATCTCCCTTGGACATGTGGGCTCCCATTTTTTATCACTGATCGAGATTCTAAACACAAAAAAAGTCGAAAAAGAAAAAAATCAAAGTATAGTTGGTGTCTTTTTTTCAGATTGAAAAATCCAGCCCTGGGATGAGAGAGACCTCGCCAAAGAGTGAAGAATCCTTCCTTCGTCCTGACTACACAGACACCGAGACGGTTCCCCCACAGTGACTATGCAACCTACCGTGGCTGAGCTGAGCTCAAATTAAAGGATGTAAGCGACTGTGAGTATTTCAACCGCGCCTCAAAATCGACCGGAGTCTCCTCCCATGGGCGTGTCAGCAGGGCTGCATCCAATGGGATGCAGGAGGATGGGCCTACAGCAGCATGCCACTTTGCACTCTTTGCAGCATTGCTTCAAGCTGTCTGGATTTTTGACGTCCATGATAGGCTCACTTGCTTGTTGAATGGCTATCAAGTTTGAATATTCGTTCTATCACATAATAAATGTCAGCACTCCCCCCCCCCTGCTCTCTAATCTCTAGTACTTGTTTTTAGTTTGAGGCCTTGGGTATTTTGTTGATTTACATAGATTGGTTTGGGTTCCTCAGTTCACGAATAGGTTACTTTGATTTATAATTCCTGGTCAATGCTGCATTCTTAATGGCCACACAAAGGCCTGGTTACTGTCCAGCGTATATCAATTTCCATAAAACTGCATGGTCAGTTTATATTAAAGTCTACTATATGCAAGCATTAATTAAATAATGTAAGAACATACAAAATAGAACTCAGTAGTCCAAAAGGTTGTGGACCTTTGGGGGAATGGTTGAATATTATTTCATCATTCTGTTAGACACAGCAGTGGGGTAGTTCATTTATGCCCCTCAAGGTGCAATTTGCACAAATGAACACTCAGAAGTATAATTAATGCACTTTGCAATTTCCAGAATGGTTATGTTCTGAAGTTGTAGAAGTGAGGGCAAAAGGTAAAAAAAAAAATAGAAACAAAATAGTACCAATTTCCGTGACATGCTTTGGACAAAATTCACCAAAGATCTAGATCATTTTTGTGTACTTTACACACTTTTTTCATGTTTCGCTGAAATTAGCCAATTTATGGGAAGCTGCTCTGTCAAATCTAAGGGAGTAGCTGTGTATTTTGTCTCATATACTTCTGGGCCAATTGTGACTGTGGCTTTCATTACTATTTCATCTGAGGAGCAAAGCTAGGAGTGGGGTTCAAACGGGGCAAGCATCTTGCGGAAGCAAAGCATAGAGTATGGGGGAAAAAAGCAAATCTCCATAGAAACGATAAAAGCTTTGTACAGATGGAGGCAACACAAGGATTCAAGTCATTTTATTGCTATACAAACACACATTTACACTTAATATGGCACAAAATTCGATACCCAGGGTCACATTTTATCCTAATCAGTGCCGAGACTTGTGATAAATAAATAGAAGAAAAAGGTGAGATAAAAAAGATATTAAAAAAATTATAAAACTTATTTTCTATAGTTGCGAGTGTGAGTAAATATAATAACGCTGCAAGGATATAGAATCAGCAGAAATGCAAATGCAAGAGGCTCAAATTGCACATGATATTTGCATGATCATTTGTATATGAAAAATAAAAAGAATAAAGTGTTTAAAAAAAAGAATAAAGTGTTCATAAAGAATAAAGCGTTCAAAAGCAAAACTTCATACACTTGGCCAACTAATGTGAATATGACACACAGACATGTTACCAAACACAAATGCAGTGCAAACCTGATTTACAATTGCTTTGATGTTTACAAACCACAGACCAAATCAAAATATTAGACGGCATTCCAACCATATTGGAGATTCGACAAATGTACAAAATACAACGGATGGCGAGGCTGCTAACTCGTGATGAGACCTGGCTTTTCTAGATGTCGAACCTACATTACAAAAGAGGAGAACGCTCTACCAGGACACAAAAAAATGGCCATTAGGACCTCAGTCTTTTTATTTACAACATATTGTCTGCCTTGTGACCCATTCGTCAAGATAAAGTGTGTTTTGTTTTCTTCGTACTTGTAGCAACCTGGTCGCCAGACTTTGGTGTTTTGTGATTTCAGATTAGCTATGTCTGGATCAGAGGGACTCATGGAACATCTGGGGCAGAGCATATTCATATTGATGATAGAGGACAGTTCTGCGTTGTTAACTTGTCACGTTGTTTTATATGGGAGAGTTATGTTTGATTTTCTAAATTTTTAATTGACTATTCAGTCCAAGAATCAAGTCAGTTTGTAAATCGAGGTGCCACTGTTTGTCCCGTGTTGAGATCGCTGAACAATAAAGTTACTTACTTAGTTTACATTGTAAAAAAAAAAAAATGCTAAAATGTACATCCAATAAACTGACCTCTGCTTGACTTGTAGCTTTGACTTAATAGTGTTTAAGACCATATAGACAAATTAGCCGCACTTTGATATCACAACGCCACAGCGGCATGCTCATAGACATCAAGATTTACTTTTGTAATTTCACATTAAGGCTGAAAGATTGGAGGGACCGATAGTTGGATTTGAATTCAATTCACAATTTTCTTGTCAAGAGTCAGTCGGTGCAATATTGCCCATGTACTAAACATTTAATACATGAAAATTACAAAAATTACATCATACCATCAAAACACAAAAAGCACTCTAAAAATGCATGGAAACTAAAGCGCCTGTAAGGGAGGCAGTCCTTTTTCAAGGTTTTTAACTTATTCACTAGCAGCCGAGTTAAAAAAAAGGATCTTTGACGTCTTTAGCCGTCAATGGTAGTAAATGAGTTAAACATGGTTCAATAAAGCAAAACTTATGACATCATGAATCCATAAATATATGCAATTATGTGAAATAGTTTATGTAAAAATATATTATTTAACCAAAAATATTTGAAATGGTTTGCTACTGTACATGTTCATATATAAATGTAAAATGGTATGTAAAAAGAATGTTTTCATATTTTTTGGTCAAAGACGTAACAGCTTCAAATAGAGACTGAGGGTTCAGAAATATGGTCGCTAATGGATTAGATGTACGGCAGATCATGACCTTTTCCAGTGGAAAGATTAAGAGGCGTACAACTGGTCTGGCTTACGTTTATTCCAAGCTACCAGGACGCCCACTAGAACAACAACAAAAAAAATCATTGTTTAAAAGTGTTGTTGTGTTCGAGTGGGTTTTCGTAATAAGAATATTCAATGTCACGGAGCTGGTGCCTCTCAATGTCATCCAAAGGAGTGACTTTTTAAAGAGAAATGAATGACGTCTCCAGCCTACTAAATGGTGTGCCGGCCATTCTGTTCAGCTTTTTATTTGAACATGTTCGCCAGAGAGCTGGTACTACAAGGATGATAGGAAGTTTAAACATTCGCCGAAACTGTTTAACTATTGCAACATCCAATCGACAAAGGAAGTCTGTCCACTTTTTTCTCCTTGCTCGTCTCCATGGCCAATCACGAAGCTGTGCCGCTTTCTCAGACGATGAAGTCGGCCGCTCCGTCAAGTTTCGTGAGTACATTTGTCATCATCCTGCAGGAATTAGAACTATATGATTGCCTTGTATTATTATTTTATTATTGGTTGTCTTTTATGTTTTCATAAGCTTGATTTTGTTGCAGAATCCCTTCACTGTAATGGTATAGTTCACAATATGAACTGAAAGGGAGATTTTATTGACCTTAACATTGGCACTTTTATATTAGGTTGGTGGCCGGCAGCAGCAGCAGCCTGCAGACAGGCATGGATGTTTGTCCCCTCCCCATTTCGGGGCCGGTTGGTCCCGTTATTTTGACGTTATTCGCGACGCATTTACAATGACTTTGAATGGATAAATAGTGATCAGTCCCTCCCGTGACTCCCCCAAGACATGTTTGTCTCCTTCTCTTCGTCCACTGCTGCAGTGGCATAGAAAAAAGGTAACAGCAGAAGAAGAACGTCCTCCGTGTCGATGCAAAAGAAGCTAGAGGGAAACAAATTGTGGTCGTATTTTGCTTCCCGACTTGTGTTAAATAAACACATGATAAAATGATCAGATAATAGCTCATTTTATGTTTTTGAATTTCGAATTTTGAATCAGAAATGTGAGCTGGCTCGTTCCCATTGAATAGAGACAGCAACGCTGTCTCTAGTGGACAGAGGAGAGATAGCCTTCTAATGAGAACGTATCTTGATTGGGCGAGCAATATAAACGTTTAAATTCTTTGCTATTTTAGGGTCTACATGCAAAGCTAAATTTATTGGTGAAAAAAAAAATTAGTAATTTTGTGTAGCCTGCAAAAGTGAGTACACTGTGATGCAAAACAGTGCAAATAAATACAATACCATCCAATACAATTTTATTCACAACAGCTTCAGCTGTAACAAAGCGCTTCACATACAGTTAACATAAAATAACAAAAACACGAACATTGTTGAGATTCTAAATACTTAATATGCGAATATACCGTATATTTGACCTTATAAACTCCACGTTTCCAGATTTCAAAGATATGCTTACTGTGTGGCTGTTTTCTTACTTTTTCTCTCTCTGCTAATTTGCTGTTGTTCTTGGTTGCGCTCCGTCCAAAAACGGGGTTCCAGCTCGACTTCTGTGAAAAGTCTATTTCTTTTTTTTTTCCACTCTGCATTTCACATTAGTATTAACTTCTCCATCTTCTCATAGGCAGTGTTTGAACGCGCGCTCTATTACCTATTTAGTGCACTACTAAGAGGTTAAGCCAATTTTGTAGGTTGTCTAAATGGAGCACAGGCGGATGAATGTCGGGCACTCAAAATTACCCACAATGCTCTCTAATAGGACTACTTGTCAGAATTGTTGCATACTTGCCTGCATCGAGGAGAGGATCAGTTATTAGAGGAGAGGATTCGCACTGCGCAGCTCATTGCAGCTGCCCAAAATGGTACAGCGCATGTTAGCTTAGCACCTAAGAAAGCAGGGACCCCATGACGATGGGAAACTGTGGTCGTGTTGGCGCAATGCTTTTTTCAATGCTTTTTTTTTTTGATTGACTGACTGAGTTGATTGGTTAGCGTAACCTGTCCATCAATAATGTATTGCTTCTGATTGAAAATCGCTTAAAAAAAAAAAATCACGATCACGAAATTATATTGTCTTAGATCACGATTTTGATCTGAAAACGATCATCATTCAGCTCTATTTCTAACTATTTGTGAACAAGTAAATGAAAAGTCCATCCATGTATCATCTGAATCACCCGACGACAAGACTATTGTTCCCCTTTCAAGGTCTAATGATGTGATTTCTCTCTGAGAGAAAATGGTTAACTATCCAATGCCCCCCAAAAAATGATGTCACGTTTCTCTGTAACGGTTTTGAAGAGGTTTAGAATGAAACAGTAACTTTCCAAGAATGACAGTAATCTGATCACATGGCAAACAGCCTCAACATTTTTAGGCACCTTTGGTGACACAGGTGCTGCTTTGTCATCAGCGCAGCGGACATAACGAGATGAATCGCACAATTGTGACACTGCCACAGCAAAAGTTGACAGGTTGCTTGTCATTTATTGTTGAGAGATTTTCCAGATTCCTTTGCTGCCATTTTTTCAAATTTCGACTAAATCATCCCCCTTTTGCCCATCACGGAGTCCACATTTTATCCCAATGTGAAGCCACCACCTCAAAACGCCCTCTTATTGTTGTTGCTTGACTCAATTAATTTATGATTTCCTTTGTATTATCTGAGGCATCTTTGTCTGACATTCCAAGAACCCAAAAGCACAAGGATCAGCCCCTCTCACAAACATGTCACAACCGTGGAATGCGAGGTATGCATACGCCACCCAGAGAATGATCTCCATCCTTTCACTGGGCTGAGCAAAGTGGAATACACCCTGAGGGGTTTTAAATCTGTGAACACCCCCTCCCGCCCTTTCTTACCATCCTCCATCCCGTTATACATTCCCCCAAAATGAGTCAAAGACAACAACACGGTTCAAAGCCTTCTTTTGCCGTCATCCCGTGTGAGTCTAATCTGATGCTTGGAATTTCTCAGATGCGGTCATCTGAGTGGACTCTCTACCCGGATGTGGCCGAAATGTTGAGGGTGATGAATTTCAAGGGTTCATCCTAGGTTTGATGATCACAAAGTGCAATTTCTCTGTTTTAAGAAAAATGTGTTGGTGTTTCTGTTTTGTGTCCTGTGTTGTTGTGTTTTAATACAAAAAAAAAAGAGTTTAAAGTAGTAAACTAGTTTAATTTGGATGGTAGATTTATAGTTGTCTGGTCTGCCTCGCAGTTTCTTGTTTGAAGTTCCGATCTCGCCTTCCTGTGTGAAGTTTGCATGTTCTCTGTGTGCTTGTGTGGGGTTTCTCTAAATTAATCTTTTGAGTGAATGTACTGGACTGGAATCACTTTGTGAACTGATTTGCTTCTTCCTCAATTTAGTGGACCTCATCCACAAAGCATCTGCTGCATAAGGAATTCACGCACAAAAAAAGCACAAATCACGGGGCAGCTAAAGAACGAGTCGGCCAAAATATTTCTTGGTCCTGGTCTGTGGTTCACAAAATACGGGTGATGGCTCGCTATACCCTTGAAAACGGCACGTTTCTTATTGTTGCTCTTATTTATGCTTTCCATATCCGCAGGGTGTGGGTTGGTCCAGGTGACGTAAATATTGTCATCTATCTGTGATGACGCCTGCTTGTGTGAGGAGATCTGCAATTATCCCCATCTTTATTCATCAAATTGAAAGTAATACACAGACAGCAAGATGGTTCGAACTCCTGGAGTGCAGCATCCCAAACTTCATAAACAAGAGCTTCTTTCCTTTCGCTTTTCGAGGGGATTAGAAATGCGCATGTGGAAAAGGAACCTTGAAATGTAGTACGAGCGGAAGAGAATGCGCATCTATAGTTCGCATGTAAGTCCAAAGCATTCTGCGTACGCACAATGCGGAAACTATGGAAGTATTTAATTTCATATAGTGAGGTCTGTGGATTGGGGGAGGGGGGGGGCGCATGCAGCAACAGCCTCTGGTGCTCTATGAAAACCAGATAAAAACTGTTATGTGACCCCCCCCCCCCCCTAAATTATATAGCAGCCTTTTCCAAACTTTGTGTCGTTACCCAAAATTGGTTCTTGTTCTGATTTTACAGGATTGGCAATTGACTGCGTAAAACTCTGCGAGCTATTTTATTGACCATCAAGCAATTATTTCTGGGGAAATGGCTTTTTGATTCACGCTTTTTTTTTTCAACATTTATTATCTTTATTACTTTTTGTTATTTTATACAATACTGTTCAAATGTATTGGGTCCTCAATAGGAGTGTTGTGTTATCTATTTTATAGCGGGACTAAATACAGCATTGGGATAGGGTACAGCAAATAAAATACAAAAAATGTTTCCTTTGAATCTAATAGCCATTTAAGTTCAGACACAGGATTTTTTTTATTGAGTGACATTTCAGTTTTATTAGGTTATTGTTTTATTGCTAAAAACAAAAGTAAAAAAAAAGCCTAATTAGAAAGTCTTTTTCTCAGTATTGTGTTTACAATTGCCGAGTGGTTAGTGCATCTGCCTCACAGTCAAAAGGATCGGGGGTCAAGTTTGCCAGAGCAGTTCGCTCTGGCTTCCTCCCATATTTCAAAAACATAAATAGGGAACTTTTTATTTCTAAATTGCCCAAACGTAAATGTGAGTGAATGGCTAATCCAAATGTTTACAGTATGTTTAACACCATTAGTTAGCGACCAGTCAAACTTGCCTTTTGCTCGTCAGCAGGGATAAGCTGAAGGTCACCCGGGACCTTGAAAATGGACGCGGCGACCGGACGCTGTCAGGGAAAAGCCCAACGTCACTTGTTCTACTCTTGTATAATAGACAGAAATTGAAGCAAATCATTCCCAGGAGGTTCTTGTACTTATATTTGGAGGAGTCTGCGATTGTGACTGTGAACCCATATATATGTATGATCCTCTCATATTATCACATATACATAAGAGAAGACAGTAAAAAAATATGTACTATCTAATATAATAGGGCGGCACGGTGGTGAACTGGTTAGCACGATGGCCTCACAATGCAGAGGTCGTGGGTTCGATTCCGGCTCCACCCTTCCTGTGTGGAGTCTGCATGTTCTCCCCGTACCTGCGTGGGTTTCCTCCAGGTACTCCAGTTTCCTCCCACATTCCAAAAACATGCATGGCAGGTTGATCGAACACTCTAAATTGCCCCTAGGTATGAGTGTGAGAGCGGATGGTTGTTCGACTTTGTGTGCCTTGCGATTTGCTGGCAACCAGTTCTGGGTGTACCCCGCCTACTCACCGAAGATAGCTGGGATAGGCTCCAGCACCCCCGCGACCCTTATAATATATACTATAATTCAATTTATTTTAAAAGGGAGATCGCTAACAAAAAATGCTTGCAATATCGCAATATTAGTAAAAGTGAAAACACTTTGTACTTTTGTTATTTTTGCAAGAAACTTGACATATGATCTGCCTTTGCAGGCCACATAACATGATGTGGTGGGCCAGATCGAACCTCCGGGCTTTGACTTTGATATTCAACTAGTGGGTCGGGGCCCAAAAGTGGGTCGCGGATTCACTATGGTTGGGTTGCGGCCAGGTTGGATAAAAATACGAGGGGTTATTGACTCGCTGTTTTAATTTGTTTAATATTCCTGTTTTAGTTTTTCCTCATATACTGTATTGTAATTATACATTTGCAGCTGTGTTCGTCTGTATGCTTAAAATATTATATACATGTTTTAAAAGGGAATTTTTAACAACATATTTCCTTTTTATTGTTCTTAATTTAAATAAAAGTGGGTCACACCTTTATTGACGATAAGAAAATAAAGATCCCAGGGTGACAACAATTCGAGAAGCACTGGTCTAAAGTGCTTACTCAGAGAAATTACACTGAGCATCTAACACCGATTCACAATGCACACTTGTACTACACATCTTGTTTTGATGAAAAGACCTTATTTCCTTGGAAAAATGCATCTGTGGCTGGCGGACTTCCTCTGGCCTCGTCTGCCGACTTATTTTTGTCACGTTTCATATGCCGCTTCTTCTACTCTTCCCGCACTCGGAGCGAGTCAATGGCCTTGTTTGTGTGCTCGCCCATTTTTCATGGCCCGACTCAGGATAAGCGTTAAAATCAGATAAAAGGACTCCATTGTATGATTAGCCTCCCAATGGAAGTAGGAATTGTGGGGGAGGGGATTAAGTGGTTACTTTTGCATGCTTAAAGTTATCATTAGGCCTTATGGAGCTGGCATCATCTAGAAGAGGGGTTTACACACTTTTGGAATGTGAGAGCTAGTTCTTGGGCACTGTTTCTTTCGAATGTCGACATGTTTGATACACACTTCAAAATTATTTTTGGGGGGAATCATTTCATCGTCGTTGCGTCTGCTAGCTTGTCTTCACGAACACTATTGGTTTGGTAATGCATTCAGGGGCTCCCAACTGCCCCTAAATGTTTGCATTTTACTCCTAAAATATGAGACACCGAGAGAAAAATATTCATCCACTCACATCAAGTGCGACTGGAAAATCTATTGATTTTAAAAAAAAAATTCTATTATGAATGAAACATTTTTTGTTGCTGACACGTCTGCTCCACACTTCGGTTCAAAACACTTTAATCACCGACACATAAATGGATGTTGTTGTGATGCAAGAAAAAAAAAAAACGTGACCGGCACATGGCTGGCAAGACTCGATTCCGCATGAGTCTGGGTCAGCCTAATGCCGCTAGCTTCGGCTAGAGTGGAAATATGACATTTTTATTGCCGTAGTGCACTCTGACAACTCAGCGGTGATGAAGATTTATATTCTCCTCAATCTTGCTGGACAGGAAGCCATCGAACGGGAGTGGTCGTTCGTCTCTGCAGCTGAAGTGTGGGTGCCAGGTGACCGTGGAGCAATACCAAAACAATCTTGTGAAATATGCAATCTGAAAAGCAGCAGGACCATGAAAAGGCACACATTTCACTCGAGAGAGATAATGAGCTAACCTTGCATTCCCGATCCGTCGCATTCAAGAGATGACTGAGGAAATTAGAAAAACACAAGACATACAAGCTAGCAATGTTGATGAGGTAAGGCCATATTCTAACTGGAAGTACGAATCAAAACCCCACGCCGTCTCACAAACCATAACACAGTGCAACAAACCATGTAGCTAAAACGGATAAGTGTCCAGCCTTCCGAAAACACTTGCCATAATTGCAAAAGGATTTTTTTTTTTTTTTTTTACAAAAGCTGCTGCAAGTCAAAATCACATCAAAGTCAAAGAAATTCAAGCAAAAATACTTCCAGACACTTTGTCCATGAAGTAGCAGTAGATCAACCCGCATCATGTAAAGACAACATATTTTATGTGGATGATGTCAAACTTGACAACGGTAATGTACTGTAATGTCGCGGACGCTGTTGAAATGTGTGACTAATGGTGAGCAGATTGGGAGGAAGAAAAAAAAACTAATTGCTTATGGAGGCACTAAAATTGAAACCAGAGAAACAATTACGCTGTCATGCTGTTTAAGAGGTCAGTACCGCTTATCATCTTTCTTCATGGTGGACAGAGAGGTGCAACAACTATTTAGATTCCAATGCACATCTACTCACCACAGAGATCAAAACAGACTTAAGTACATAAAGTGTTTCGAAACAAATACGAAGACTTGTTCAATGATAAACTCTGAGAACTTCCAAAACGTGATCGGACAGTGTACCCCAACATCCAGCCTGTGGGCCAGCCAACCTAGTGGATCTTGGTTGCAAAGCAGAAGTGGAACGCTTATTGCTGAACCTACAAACTGGGTTTCCTCAAAGACAAGCCAGAAATCAGATTGTGCATAGGCCCAAAAGACCACAACACAGCAGTGAAATTGCCCAATTAGCGCATACATAGTATCGAGGAGGTGGCAGCACAAATGTTGAGGAGCATTGTTAAGTTTTTGTGGAAAACGCGGGGCGGTTTTATCCATTGTTAGCGGTATCCGTCATTGGTATTCTTATGTATAGTTTGGTGAAAAAAGGTCCCTATTAAAACACCTGAGCATTAGATTGACCCATTGGACACAATCGTTCAAAGTCATATGGAGAAAAACTGAAATTGGTTGGAGGGAATAACGACAGGAAACCGCCGCCACCTCGGATAAACTTTCAAAAGCAGACGGGTCAAATGACGACAGTTTGTCAGTTTGTTTCCCGAAGTGAACTATCGCAACATTTTGAATTACTTCATTGTAAAGACGGAGGTCTATTATTCAGGTTTATTCGCGTCCGGATTGGGGGAAGCATGTTAGTTGGATCTTTGTCTTGTGGCAAAAAAATATGCTGCTTTTGGTTGATACAGTACGTTGATCACTACTTTAATGGTATAAAGCGTCGTTCATTAACTCATTTGTGCCACGATAAATTTGTTGTAGCTGGCGCTTAGCTTGCTAGCTGCTAGCGAAGAAAGGTGCTTGTTTGCAACTCATTGCTCGGCAGACATTTAATCTATTGTGATTATCAAGTAAAAATTTGAAAAAGAAAATATATTCCATCAATGTGTAAAATTTAAATGTGAACTAAAACTTACATTGGTAGCCAACAGGTAAGCATCACGTCTTCCTCCAATTTACAATCAAAGTCAATATTATGACCCACAGCATTTGAAAATGAAAAAAAAAAGAAATATATATATATATATATATATATATATATATATATATATATAGTCCTTATGTGTTTTGATGATAAAAAGTGGTCACGGTGAATATTTAATAACCATCGTGTTCGTCTTCTTTCACACATCTGCTTCATTTTTTCCCACCTGGTTTACAATCACGGCTGATATCAGAAAGAAAGACTTCTTATCACATGTAGTTAATGATTTATAAATTGTGTTGTGTCTACATTTTCTATAGCTTTGCTTTACCAGGCACCCGATTCTAAAGCGAATCAGGTGGACAATCCCCTTCAGTGCCATGAATAGAGGTGTGTCCACTTGGGAGAAAGGTCTTTCTTATGCTAATTATTTCGATCAACTGGCTTATTGACTGCAATGGGTCCTCACCAGAAGGCAAGCACAAAGCTGCACATGGCGGCCATCTTAGCAGGGGATTGTGCAGACGAATCTGCAGCATTCTGGCAGCCGAATGGTTAGAGCACAGCACAATGTCCAATGTTTGGCCAAAGATGTGGTTTTGGTTTGCCTCATTGATGGATTAATTGCTCACACGGATGCATGCAAACAAAGTCTAAAGATGCCTGCAAAATGAACAGTAATTGTTTTGATGTGTGTAATGTGTTGATTCACAACCCCCACCGCGCGCACACACACACACACACCCTCCCCTTCACTAGCCCAATCTTCCTTTGGTGGCAGACACACACATGATGCTGCAAACCCCTCCCAACATTTCTGCATGAGTACAGATATGCCACAGAGCCAGTTGCCATAGCAACTACTGCTTCTATCCCAGACTGGTTTTAAGGGCAAACATGGTTTGGCGGAAAGCCAGTCAAGGGCAAACTGACAGCTTGTGTATCCTTGGTCTAATCTGTTTATTAGAGATGAACGTTACTTCCTCATGATATTTTTTTATAGTTTGTGACAGCATATGTGTTTCAGGTGAGAAAACAGAAATTAAAGTAAAAGGATGAATCAAGAAGAATGAGAGACTTTGGCTACAGCTGCTACGTGTGTGTGGGGGTGGGGGTGTGTGTGTGTGTGTGTGTTAGACGGTGGTTGTACAGTTGTGGGGCAGCTCATTCCCACTGGCAATGGAGCTGCAGCATTACTAGGTCAGTGTGCCATCATCTCATTCATCAATATCACTGCCTTTCCTCCTCCCACCTTCTTCCAATTTTTTCCTTTTGCATTCGTTTTCTTCCAAAATGCGTATCACTATGGCACCACAAAAAGTCAGTCAAATCTGTTTTAACGCACATACATATATATATATATATATATATATATATATACATATATATATATATATATATATATATATACATATATATATACATATATATATATATATATATATATATATATATATATATATATATATATATATGTATATATATATATATATATATATATATATATATATATGTATATATATATATATATATATACATATATATATATATATATATATATACATATACACACATATATACATATACATATATACATATATATATATATATGTATATATATATATATATATATATATGTATATATGTATATGTATATATGTGTGTATATATATATGTATATATATATATATATATATATGTATATATATATATATATATATACATATACATATATATACAGATATATATGTATATATACATATATATACATGTATATATACATATATATATATATATATATATATGTATATATACATATACATATATATACAGATATATATGTATATATACATATATATACATGTATATATACATATATATATATATATATATATATATATATATATATATATGTATATATGTATATATATATGTATATATGTATATGTATATATGTGTGTATATATGTATGTATGTGTTAATCTTGGGAAAATGACGTCTTGTTTAAATTAAAGTAAACTAAGATAGCACATTTTTGGTCATTAAGTCAAATAGTCACTGTTTTTTTCTCATTTGTCTTCACACACAGGTGGCAAGAGATGTTTGAATATTGTAGAGATTGTTGTTCTTTAATGTCCATGTTGTCGTAGTTTGAGCTGCAGCCAATGTTTCTCCAGACTGTCAACTTATTAGCCCTCATCTTGGCACATCTCACGAGATTGGATAACTTCTAACACTGTTGATATTAAACTAAACAACCCCCCCCACACACACACACGCAGACACACTCCCCACACGCTTGCGCATTTGGTCAGTTGTGCTGCTCACTGACACTCCCTCCATGAAAGAAAACTGTGAGCTCATTACTCTCTCTTGCTCTCTTTCCTGGCTTCTGAAAAGCCCACTCCCCAAACCATCTTCATTGTAATGCAGATTTAAGGATCAAATGGGGGATGGGTGAGATGGGGGATGGGGAACGAGGATGATGGTGAAGAGGCTGTGCTTGGTGTTAAGTATGACCTGGCAGCCCTGCTGTGCCTCAGCAGGCAGTCTGGCGTGAGCTGTGGAGAAAGAGGAGGGGGCAAAGACAGAGAAAAATGAGCTCTTCTAGGGTTATCCCCTTCTCGTTCAGCCAGCATGCATGACTCAGGCATTGCATAGCTTTGTGTCTTCTTAAAATATATAAAGTAAAACTGCCTAATACAATGTATTGTGCAAGAGCAGACAATCCAGCAATTGTTAGAATGTACAGTGTATATGTGAACGTTTGTCTAGACTTAACCTTATTAAACTGAAAACGAACAATCATAATTCATATTGTTTTAATCGGTTGCAAAACAAAAATCAACGTGCCTGCACATTCTGTCTGTCTGGTTCAATGCTGTCCATGTCATGGTAAGTTTGGGGTTTCCGTCAGAGTGTCAGGATGTGTGCAAACATGTGTACTACCAGTGTGATTGTCTGCAGGGCTGTCTCGTTCTTACGTCTAGAGCTTAAACCATGACCACGTTTATCCCAGCTGTCAGTGTAATCAAGTTCTCTCTCAGCACGGTGGAAATGAATGCTTGGCCTTTTGACTGTAGCCTTGATGTATATAGGGGATGTTTACACAAGACTATTATGAACGGAGATAAAAACATTGTCTTGTTTTTGATTTTTTTTTTTAATAGAATTTTTTGAAAATGATAAAATTTAAACCAAGATGTATATCGGTTCCATGTTGAGCCTGAAAAGGTTTGTGTGTTAAGTGTTCACCATAAGCCAGGTACAAATCGATCTTTGGCAAGCGCTTTGAGCATTTATTTTATAGCCTACTGATGTACTGAATTGTCAATGTACTATGTTACAGTGTGGTTGAGTGATTTCCAACCGGGGTGGCTGAGAGATCAAGTTTGCCGTGGCTTATTATCCAATTTCAATTCATTTGTCCCCAAAATTTTTATTTACACATATTTCTTCTTTTATATTGCTCTGCTGTCTGTCTGTCTATCTATCTAGCTATCTATCTAGCTAGCTAGCTAGGCTAGCTCATTTAGAAATCACAGACGTATTCACATTGGGTAAATTACGTTTCCCTAAATTCTACCCAAAGACCAGTGCGGTCAAAAGCAGCTGTCAAAGGCAGCTGTCAAAGTAATTTTTGTTGCGCGCCACATTGTAGTCACGGTTTCGCATAGAGGGCTGTTATGACTGTGAAACCATATCAATGTTTTATCTGCTCCATATATAGTATTATCACAATCTGTGGATAACTTGTTTTGAAATCAGAAGTCAAGAATAATGTTTTGCTCAGCTATTTATTGTAATAAGGGGTTTGGTAACGGGGAAATGCTTGTAATATCTCAGTGTTATTTTTTTATTACAGATGACAATTTAAAATTTTGGTTCAGATTTTATTATTTCAATGCACAATTGTTTGCTTGGTAGATGGAGGGCCTTCTTCAAAAAGACAGCAGTGGAGAGTCTTGTCTGTATATCAGCCTCATCTCACATACTTAACATGTCTGGATCAGTCGTCTATAGCCATGAGAGCCTATTAGTTTCCAGAAGGAAACATTAAACAATGGTAACTGTTGTTTTGAAATGAGACACAGATCAGACAACAGCAGCCTGTCTGGACTGTCTGCCAATCACTGATTTCATGTATGAAGTTGCTGAGCCACTGTGAATCATTCCACAAACATCTTAGCCCATTTTTTTGTTTTGGAACAAAAGATCATGGCTTGTGAATACAGCCTAATTTACTTTTTGCAAAAACACTGTGAGGACCCGAAATAATTAGCGGAACCTCTTCCCAATGAACGAACTTGAATGACCCCCATCCAAGGTTGCTTAATCAAGCTAACGTCAATGTACATGTGAACACTCACAACACTCTTTTTTCCCCCTCCCCCTAACTCTTGTTTGGGAAGATGACGACAAATAGTTGAAGAAAAATTCCCCAAGGAATAAGGACCGTATTAGAGCTGTAACGTTATCACTTTGAGCTGCGGGATCATTATGCCTCAAGCAGACGTGACAATTGTTTTTTCTTTTCCACGTCTTACAAATTTGATTGCATTGCTTGGACTATCTTTCATATCTCATGTGACGCGAAAAGACACTCGACGTGACATTTTCTGCCAGGCTGGCTAGTTCATCACCTTACAGTAAGTAAAATACATCATTTCATTAAAATAAATATATAAATAAATAAATAAATAAAAGATATAAGCAGCAGTTTTCTATGTTGAAAAAATGTTGTTTACCGCATGGACAGAACGATTTTATACTGTGAATGCACATAAAGGTTAAAAGAGTGCATTTTAACACAACAACAACTTTTCTAATTAAAACAGAACAGACCCAAAAGAAAAATAAATCAAGATTTATTTAGGATATTTTCTGAACACTAGAGCGCCCCTACCGTTGAAAGAAAAATCCACAGAAAAGCTGCACCTTTGTATTAGCCGCACGGTTCAAAATCTAGGAAAAAAAGTAGCGGCTTATAGTCCGGAAATTACGGTAATTGTGATTCTGCAAAAGGAGCCTGGAGAAAAGAAATAAAAATCTGGGATAGTTGGCCATTTTATTATAATGAGTGATGTTCAGATTCATTGACTCAGCACCTCTTACTGTACTAAAAAACAAAGACAGCTTGATGTTTTTTTTTTTTTTTTACTCTTCCTTCCCACTCTTACTAATATCTGCAAGGAATATTTGTGTGGCACATTGCATCTGTTCTTCCCACCTCTCACTCCAAGCGTACATGCTGGGTCGCCAAGTTAAAGTGATTTATTGAATGACATATACAATAAGTGAAGTCGGTATTTAGGGAGAGAAAGTTATGCAGCTAACAGATGGCTTTCCCACTCACTGTGCAACAAAATACTCAGCTTGGTTTGTGTTAAAAAAAAAAAAAAAAGTTATGTATCCTGATTCATTATTTGGTCATCATTTTGCTCCAGTTTTCCATTTTGTCCATCTGCCATTGCAGCTGTGTTGTCATGGAGCATCAATGTAGTGTTTTTTTTTTTTTTTGTTTTTTTTTTGTTAGTGACCTATTTATGTGTCTCCCCCACTCCCACACGAAACACACGCACACACCATCGCTCTCTATCTCTTGCCACAATTCCCTCACTGTCCTTCAATTTAAACCAGCACTGTTTCCACACATGGCAATCTTCGAGATAATTTTAAAGAGCTGACGGACGTTTGTGTACGTGGTTTGCATTTTATACTTGTTGACTTTTCTTTGCTCAGAAGTGGTTCCCATCCAAATGTTTTCCATCAATATCTTCTCCGAGAATTATTTAGGTAAGGAAACACTACGGCACAATATCAATCAATTTTCTATACCACTTATCGGCGTTAGGTCGTGCTTTAGCTGGCCCTGTTTTGCCTGATTGTGCTTGCTGTGTTCCACCGACCCAATCTCAACCGGTCTGCTGATACTCCTCCACCTAGTCAATGACAGCTGGACTCGCCGGGCCAGTTGAACGTGCACTAACCTCCTATTAACTCCCTCAGAGCTAGTTCGCTGATGACGCTCTCGCTACTGCCCGAGCATGACTGCAAGTGATTGATTAGGGATTGATTAGTTGAAACAGGGCTTGAAGAGGGCGGGGGTTGGTATCGCAGTGTTGTGGGAGGATATTTATGTTTGTGTCTCATCAGGAAATGAGACCCGTCAAGTCGAGAAAAGATTTATTGAAACTGTCCGGATTATTCCGTCGGGCATTCACTCCTTGTCAGCGTCCGAGGCATGACCCAGAAGGATGGATACATTAAAACAAAATGGGATGAGCATCTCCCACCGAGAGGTAGACTGTGAAACACACCTGCTCCTGAGCGAAAAGGAAGTCATCTCTCTGTGACGTGGCATAACTTCAATTGTTTGCCTTCCCCTTGGGGCCTACTAACAAGATTATCGTAGGTCAGTGATGAGCTGGAGATCTTTGAGGAAGCGGTTTGACAACACATGTACATTAGGGCATAGACTAGCAGAATCACTTTTGCCACCAGTCGTCAGTTCGATGACATAACTCATGTTTTTTTTTGGTTTCGTACCTCTACACATTACATTTCTTAGCGTACATTTTACTCTAAATTCCATTGCACTCTCTTATTTATTTATCTAATTTATATATTTGTCTGTATTATTGTTGTATTGCACTGGAGAGGGGAGCCCTCTAATCTCGTTGCACACTTGAGTACAATGACAATAAAGGGATTTCTAATTTCTAATTATATCTGGTCTAGTCCAATTTGAGAGTATAGTATTCAGCGTAAAATTCATCTTAAAAAATTCTCTGATAATTTTATCCTGAATATTTTACTCTCAAATTTCACTCTGTGCACTTGGGCCAGTCATTTTAGAGTACAATGTACTTTATGAAATTTACTGTGCTGTTTCTAAATAGTGGAGCTGTTGAATTTGGTTTGTGGAAGTTTATAGAAGTTTGTTGTTTAGTGGAAGTAAACATCAATCTGACTCCTTTTTCCATCTTGCGTGTTTGGGCGGGATGGTGGAGCATCAGTTATGTAAATAGTGTGACGACATGTGTGCAGTATAGTTCAATCTGCTTAAGCATGCTGTCTCACCAAACTAGAATGTCATAATCCACTCCAATTTTCCTCTTATGTTATCTATTGACGGTAGGCTACATCTTCTAGGTATTTCTCATTTTATTGTGTCATACACTATTTGTCTTTTGGATTACGTTGCATGACATTTTCATTGACATTGACATTGCCTGTTTTGTTGACCGGTCACGCATTACAGTATTTTACCGTCAAGACGTATGATGTGAATAAGTCCACAATTTGCAGTATTTCCACTAAAAGGTAACACCCTCATAACAGGAGTAAATATATAAATACAGGTGAAAAAAAACTCCAATTTTGTGGAATAAGACTCTTTGAATGAATGAAAAGTCAAACCTGATCCAAGGCATACCACATCACGCGTCAAACATGGTCGAGGCAGTGTTATGTCATGGCCATGTAACAGCTGCTAATGGAACACGGTCACTTGTGTTTATTGACGATGTGACAGCTGATAGGAATACCAAGGCGAATTGTCAAATGTATAAGGTTACACTCTCTCCTGCCATTAAGACAAATGCTAAAAATGGGCTTGGGGGCGGGTCATGTCACAGTACAGATGGATAATGACCTGCACCATAAGAGAAATGATGGAAAATAATGGAACATTTTTCAAGGTGTCAGTTTCCGTATTTCAAGCCAGTTGAGCGTGGTTTTCACTTCCTGAAAATAAAAGTGCAAGTAGTATGATGCACAAAAAGGTGGCTGAGTGAAGGCATAATAAAACAGAATAGAAAGCAGTAAAACAAACCAAAACCAAAGAACTATGTGAAATTGTTGTGATCTGCTTTTCTTGAGATTATATTTGGTAATTATTTTTTTTTTTTATCACATACTTTAATTAAACGTTTGTCTCAAGAAGAAATTCTGTTTTACAAATCTGCCAAATTGGAGGTTGAATAAAAGACAAATTTTGGTCGACCTTTAAGGTCCAACTGCCCGTACAGCTTTTCTAGAGGAATAAAGGTGTCGTTGGTGAGGACATGCATGCATCCACCATATGAGCAGGTGTTAATGGTGGACCTTCATAATGCCTTCAAATATGCAAGGTAAGCCGATCAGGCACCATCGGCAGTACAGAAGATAATCGGCTTGAACCAATGATAGTAATTTATAGACAATGTATAGAATTTGATGAGATTGTCATTCTTTCTTGATGTCATTGGAGGATTAAAGCCTTTTGACGTGTAACCTTTGACTATCACCTGTGTCACTGCAAGATGATGAAAGTGATGTGCAAGAACAATGTGATCATCGCCCATTGCGGCCTGATTTCCTTCGCTTCCTTGGGTAGGTTTATGCCTCACGCATTGTCGCAAATTCACCCTTGTGTGAAAACAAATTTTAACAACGATGGTTATTAGATGGTTTCATGCTATAAGGCTGGGATGGGCAAACGTTTTGATTGGTGGGCCACAATGGGTTCTAAAATTTGACAGCGGGGCCGGACCAGGAGCTGATGGATGGAGTGTTTTGGTAACCTCACCATTTGATTTTAAATGAAAATGAACAAAACATTACGACAAAATAGCTATGTTTGATACACCGGAGTATTTAGAAAATAAAAAGATTAACAAGGTTTATTCATTTATTTTTTTTCAAGTTTGGCGGGCCGGATTAAACGTTTAACGGGCCGCATGTGGCCCCCGGGACGTAGTTTGCCCACACCTGCTATATGGTAATCCTTCTTCAAGATTGGGGTCGGGGGGCAATGGAATACATGTAACATTATGTGTTCAGAAAAAAAAGTTCCAGTAACAGAAAAAAAAACGCATAATCAGATTACTGGTACTTTTATTAAAAATGGGGATTATTTCGAAGGATTACATTTTTCACACCGACAGAGTGACGCCATTGTTTAACAACAAGAAGATAAATTGTCATTGTCGTGTAGCTCACTAGGCCACCGTAACGGAAGGTAATCGGCGCGGTGTTGCTGAGAGCAAGCGAGTCGGGGGGAAAGGAGGAAGTCGGTATCGCTATGTACTGTTTAGAACGTCGTCTCCGAAAGACAGCATTATCTCAAATAACATTTCCAAAGGCAAGTTTGAGCGCTCAGCATCCTGTGAGTCAGAGATTGCTTCTTGTCTTTGAGATGTGATTCTCTTCACATATAAATGAACACAACTCATTGACCTGCGGGGCAATTTCTCCCATTTGCTGCTTAAATCTTCTTGCACAAATGTGTAATAATTGTAAATGTAAAATTTTGAGCACAACCCTGAAAGAGGTGTGATTCGGTGAAGTCTGAGGGTGGTCCTGAAGACGTACATTCTATAGCAAATCCTTTTGAAAATATGTCCCACTTTCCATGTGAAATTAACTTCCAAAAGTTATAGTCACATGTGCGCTACTTATCTACAAGGTACTTTGAAGGAGTGTTTGTTTTTGCATTCACTTTTAAATAAATCCTATTCAAGCAATTTAATCAGAATACTGTGCATAATAATAGTAGCCCTTCAAAGCGGTCTCCAATCTAGCCCAGTCCGCTCACTTCACTTGCGAGGCTGACTATGTCATTCGCAAGGGGAGAGCTTGCAGTTTACTTGCCAGTCTCATGCACGGACCCCAAGCGAGTCTAGTTCTGTTCATGCAATATCTAGCGTGGTGTACGCGGGCTTACATAATGTTGGCCGTCATTGTAATATAGTAGGGAAACGTTACACAAAGACAAGTCGGTGAGCGTGTATGGAACAGGTTCCCCCCCCGACCATGTCAGCACAAATCAGCCGACTTGAACAGTCATCACCCGCCGTTAGTGGCTGCGAAATGACTCAATAACTGCAATATGATGTTACACACCCTCGGGGCTTCATACCTTAATAGAGCCTCCAGACGGTGGAAGAGAAAAGATGCTCATGCCTATGGGAGAATGCACGTACTGACAGCTTTAACAGGGAAGAACGTCATTTCAAACTCACGCCACCCACATTTTGTGTCGATGGGAGAATCTGCTTAGCCAAAAAAAAAAAGTGCATAACTGCGCGCCTTTTATGACTTAAGGTGGGATCTTACTGAGCGGCAATGGATTGCGTGTGTTTGCATACAGCCCGTTTTTTTTTGTTTTTTTTTGTCAAGGTTTGTTCAAGTTTGCAAAAGGTTACAAATAAGTTTGACAGACATTTGCCGACAGTTTTCAGGGTTGCAAATGTATTTATTTTTTTGTCACAAAGACATTTTTAACAAGAAACACTGTGAGCATTAAAACTGTTTGTAGACATTCCCAAACTGTTTTAATGGTTGCGTCTTTTCAAACCTGAACAAACTGACAAAAAAACATTCGCTATGTCAAATGGTTTAGTGAGATCCGACTTTTAACCGCTCAAGCGTAAAAACTGGCACTACTGATATAAGTGGTAAATATTCTTTATATAAAAAAAAGAGGCTTTAAACTGAGAATGACATTTTTTGTTGCTAACCTTTAAGAAAATATGAGTATCTAAACACAAACGGTGCTGCAAGACACATAGAAGATACATTTTGTATCAAGTGCAAAGAATGACTAATATTACTCCCGTACTGAAACGCAGAGAGAGGAGGTTAACCTCCTGTACTTTAATATCCATTTAACTGATACTGCCCCTGATTGTACTTAATTATGTTTTTCTTGTTTTGGGGGGAAGCTGGAATGGATTAACGGCATTTGTATTCATTTCAATGAGGAAAGGTGATTTGAAATCACGTTTTGAGTCACAATTATGGTCAAGGAACGAATAAAACTCATCTCTCAGGTCACCACTGCACCGAGCAGACGGGGCATGCATATCCAGTCTACATCATAAAATTCAATTTCTGCTTATGTGGTGGCAACACCAAGACTGCTAAAAAGCAAAAGGAAAAAAAACAAACTTGTATGTGTCCTTGACATGCACACCAACCTGAAGTCTCATAAGATTTGTTGAAGCCTGGGGTCAACGTTTAAACTGAAGAGCCATCTTCCTCCCTTCAGCAAAAGACAAGAGACACCTAATAAGGACTTCATGAGTTTGTCCCCTCAAGCCGTTTGGCACAACGCTTACACTGTTTAGTTTGATGGATGATTGTGCTCTGCCAACTAGAACGAGGAGAAGGCAACAGTCGATTCAAAATATCTGCCTAAATGAGAAATACAAATTCACAACAAAGCAATGACTGACCAAGGTTTTGGCCGATGGAGAAAATCAATTGGAGGCTGCACCTTTCACATGTGCGTAACGGATGGGAGGGACGCATCGCAATGGATATACACAAATCACAATGTTTGGACCAAAGCCTTTCGAGGAATCTCGCAGCGAGCGATGCCAGTCGTGAGGGAGATGATGAAAACCAGTTCAGGTGTCCAAGGAGGCCAAATGTTTTAAAACTTGTCTCAGCTCAGATGTTATGGTTTGCAAATAGATATGATTGCTTTACATATTTGCTTACACAAACTGCTGTCAGTGATATTAAATCCTTTGGCTTTTTACCCAACTGCAATGGAAAACAGTCATGACTTGTCGTTGTGCCACTTTATTAGGCTACCCTGTAATTAAAGAACAAAATTAACCGGAAAAAAAAAAAAAAAAACGCTTTTATTTGAATAGTCGAGCTTTAACAGGATTTTTTTTTCAAATCATTTATCATCTTGGTTTTCATTTGTAGTTGTTTAAAACTGCACTAGACAACTTCTGACAAGAATTTCTAATACTGTGGTTACCTTTATTAATCTTTTAAAGGTGCACTTTTTTGTAGTAAATTTCATCATATTTTGTTGGTGTCCCTCACGCTCTGATGGGTCGTCATTAACGCTAAACAACTTTTAAAAATATCGTAATTGCTATTGCATTTGCGATTTAATATGGAATTACTCTTTCAAGATTCTCTTCCCGTGGATTTTTTTTAACACACCCAGACATGAACAATTGGGTTGCACCCGTGAAGTACTGCTTGTCGTTCCTTAGAAAGTAACGTGAATGAATGAATGTAATATTCAACTTACTGAAATTTAGAAATGTTTATTTCCATTCTACTACCTTGCGATATTCAATTTGATTTCGATTAACAGGCTTCATATTCATCTGGAATGAGGCCATTCTCTTCCACCATCAAACAAACTGATAGACACTATCTACTATGTGATTGCAAAGACAGTATTATATTTTTGCATCAGCTTGCATCATGTCATTTTGCTATTGAGAGTGGCGGTAATGCAGCGCCATGCACGCACAAATGAGTGACGCTACGTTCAGGCTATGCAATGAGCGGCTGTGTGCAATGGTTGTATTGTGGTAATATATTTTGATGGTGGCACCAGCTGTGCATACACTCGATAACACACAAACGACTCGGGACCTCAAAGTATTTCTGTCATTAGATAAGCTGTCAGGCATCTGCTGTTCATACATAGAGTATTTATCATTCGAATTTATCGCAATGAGTCTGCAGGCCTGGTTAGGGTTTCACAGGTCACAAATGACGGGAATTTCACCTTCCATCCTTTGTCAGACGCTCAAGTGATCCACGTTTTCTGTGAAATGTAAACTACATATGAGCATGTTCTGCTGTCAGGCACTCAAAACGTTTCACAGTTTAAAATCTTGATATATTTGGTCGGTTTTCTCCACACTAGAACAGGAGGAAAAGAAATAGTATTGACGTGCATTCGGTTGCTGCTTTTATTGTTTAAAGAGAGTGATTTACAAGTTTTTGTGCTTTTGATTTGGACTTTGCTTTGATGCCTTAAAACAGAAACACGACAGTAAAACAATTTGGAACAACTGTCTCGTACACGCATGTAGTGAAACTCTGTTACTTTTTGTAGTCCGTCAGAGTGTAAGATTTTTTTCTCATTTTCACAAAAATACTCTATTTTATATGTATTATTCATTCTTAGTGTGCAGTGCCAAATCATATGAAGAAATCCTAATCAAAATTAGCTCTCCTGACAGTAAACTTTTCCTTTCATCTGAATATATGAATACAGTATTGCTCACACTTTCAAAAATGCTTGTCTGGATAATGTCAGCATTCATATATTTGTTTTTTTACTCTAACTACAGGAAAAACCCAAGACTCAATTTATCGCATGCATTTTCTCTTTCTGTATGCTTGATGGTCCCCAATGTCGACTCTCTCTCTCTCTCTCACTTTCTCTCTCTCTCGCTCTCTCTCTCTCACTCTCTCTCTCTCTCTCTTTCGCTCTCTCCCAATGTGCTCCTGTGCAAATGGATTAATCATGTAACCCCCAGTCTAGAGAGGGGGTGGAGCGGTTGTGCCAGTGCAGGCCCACTGTGAAATATGCACTTGTGTTTCCAGGTTTTGTATATGTGAAAAGGTGAAAAATAAACTCCTCTCAATGGCCACATTATGAGGTGTTCAGTGCTTAATACCACCCAGTACAAGAGATGTATTATAAATTCTGCCTTTGCAGTTACTTTAGTTGTCTGTATTGTGTCCCTCTTATGTCGCTAATAAGGTAGCAAAAATATGAACATGTATTTTCAGCTCGATGTATTCAATTTTAAACTACTATCACCCTAAAATTATAAAAGAAATATCATTTAATTCGTCTTGTGTTGTCCTGTAGACAGGCCTTCCTAAGTGCACAGGCCATTGTAAATGCGTGTCTATGCGTTATTCATACAAAAACGTGGACCAAATTGTTGAAACTTGTCTGTTATTGAAAGAAAAACCCATAGTGGTCATAGAATTAACTTGACTCTGACAAAAGTAATAATAAATAAAAAAAAAAAATGAAAACAAGACACTGATGAATGGTAGATCAACAGAATTATTAATTTAAAAAATCCCTGGACAAAAATTATTATACCCCAGGAAAAAAAACACTAAACATGGACCTGAGGAAGTGAAGAAAAGTGTTGCTTCAGTAGACGAGAAAGAAAATTATGGACAAGCACAATAAAGGAAAAGGCCATCTCCAATCAGCTTGATGTTCTCGCGACTACAATTACGTATTGTTCAGAAATTTAACATCCATGCGAATGGAGCCAATCTCATTGGGGGTTGCCGCAGGAATATTTATGCCAAATTGAAGAGACTGAATAAAATAAATGGTAATACGAGAGCCCAGAAACAATCTCCAAAGAAATTAAAGGTGAACTTCAAGGTCAAGGTCCATCACTGCCAGATCACACCATCTGCGATTGTTTTTTTTTTTTGAGCCAAAGTAGACTTCACGGGACGATGACCAAGAGGACACCACTGTTGATAATAAATCATAAAAGCAAGTGAGAATTAAATTTTTCAACCTGCAAGCTGACCAGCCTAGGTGGAGAATATCCCACAAACCGACGAGACAAAATTGTAACTTTTTGGAATGGCACATCGGCTCTATGTTCACAGATGCAAAAATGAAGCCTACTGAGAGAGGATCAAAAACACCTAAGAATGGCTGAGAGCAAAACATTGGACGATGCTTAAGTGGCCTTCACGAGCTCTGATCTAAATCCTTCTGAGGATTTGCGGAAATAGCTCAAGCATGGTGTCTGGAGAATGCACCCTTCAAACCTGAGACGACTGGAGCAGTTTGCTCATGAGCAGTGGGCCAAAATACCAGTTGAGAAGTGCTAAAATATCACTGCAAGCTACAAAAATCATTTGATTGCAGTGATTGCAAAATATTCAGTCAATTCTCTGTTAAAGTTATCTTCATTTTTGTCCAGGCCTGTTTCATGAGTTTTTATTTGTTTTTATTTTTTAAGAATTCCGTTGAACCACAATTCAAAGGCATCTTATTTTCATTGGATGTAGTTTTATAAAAGGAAAAATAAATAAAAAAGTCGACAAAAGTAATATATATATATATATATATATATATATATATATATATATATATATATATATATATACACTTACTTCTGTCAGATTCAATTTATTTAATATAATACAGCCAAGAAACAATGACTACATTCCTGTGAAGCTAGCATACTGTATGTGATCTTCCCTCATTTTTTTATTTTTTTTGCACTCTCGGGCAAACGTGCCTCACACGGAGTCCCATAATAGAGTCATGGTCATTAATAAAGCATGTACCTGCTGTGCATCCCATCATTTTTCGTGTATCACTGCAGGAAAGAGAAGAGAGGACTGTTGCAATGAGTGAGCTTGTTTAAAGCGACTGAATCTGTTTTGCACTTTTCATCGCAAGTAACATTTTCTTCTCTCCCTGAGCCTCCCTCAATTGCTTACAACACTTTAGCGGTCCGCTCCCTTGAAATATTTACCCTCTTCTTCTCAATCACAAGATATCCCTCCTCATGTCGTCTTCATGCCCTTTTATTGGTTTTTGTCTGCTCTCACAGTTTCTCTGTTGACTCATCGCTGACATCAGTGACAAGGATTTAAGTAGTTACCATGGCAATGCCTTGACAACACTAATGGCATTCATTTGGCATCCTGTTTTGTGAATGGAGGAGTTTGGACCTGAAAACTCTCATGTGTGGTATGTAGGATGAGTTTGGAGATATATTGTCTCCTTCCAAAAATCACATCACATTTAGGTATAGCAAACTTATAGTTATGATGTACACCATTCAAAAATGCTCACTGACCTCAAAAGCGACAATGAAGTAAGGATATTTTTTTTTTCAGCCTCACATGCTCCCTTCAACCCTAAACCATTGAGACTCTGTCAAGTCTCCTCGACCAAGATCCTGAATTCTCAGACGCTCCTGATGTTGTGTCATCAGCAGGTGATTGAGGTGACTGTTAATGTACCCTGAACGTAAAAAAAAATGGTAAAAGGATCTTAAAATCTGTCTTGAACTATGCAGCGCAATTTTTTCCTTATTTGTATGTTGAAAAGTTCATACATGCGTGTCACACAGCGCTACTGAGCACACCCACATTGCATCAAAAATGGAAAACAAGACAATGATATCCAGATTAGTTCGTAAATATACAAGAAAATTACAACAAACTCTACTTTCAATTAATTTCTTTTTTTTAATGAAAAAACAAAAATAATCTATCTATTCGTCCATCCATCCATCGATCCGTGTCTGTCCATATCTGTCTGTCTGTCTGTCTAGCTATAGCTATCAGCATCTACAATTGTTTGTAGCTGACAGTCTACATTAATAGAGTAAACGAACGGCACTTTTGAACAATGTTCTGTTTGGAAACTGAAAACGGTATTCAAATGTGCCGTCAGTCAGTCGAGCCGCATCAGTGGATAGCAAACAGCTGCGTTGAGATGCTGTGAGCAGAGCCGCCGGCCAGCTGATAAGCACGGCTCCCTCAGTACGGCGATACATCGGTAAATAAAATAAAGCGATTATTAATGTTTGTCTTTAAATTGCTTACCTTAACAAAAATGCCGCGTTGCAATGGCATAATGGAGGCATAAATCCCCTCAGATTAAAAACTAAAAATGAAAATTTAAAACTTAATAATTATATCAGTCAACCTCAACTTAGCCGTTTTCACTTATCGCGGGGTGTTCCGGTTGGAGGTAAAAGGATTCCCGCCAATGTCCGCGATATGTATATATGTATTTATGCATGTCTGCATGTAAGTAAATTTGGATATATGTAAGCACAGGTATATATGTTTGTATGTATTTTTTGACCAGTCAATCAATCAATATCAGCACCACAGCATGCGTCAGAGAAGTGACAAATGTGGCTTTCCGAACCTCACCAAAGAGTAGAAAGCGGGAAAGCGGAGAGGTCCCTTTCCATCAAGCACTTCCATTGTCCATTTTCTGGACATACAACATAAATATGTACATGGCAACAAACAAAGCATTTTGGGTGGTGAAGTCAAACAGGACATGTGACATCACATCTATCATGGCTGCCACAGGGCCCAGCTGCTAGCAGCTGTTGTACATTAAGCAAAGTGCAGCAGGCGGATTTGGTTGAGCCAGTTATGGGATAAGTCAATAACATTACTCCGTTAGGGTGCCGCCTTGAGCTCTTTATTTCATAATGCATCGTGGTTTTAACCATGATGTGTGACATCTAAATCTTAGGGGCTACTGTTAATTTCTCAGCTGCGCATGGGTCATTGCAATTGGCCTCCACTCAACAGTCAAGCCATACCTCGTCTTGATCTGTGAAAATAACACTGATAAGTGGCGACTTTGATCCAGCAACCATTAAATCAAAACTTATTCCTCCTCTTGGGTTGGAAGTCTGACCATAATTCTATTCTTAATGGAAGTGGGATAGCAGCACTGAGGCATAATCCATTCCCACAATAAAATCTCCCAGAGAGACTGTGTGTGTGTGGTATGTAGCTGAGGTTTTTGACAGTAATTGTTTGGGATGGAAGTGACAGCTGTGGGAGAATTTGAGGGCAGAAAGGTAATACAGGTAGTCTGACCCTCCCCACCCCGTGGGTAACATGGTGCTGTGTCCACACAAAGGAATGCACATTTTCAACTGCAGTTTTTCCCTTCTTTATTTTTGTCCATAATCCATTCCAAACATCAAAAATCAGCATTTCAGAATGTTTCTTTGGGTGTATTCCTGCGTGATTTGACCTTTCTTGCTGCAAATATGTATATAATATTAATTAATGACAATTTTTGTTTTTCTGAAATCACTGCCACTAGCCATAAACCGCTATTGTGCAATACAGTATATTATTATGTCATATATAAAACAGTATTTGTATTTTTTTTGCATGTACCATGCAAAAGTCAAATCACTTGCGGTTTTGTTTGAATGACTTTTATAATACCTGATTTTGTAATACAATATCCCTGTAAATATTCTCCTTCATCCACGTTATTTCATTCTCAGGGCATTGAATCAAACGCAACTAGACTGTTCTAGTTGTTTTCAAAGCCGTTTCACCTCTCATCCGTGCAGGCTTCATTAGTTCATGCAACAAGGCTTCGTTAGGACTGACTTCACCATTTGGAGTTGGTGTGGAAGACACAACTGTGTATGTTGCCGAAACAAGTCCAGAGAGACCGTGTTTTTGTTATTTGTTGGAGGCAAAATCACTGAGTCTCTTTCGAATGGGATAAAAGGACAGCATTGCATGTGGGTCATACGTGGTTTCATAAGCCACCACCTCTAGAGTGATGGTCTTCCTACCTTCACTTAGATGGTCTCTCTTACTCCTCTTTCTAACCAGCTTTGTTGGGAATATGTACTTTTTTGTCCGTGGTACGGGGACTGGACTGGCTGACGAAAATCCACTTATACAGTAAGTGTCGCCCATTGTAAATTACTAGGTTAAAAGTAATTTAATTGTGGGGGGAAAATATTTAAAAATGTTATTTTTAAATATTGAAGAAAAAAATCCACAAATAGGTGAATCTGATGGTGCTGTGCTGCGATTATGCAAGGATCTCGCCATGATTTTTGAAAGTGTGAGGTACTTCTTGCGTACTGGTTAGTGCTAAGGGCAACCAATTTAATAGACAATTCTGAAATAACATTGCTTAAAATGACCTTGAAGAATATTATTACCTGTTATTAACAATTAATGACATTTAGTGACACAGTGCGATCCCCCTCTAGCTGCACCAGTGAATACTAGTAACCGTAAAATGGCTGCTCAACATGAATAAATAAGCTTCCATTGGGAATGGAATACAATGGAATCGGAATAAGCAGTAGCAAGGGTGTGACATTGTAAAGCTTTCCAGTGGTGTAGAAGTGAATTACATCACACTCAGAGTTGTATTATACTGCTCTTGCTGCCAATGAATGACCAAAATATTGAGATGGCTCTCAGATGCTGTGGTGTGTGTGTCCTTAAAAATCATTTCCCATCTAACTGAAGACACTTTGAACCAGCATGAAGCCAATGTGTGATCTATAATCGCAAGTTCTGCCTGGTATGTGGTTCATGAGGTACTAATTCCATTTGTCATACAGCTGATGTTTTCATTTATTTATTTTTCATTTAATTTTATTGAGCTTCCTCTTCGCTTTCTGTGAATTTCATGAATGATTGTACATTTATTTCAGGCGGAATTCGCTTTTATGCATGGCAGCTTTTACTTTAGAGACTCTGAGTGTCTGCAGCCCTTTATTGGCCTCTATTCAAAATAACCAGCTACTCCTATTAATTATCTCCGTGTCCGTCCCGGCTGTATGAGACAGCCTTTACCTGACCTTTGCTACTAATATCTGTTAGATGATGTCTGGCTTTGGTTTGGATCATAAAAGCTACCTCGCTATAAATTTCACTCTCGCCTTTCCCATTTGTACTTTTGATTGCATTTTGTCTGCCAGAGCCACCTGGCTTTATAGCTTTTCCTCTCAGTTGGATGCATGCTTGTTAGTCTGCCTCCTTGTCTGTCCTTTTGCTGGCTCAACAAGGATAGAAACAGACTCTTGTCTCTCTCTTTTCCTCAGACTATCTTTCACATCCTTCCCTCAATGTGGTTTTTATTTCCACTGACATGCTTTTTTTTTTGTTCTTGTGGACAAAACCAGGCAGGACATAACATTTTTGTAAGGTCTTTGAATGACTCTAAAAAGTGTCGAAAGCCTGTATAAAGGTATGTTATAATTCAATTCATATTGACAATTTGAATTTGTTTAACCTGCGGAGGCGGGTTGGACTTCATTGTTAATTTTGCAGATGAGTGCAAGCTGGCGTAAAAGAGGGAGTTCTGCGCCACTGTGGGGATGAACACGGCTGACTTAAAAATGTCCAGTTTTAGTGACTCTTCCAATTCCCTTTAAATACAGCGAGCTAGTCTCACTCTAGAGTCTCGACGTGGTGAAAGGACATCTGCGCTTTGAAGTGGGCACTTGGACCTTCCCCCAATCGTTTGTGTGCCCACCATTGCTGTGCCACACAGTGGGATGTTTTTAAAAAATCAAATTCAATGATTCGTAGGGTTTTATTCCTGCTGTTCACATATTTATGAATAAAATACATCCATCACACAGGTTCACAGAGCTCTTAATTTGTCAGCTTGACCCAACTATATGCATACAAGCACTAAAAAGTACTTTTTTCTTTTCATATTGTGCCCTCTCTTTCATCACAAAACATGTTCAAGATAGCAGAGTGTCATAATACCTCAGACGTACTGACAGCAGAGTAGTCTTCGATACAGTTTGAAAACATTCGAACTTCTAGGGTAGAAAAAGACACTTGTGGCTCATATTTGACCCCACGGGGCTATCTTCAGATCCATGGGTATTTTCGGGGCGAGACTAGGATCTGCTTTGGCCTTTCCACGCAATCTGGGTCAGCCTAAACTGAGAGCGAGTGAGAGAGCGCGTCCTCATTGCTCAACTATTATCACGATTTTCCCAGTCAGTCACTACACTGAGACGAAGGGGGTCTCAGAAACAGGAAATACATTTCCCTCGTGAGAGCACGCGCATAAGCAGGGGAGAGGAACCGTAGTTACGAAATCCTTGAACCCAGAGGTCAAAGGTTACCAATGCAAATGGCCCACTCTCACGTTTGGCTATTCACAATGGTACACATATCTCTGGTGACCCTGAAACCGGCTCTCATTCCAATGCTACGTGATTTTATATCTCACGGGCTGCCATTTACAACAATGAAGTGGAGCCCCCACTTTCTCAAAATCAAATTGTTTCCTTTCTGATCGTTAAGGCTTTACGGTTGGCTAAAACGCCACAACCACCAGGATGGAAGGAAAAAAACATGGCGCCTCTTTAAAAGCTCATCTATGTTGATGTAGATGACTGAGATGATGAAAACCTTCTCCTCTTGTGTTGCCCTTGCTGCATTTATCCATTCCATCTCTCCGGCCGAGCCCTGAGCTCCTGCCAATGACTGCTTGAGGATCCTGATTTGCCTTGATTTCATTAACACTCTCCAGATGGTCGCAGTCTGAGAGATCTGACGTTTCTGTCCCATACCTCGGAGAGTCTAAAAAGATGTAAAGCTTGTGCTACTCGTCGGTGCTGAGAGTCGAGGCATGTATTTTTTAGACTTTGTAGCACGTTCAAAGCAAATGAGGTGCGAGATCCAAGGAGAAATATATAGCTAAGGAGGACACGAAAAATAGTATGTGTGGGAGTGTGCCTGACACAGAAATAAATCAGTTTCATCAGCCGAGAAAGAAGAAGCATAAGAGAATATGTGATGGCGTAAACAGGAAGGCAAAGGGACGTGGGGGGAGGGGATGGTCGGGATTGAACTGAACATAAGCATATGAAAAAGTCAATTCTCCACCTCTGTCTGGTCCATCTGTTTGGGCTTATCTTTGAAAGGGTTTGGTGCTTACGGCAAGGCCACAGGAAGTCATCACCCCCAACCCCCTTCTGAGTTTTGAGAAAGAAATGTGATCCTCTTAATAAGCCCTGACACAATGCTCTTCAAAAAAAAAAAAAATCCAAGACCTCGGGCCACACTGGAAGCTCCACTGCGGCCTTCCAAAAGTCTCAACAGACATTACTAGTGGACCAAAATAAGAGGCGAAACGCAGCCTCATAATTATAGCTGACACTTTATAAAACACAGTTACAAGCTAAGGGACATGTTGGATGATGATGGTGGTTGGACACAGTTGGAATTTGTCAAATATAGATAAACGTGACTCAAAATACATATTGTTGTCGTGAAAAGAAACCATACAGTGGAAACTCTAACATCAAAAGCCAATGTGCTTTGGTACCCGGTCAAGCCCAGATGTTTTTTAAAAGAAGAGTCCTTAAGAAATAATGCAAATGATTTATTATTCATTCAACTTGGGAGTTGAGCAAAACATCTCAATGAATTCTTTTCTTAATGATGTTTCTGCTTTTTATTTGACGGTTGTCCTTGAGCTACAGTGTCCTGTTGAGACACACGTTTAGTCAGGTCAAGTCAAATGTATTTGCGTAGCTCTTAATTGCAGACAAGTCTCAAAAAGCTTCTCATGCCCACAGTTGACAAATACTCGACATCCACTGATTTTCGCCTCCACAGTACGATAAGGAAAAAAAAAACTGAACCACTTTTCCACATCACGCATTTGTGCTCTATGAGCAGTCATCAGCTTTTTCCTCTTCGCAATTACCAGTGTCCTCCTGTAGGGACATCACCAAAAACCCAAAACAAAATATCGAGCAATAGTTGCTGGGATTTTCATTGACATTTTGATTGGAAACTGGAACGGCTGATTGGCACCTGAAGTCTGGCACATGCTCAGATTCAATTACAAAATGATTCGTGACGATTCCACATAGTAAATTTAGTTGGATGTAAAATGTCTACAACAGGTAAATCTGGTTTAGATGGCGAAACTGTATCGAAACCGCTGTGCGTGTGTGCATGTGTGCATCCAATCATCTTTCCCCCGTATTCCCATCTCAGCACATTCCTGAGCCTCTTCGTGTGTCCATATGTCACGAAACAGCGTCCTGTTGTGGATGGAATGTTACCGCAAACTTCTGAAATTATACGTGATGTGGTCATGTCACTTTAAAGTCGGATGACAAGTGAAGGATCGATAAAAGCGAGCCAAGCGACATTGCCACTCAATGTAACGCTTTTCTGTTTTTGCTTCAATTTCTAATTTATGTGTATTGTCTTAGCACGAGCACATGTCGGGAAGTTGAGGCCAAGCATCAGATCTTTTATTTGCTGCTCTTGTATATTTTGGACAGTGTACATAAATGCGCATGACTTTTCATGGAATTTTTTTTTTCTGATTGTGTGTTTTATCGGAGCCTCCTGAGCTCTAGCTCAAATACTACTAAGCTCCCATGCGAATGGCGGAAGAACCAGGCTGGAAAAGCTACAAACAACGAGAAGAGATTTGGGGAAGGGGTTGGGCAGAGAGGAGGATGAATGACACCGGATCAGACACCTGAAGAAAATGTGGGTTGGCAGTCATGAAGTAAATAATCAATTGGCGTGAATTCCTGGTGAAGGTCTTCATTATCCACACACCGGCATTTCTTGAAATTGGCTCAAGATGGAGAAAAACAAACAAAGGAATCTCTGCAGTGTTTGTAAACAGACAACCAGAGGAATCCAAGTTCTGACCGCCAGCCATGATTTGGTGACTGTTTACTCGTCCATGTAAACACAGTGAGACAAATACACATGGAAAACAATGCGGGGCAAACACAAGCCACAAGCTTAAGAGTTACAATTTTCACTGGGCATGTGCGTGCCTGACTGCATTCTTTTTCTTGTTCATGTCAGGCCAAGTGTCATTTTTGTGGCACTTCCGCACTCAGAATGGAAAATCTTGAGTGACTTTGTGGGGAATGTCTTTCAGAAAGAAGATAAAAACAGTGTCGTGAATACTCAGTGCTCCTTTACGGACATTCTTTCTTTGTTTTGGATTTGGAGTCCACATAGTTTGAGTCAACACACAGATATAGAACTGCAGTTCTTTATATATTGAATTAGTTATTTGTTTTGCATTACAACCAATTAAGATTCTTTATTGATTGTATTCTACCATGGCATTGACGTTGATGTGCTATTACGATACCATATAGAATGAATAATATGTATTACTTTTAAATCCTTTAGTTAATTATACTCCGTGTTAGCACTAAGGAAAAATATGTCGAAAAAGTAATAGAATTGAATTAGTACGTGAATATTTGGACCTAAGTACTAAACCTCCTCTGGAGCAATAACCTCGACCAAAAGTTTGCTGCACACCACTCAAGAGGAATTTTCAGACCATTTCTCTTGACAAAACCATTTCACTTCAACAATCTTCAAGGGATGTCTGGTTGTGAATCACTCTCTTGATATCACGCCACAACATCTCAGTCAGGTTGAGGTCAGGACTCTGACTGGGCCACACCACAAAGTCTATTTTCTTCTTTTGAAGCCATTCTGTTGTTGATTTACTTCTATCCTTTGGGCCCTTGTCCTGTTGCATTACTCATCCTGTGTTGCGTTTCAAATGGAAGGCAAACGTTCTTGGCTTCTCCTGTTAAATGTCTCAATACACTTGGGAATTCATTTTTCTGTTGATGATAGCAATGTGTCCAGGCCCTGATCCAGCAAAAAAAAAAAAATCCCAAACCATACCCCGACCATACAGTGCATAGTTGGGTTGAGGTTTTGATGGTGGTGTGCACCCCCCTTTCCACACATAATGTTATGTTGCTGTCAAACATCTCAACCTCTGTTGCATCTGTCCACACAGTAGTATGCCAGACAATCAAGTGCCAACTTCAGACGAGTAGAAATGTATTTTTTGGGGGGATGAAATCTGTTACAGTTTAATGTTTTACTTATCGTAGATTTGTAAAAAGACGAGAGCATTGTTTAAGTCTTTAGCCAACACTCTAGAGTTCTTCTTCAACTGATTGAGTATTCTTTTGCGGTCATCTTTACAGGACAGATACTGCTAGGGATAGTTACAAGAGTGCTGAACATTCATAGACACTCTGTCATATATAATGATGGAAGAAACTGTTAGCCGTGAACAATGAACAGAGCTGCTCACAACTGTTTATTTCTTTCAGTCACAAAAAATCAAAATAATTACTGTTTCAATTGTGATCATTTTGTTACCACCGCAACAATTAAGTGCATTACTTATTTATTCGCACATTGAAGCAATTTTATTTATTCTTTTTTTTTTTTGTTGTGTCGTTCCTGAGGGGGCGTGAGACGGCTGCAAAAGTGATGATGATAGACTTAGACAGGATTAAAAATTACTGTAAGGCAATCAATGTCATGTTTCTATGATAGCGCCTGCATATTCTACTTATGTTTTTGTTTTCCTGTTTTGCATGGTGTGTGCTGTTGGGCGGTGTCTCCATTGCGTGTGTGTGTGTGTGTGTTTGCGTGACCTTTGACCTTGGGCTGAACTGTTTTACCAGACAATCACAGGGACAACCATCCATTCCCCCCTCACATTCTCACCTAAAGGAAAATCTGTCTTCATTTAACCTAACGTGCATGTCTTGTATCCGCAGAACCCGAGTAATAAATATATAGCTTTTTTTAATTTAACTCATAATATGTATCTTAACTACAAATCACTGTGAATGATGCTTCTTTAGAAAAAAGAATCTGCTAAATTGCCAAACAAAGTGAACTGCGATCGGAGTGTTACAGATACAATGCAAAAGTTCTTATGTTTTAAAACTTTTCAGTCAAGCACAGATAAAGCACAGATATGCATAAAAGAATGTGTGAGGTAAAAAATCAGGAAGCATTGTTTGGGGTCTTTGAACCCATTTTCAAAATTGACAGACACTCTTTCATAGACAGGTGTATGTGGGCTAAGCGTAAATACTGTCCTATGTTCATTTTTGTGCCTGGGCTTGCCTACCTTACTTGACAATTTGATGACAGAAAGTAGACAAGACTTTATACCAGATGAAAGCAGGTCTAAGTTGTGGCGCAGGTGGTGTAACTCGATTTTGGTGGATTTAACGCAGATGCAGGCAGGCAGATTCGGAGCTCAGCTGATATGTGCGGTGGAAGTAATTGTATTTCATTCGTGAATATCACGTCAGCATGCATCAATCCCCGAAGGAATCAATTAATTGAATAAATTATTATTATTATTTATTTGTAAAAGCACCCCCTTTCTCTAACACAACTGGTTTGTGTGAGTGTGTTAGGGGGGTGTTATCACACACAGACTTACGATTGAAGGTTGGTCTCAAAGTGCCCCACTTGGCAGTGGCCATCTTTACATAATCCGCAAGTGGAGCTCTTCTTGCACTTCACTAAAAAAATTTTTAAAAAAACACTGCGCTTCTCCTGCATGGAATCCAGCAAATCAGTTTTGATCCAGCTATGTAGACCGCACGCCTCACCTGCGCTGAATTTAAAGGGAAAGAGGGGCCGGGAATCAAGTGGGATGTGTTCAGTTTCAGTTCCACAAAGGCAGAAATGCTATGAAAATGGCAAAAGAAGGAAAATTTGACCCAGTCGCACAGTTAGACTGCACTTTGCACTAGACTTTCACAAAAATCGAGACCTTGCTATTGGAAGTTCAAAACCCAATCAGTTTTCAACCGAAAGGCTGACACCCGCCAAACATAAAATGGCTTCAGCCTTTTCATGAAAGAATTGCCCTGGATGGGTGCCATACCATAAGAAAAAAAAAATCTCAAAAGCATGTTGAAAACAAAAGCGGGCAGGTTTACGACAGTAAACAGTGATTTTAGAAGCTCTTTGTGAAAGTGAAATACTTTGACAACATGGTAGTCTTTTCACAAAGCTTTGCATTTTACTCAAGTTGCCTAAAATAGCCCAACAGTAGGCACATACTGGGACAGTAGACTTTCCTAGATGCTGCGTTTGAAACTTACTACTAATGATCTGCATATGTGTGAAAACGGAGTCACCGCGCACATTCATCAATTTCACCTTCCCGAGAGATCTTTCCCACCCACCATGTCATATGCTTGATTCGCCAAGACTGCATGAAGCTATTTCTCTATAGAATGCTTCTAGCTCTCAGCCATACATGATTCCATTTCCCACTCCCCACTTCCTCCCGAATGGCCCCCGAGGTCATACAGGAAGTAGCTGTGCCCCATTGGGCAGCAGAGCACATGCAGGATACATTGTCGCTCATCCCAGAGGAACAGGAAGCAACCTCACATTTTCACTAGAGATAGGGAGGGTATGACACATTGGAATGATGGTCATCAAGATACAGTGAGAGACTGGGGGTGTCCGTGAGTCAGGCTGATAAACGCTCAAAGAATTTACAGCATCTTCAGGAGATAGCAGCATGATGGGATGTTGGGTAATAGAGGTTATGCTGGGGTGGTGTAATAAGCAATAAGGATACAGTCTAAACCAGGGGTGGGCAAACTACGGCCCGGGGGCCACATGCGGCCCGTTAAACTTTTTAATCCGGCCCGCCGAACAATAAAAATTAAATGAATAAACCTTGTTGATGTTTTATTTTCTAAATACTGTGGTTTTTCCAAGACATGTATATATGCTCCTGGTCCGGCCCCTCTGTCAAATTTTAGAACCCATTGTGGCCTGCCAATCAAAACGTTTGACCACCCCTGGTCTAAACGGTCACAATAAAGAAGACCTGATACGTGATTGGTGGAAAAGACTGTGAAACTCATTAAAGAACAATTCTACAACAAGTCTGAACGTTTTGAATGATTTGGCTCAGCAGGAAAAAAAATCCAACCTCCAGTATGATTCTGAATATTCACACAATTTTTTGATTTGCTGAGAAGTTAGAAAAAGTGTATAAAAATGCCGTGGGAACAACATTAATATATTATATTCCTAGATCCTGACCTAAATATAATAAAAAGTTAAGTGGTAACAATTTTTGGTACCATTCAATCATCCATTACTTTTTATTTGCTCACATTCAGACATCACTGAATGGAAAATTCGTTAGGTGAGTTGCTCATCACCAGTCAATCACAGGGCACATACCTTCTAATAAAGAGACAATCAATCACACTGACATTCACAACATCATTAAGTGGAAACCAAACGCAAGCTGCCTGCATGGAAGTGCACTCACTTTGACTAGTAATTTCGCTTACAAAAAACAAACATATGGTTGTGCTGAACTCTGACAAACCTCCCTGAACGGCGGTCAAATTTAATTCTCTGTGGTACTAAACAGGAGACTTTGAAAAGCAAAGTCTTTCTTATGGGTTACTATTAATGTGTTCTTGCGCTTCACAATTTTGAAATTGTCCCACCGGCTTTGACACGTCATATGAAAGGAGCATTTTTGTTAAAGTATTAATGGCCCTTTGACGCACGCATACACTCGTCCTTGGGACTAACTGACTGACCACTGGCTGTATTTGCCCAAACCCGGCCTATTAACGCGCCCCCAGGAGAGATCAGAGGACAAAGTGACTTGCCGTGGCCCCATCCCGGCTGCCCTCTAAAGGTAGCCATCCACCAATTAGGATCTCATAAATACGCAGTAGAGGAGTCTTTTCGTGGGTGTGGGAACGTCTGTTTGCAGTTCAAATATGACTTTATGCCAATGTCATAATGAAACGACAGAGAATTGAAATTTTCGTTCCATGAGTTCTTTCAAAACATTAACAAACACAAACACATTTTTTCTAAAGGAAAGTCATATGACTCAGTCATATGGACTTCACTCAACTAAAATGAATTTGATAATTTTTTTGGATACTTTGTTTCAAAACTCAATTTATGACACTGACTTGGATTAATGATTAACTCTCAGTGATAACGTATACTGCGCTTTTCAGACAGATATGTGTCATCAGAAATGAATCATTGAAGAGTTGAAAGTCTTGAGTTGTTAAAAAATGCTCATGAGGTATTTTAAACACAGACGTTCAATGGATTCCCATGAGCAATTTTCTACAAACAGGTGCTCCTTTGTTTACAATGGTCTCGACATACGCAACTTGGAGGTCATGAACTGCAAACAATGGACTAGTTTGTGTAGCCGCGTGAGATGTTGTTGTCACATGGCACAAGATGGCGCACTCAGAAAATGCCATGCTTAATATTTTATTTCAATGTTTTCTATTCTTGGCTGAGAATTGTTCTTTGTACAAATATTTACTATAATTACAACTGTGAGGTTCCTGGTCGTCCTTGTATTGTAATGCTGGTTTAATTTTGTGTGAACAGAAAGTGATGGACATGCTTCACCAAAAATTCTGTATTTTGACACAAAAACAATCATATTTTTAATTGTTCACGTAAATATTATTGGCACTTCAATGTAAATAAAGTTACTTTCTTTCATGCAAAATTATACCATCACACTTAAAACTTTAAAGGGGGAGTCAAACCAAAACTTAAGTAAAATCCATCCGTTTTTAGCCATCACAGTGGGCAGCCATTTTGTCACTTCTGTCCACTAAAAATGACATCACAGTTGCTCTGGGTTCACGTAACGTCCAATCACGGCTCCCTTGTTTTCTGAAGCTGAGACATGATTGGTCGTTACCTGAGTCCTGAGCAACTGTGATGTCATTTTCAGTGGACAGAAGGAACAAAATGGCCGCCTCTTGAGATGAACAAAAACCATAATCCACAAATGCAATATTAATCAGAAGGCCGTGTTTTGATTCGTGAGCCTACTTAAAACAAATCTTTGTAAACTAATTTTTGGGGTTTAAACTTACACAAAAAGGTAGAAATAAAAATAAATGTCAATTGGTTGTTGGAGAGATAGGAGTGTGCTTGCTGGTTACAGTTGAGCTACCCAAAAGCAAGGCATCTTCACCCCACCCCAGCTCAAGTGGAGCGGCACTCTTTGCGCGCTTCTTTCACCAGCTGAATCTTTTCTTGCGTGCCTGCATATATGATGCGTGATCTGGTTCTGAGTGTGTCCAGCACAACAATGCACATTGGAGTCTGACTTGAATTTTCTCATGAGGGACACCAGTAAGTATAACCTTACTGGAGAGAAATATACTCCAACCTCAAATGCTGTGGTCCACCCTTGTTGTTTTGATTTGAATGTAATCTGGTGACACCCAAACTGAACACTTAACATGTTTGTTTTCACGATGTTTACATGGACATGATAGCAGATTGTCATCTTCAAACACTTAACACTGTGATGCTACTTTTCAAAAGTTTGCGTTTCAAGCCTATTTAAATGTCACTGTCATGTAAAAAAAAAATCACTTAGGTATTCATTAAAGTTTTTCTTGTGTTCCTGACATACTCTATAGACTGATGATGTGCATCTTGAAGAATGCTGGCTGACAGCATTGAAAGGGCTCCCCATGTACCTCCAGCCCTTTAATCAATATGTCGGAAAACAAAGGAGGGATTGCTGCATTTGTGCAGATTGACATTGCTTACACAAGTGGCTAGCTAAATTCCAGCGCTCGCCACTCCTCTTCCAAGTGCTGTGCGCCTTTGAAACATTTGACTCTTAATCAAAGTCATATGCTGCTATATGCGGGGGATTCTCAGCTCATAACGCTTTGTCTAAGCATCCCAAATAACAAAAGGGTGTTTCCCTGGAGTGCTTCACCAAGCAACTGTGAGAGCGCAGGAAATCGCACATCTTTTGTCAGGAAGTTCCATCGACACACACACGCCAACCTAGTCAGGAAGCCCTGCCAGCTTGGCTCGCTGGTTCATTCATAAATCGTGCACACACACAAACATACACAAGCATTGAGCGTAGCTGGCGAGCCGAGCAGATGAGGCTCATGCAGCATCACTCATATGGACAGGTCAGAGGTCTGTGAAGGCGGCGTTTACTTGCAGTTGGCTTTGAGGTTGGAGGAGTAGAAAAATAGCAAGATTATCCTGTGTCTCAATTTTTTTCTTGCACAATTTACAATTGCGATTGGGAATCAGATAGAGATTGTTATTTCAATTCCCTGTGCTCGTCATCGAGGTAGCATACCTGCGGAGATGGACTGCTCGGTGATGCTGCATTCTAAAGAAATAAAGTTGACAACAACTGGTGACTCCGTTTTTACGACAATGTTGCACAATCTTTGTCTGGTAGGGTATTTGCGAAAATGTTACCAGCGAGTTACAAATACAAATCGTACCAAACAGAGGAGCAAAATGACCATTTGGAAAATGTCTTTAATATATGTTTCACAGTTGTTGACATCGTTTTATGCATTGTTCTCAGTTCTCAGTATTTCTAGTGGAGTAGTCAAGAGGTCATTAACAAGTCAATCCAGGGATTAAATAACTCGACTTGTAATTTACAAATGTATTGCTGTTTAAAGCTAACAAAAAGCATCAAAAGCACATTGTGCTTCAGTCTCACACATTCTCTTTCCTCTGTCATGGTGTTACTTCCAACAGCTGGAGCTCTGTGGCTTCTTAATTTATGTACATAATATATATATTTTTGCGTTGGTGTGTGTGTGAGTTTGTGTGAAAGAATGAGAGAGAGATAGACAAAGAGAGAAAACAGAGAAAGACAGAAGTTTGTTCAACCACTTCCCTGCTGGGTCTGCTCTAGTTCCTGGTTGCAGGTGCTGCAGTGAGATCACTTCCTGCCTCCTCCCCTGTGTGTGCGGGGGTGTGTGTGTATCCTGCCCGTGGGGAAGAGGAAACTGTAGGAAACAGGATGAGCCTCCTGGGCCGTAGGGGTCAGAAAGGGCTTGGCCAAATGGACGAAGCGGACAGTGACCCTAAAATAAGGGAGTGGATCACAGATGCAGGGCTGGACTCGCCTTGTTGTGAACACATTGTAGTGTTACTTGAATTAACACTTGTTCTTGCTTAATGTCATTTATTGGGATCAAATCCAGTCTTTTTAGAGCAAAATGTACTCAACTGTGTATCCCGGAATCATTTGATGGGGCATTTCCTAACCCTATGAATCCAAACAACTACTATGGAAATTTCATAAAAAATAAATATGTAATTACACAAACTGATGACTCTTATGCAGCTACCGTCATCTCAATTTAAAGAGGAAGTGAACCCCTCTAAAATATTTGCAAATATGTTCTATTTGCCTTCACTTGTCGAAAAATGGCATTCTAATTAATATTGTGTTTGCGGAGTATGAGTTAAGCAGCAAAATCCACCCGTTTTTCGCCATCCCAGGGTGCAACAATTTTGTCTCTTCTGTCAACTGAAAATGATATCACGGGTATTGATCAATCACGGATCACCTCTTTTTTTGAAGCTGAGCCCTTATTGGTCGTTAGCTGACCCCTGAGCAACTGTGATGTCATTTTCAGTCGATAGAAGTGGATTTAGCTGCTTAATTCACATTCCACAAATGCAATATTAATTAAAATGCCACGTGTTGATTAGGCAAGGCGCATAGCGTATTTTATTGCAAAGATATTTTTAGGGTTGCCTCCCCCTTAAATCATGAGCCCCATATTTATGTCCACACAGTCGTCACTCATCATGTATGTCCAAAAAAATCTTTGCGTCGATAAGTTCTCATTAACTAGCTGCTATAAATGCTTCAATTGTACATGGAAGCGGGCGTAAAATGTAATAATTGTGTGAAATTGATGAAGAAAAATGTCATAAAGTTCAACGGTGTAGAGATGTGTTGGTCGCGAGGGCTCCAGACTTTTACTTTAAAGATGGTTTATTGCTCCTTAGTTTAATTCACTTGCTCATCTTTATCTATAAAACACTCATTCGCAACCCTATCTTCGTTTCCTGCTCACCAGGCATACCTCCGCACTCTCCAACAGTTTTATTAACTTCTTGGTTCCGTAAGTCTGCACTAGTTTTGATTTATCTTCTTTGAAATTTTCTGCACCGAACGACTTTAGTACTCTGCATGAAAAAGTAAAACACCGATAATTCATCACAACATCCTTGTTTAAAAAGTGAGATTGTGTACTTTATCACAACACCCACTTTTAGACTGCTTTGAACCTTTTATTCAACCATGTATTATGATGTGATGCCTGAGTGCCCTGCGATTGGCTGGCAACCACTTCAGGGTGTGCACCGCCTACTGCCCGAAGATAGCTGAGATAGGCGCCAGCACCCCCCGCGACCCTTGTGAGGACAAGCAGTGCAGATAATGGATTGATATATATATATATATATATCTATATATATATATATATATATATATATTAGTGCTGCCAATTGTCATCACATTTTATTGACTAATTGTTCACAAAATAATTCCATGATTAATTACGATTAATCCCATTTTTTAACGACTTTTTTGTGAAGCTTGAATAATATCTTGGAATTAATGCAAAATCACCAAATGTAAAAGTACATTTAATTCAAAGAGTGTTCTAATAGCTTTCTTTGATTCTTGAATATGATCTGAACGGAAGCATCTTTTTAGGCATTTTTCTCAAAACTGCCCACAAGCACCACATTCCAGCCGTGATGGTTTGCAAGGCCTTGTGGTAACTTGAACACGGTGTTTTGTTCTGAGATGATGTGCTAAAGATGTACAGCTAATATGGTACAATGTTTACAAAGTATGCAAATTATTTTTCAATTAAATCAAACTGAGTTAACTGGGGTAAAATAAAAAAAAACACACTTTAATTTCTTTCTTTCCTTTTATGATGCCCCAGTTGTACAAATCTTCCATTTGTGGGATCAAGAGCAAGTATGTGTTATGTAAAATGTGCTGTATCTTCACAGAATGTTCCTTCAGTAAGGTAAATAAACCTGTCAAAACAAATGTTTCAACTTGCTTTTACATTTATTTTCTGCATCCTAAGATCACTATTGGACCTCGTTGAGATCTATTTTCTGTTTCTCAAAAGCTGTGATCAGTCAGCCAATCTTCTGAAAAGACTGTTTATTACCAGCAAGTCTTGTATAAAAGTATCCAAATTGTACAAGCAGATACAATATTGTAAACATCATTCCTGAGTCCATAAAACAGACGTAACTGCTAATAAAATGTGAGGATTCTCTGAGTTTAGACATCCAGTCCAATAAAATTCATCCTGTTAACATTGTCACCATGTAAATGTACAGCGTAGTGAACCTCTCGTGTTTCCTGTCACATTTCTTCACACTGACAAGAAACTTCCTTTCATACCTTGATAGTTACCATTACCACCAAGGGCAGATGTTATTCATCCTTACTCACATGTAGTCACATACTGTAAATGCTGACATGTAAACGCGCACACACTCGCACACAAGCCCATTCATTTCATTACTAAAGACCATGGGCCATGTGAAAGGCAAGCCCGGGCAGATAAGTCTTCCTTCTGACATTTCTGCCACATTTGCTGTCATTCTCAGCTGCTGGGAAAATTATTTTTGCATGCCGTGAAAGATATTTTGTGATGTCACCCTTTACTCTATAGAATGTGAATGTGGAAGAGGAGAATTGAGCTTTAGGATGTTGACTTAAAAAACATAATTATGTTGAGATACAACCAGTAAGAGTTGGATGAATCTCCAATTTGACAGTAGAGTCACTCCCACGTTTGAACAATCCCATTTAAACCCATTTGAAAATTTCCGCTTGTTCATTTTACCGTCATCCATCTATCCATTATCTCAGCTGCTTTTCCTCACAAGGGTCACGAGCGGGTTGGAGCCTCTCCCAGCTGTCTTTGGGTACACCCTGGACTGGTTGCCAGCCAATTGCAGGTCCTACAAAGACAAACAACCATTCTCACTCACAATCACAGTCACACCTCGGGACAAGTGTGTTGAGTTGCATCTCTGAGCTCTGCCAGGATTGTTTCATCTCTGTTTGTGTATTTCTGGCGAGTTACGCAGCAGATGTAAGAGTTTATACACACATTTATGTGTGTAGACTTACATACTTTGGCATTTTCGCTCTAGAGACAGAAAATAACATGATTCGGTAAAACTGATTTTATCAAGTTTGGCTATGATGAGGATGACGCTCATACAAGTACGTCCTGTACGATAACAACCAAGATTGCTTGCGAACAGCCAATATTCGGGTTTTAGGGTTATTGACTGCATCTAAACAGTCTGAGACGTCTGACCTCATAAACTTCCCACGGACAGAATTTTGATAAAAGCCATTTTCACTTGCTGTAGGTGTAATGACCTGAAGTATCTATATAATCACGAGGAAGGCTGGCTTTATGTGGAGTGCTTTTTTTTTTCTTTAATGAGGAATGGAGTGCCCCATTAGCAGCGCGTGTGACCCCGGTGGGGTTTAAGAACCCGGTCGAGAAGGCAGTTAGGACAAGTGTGTGCGGGCACTCAGTTACTACAAGCCCGAGTGCCATAGAAAACGGTTTGCTCCTGAAATGGGATGGAATGAACACGCAGTATATATATATATTGTTGTAATGATTTTGTTCACTTTCATTTAAAATTAAATATATTTTTTTTCTCCGATTTGTTGAGGTTACCAAAACAATCCATCCATCTGCTTCTGGTCCAGCCCCTCTGTGAAATATTGGAACCCATTGTGGCCCGCCAATCAAAAAGTTTGCCCACCCCTGATCTAGAGGCATTGCTATCACTAGAGAACTTAATTAGATAAGAACACGTTAATATTTTCCGCAAGAAAGAAATGTTACATCTGTCCTTATATAATAATAATTTAATTTCTTTAGGTACAAATTAAATATCGCAATAATCTCAATATTGCAATATGCAACATCCATAACCCATATTGCATATTTTTCAAAGATCGTGCCGCCCTACTTTTAAATATATCAGAGTGATTATATATGGCGTCTTTGAGTGTCATTTCAGTATCTCGAGGCCGGGCCGAGTGTCCTCTTTTTGGGAAAATATGGTCACCTTAGTTTCCTGTCCGCTGTCGTGGAAATCACGACATCCTACAGTGAATACAGTACAGCATGGGTTCAAGACTCAGCCAGTGTCATGCCACCCACCGATGATTGACTTAAGTGGTCTCTAATAGTTGGATCGTGATTCCTTCAGTCAGCATGCATTCTTCCACTCCACAGTGACATGTTTATATTTAAATACCACATGTGCAATCTGGCAGTTAACGGTCAGGTTTTCAGTCACTGCTCTTACAATCATGGCGTCAATCATAAAGATTATAACATGTACTTTAGAGGAAGAATCCTTCAAGATGATGTATACGCTACTCACGAAGCCTTTTTTTCATTTATTTATTTTTTTGGTGGATGATGTGGAACTGTTGGCATCATCAAGCCGTGACATCCAACTCTCACCAGAGCGGTTCGCAGCCGAGTGTGAAGCGGTTGGGATGAAAACCGGCTCCAGGGTCCTCAGTCAGAAAAGAGTGACGTGCCCTCTCCAGGGGCTTCATGTACAAAGGGTGCATTTGCACAAAAATGTGGTACGCAAATTTCCACGCTCACCAGTGATGTTCACACTGTATCGGTCTGTCATGGTGAATAAGGCACTGAGCTGAAAGGCGGAGCCCCCGATTTATGGGTCAATCTACATTCCGATCCTCACCTATTGTCTCGAGCTGAGTATTTTGTGAGAGAAATAACACGATCCAAGATACAAGTGGCTGAAATGGGTTTCCGCTGCAGTCAAAGCTCTCTCTCGGAGAAGCTCAGTCATCCAGGAGGGGCTGAGAATAGAACCTCTGCCCCTCCACATTCACAGGAACCAGATGAGGTGGCTGGGGCAACTGGAGAGTTGTTCCGGGCGCATCCCACCGGGAGACACAGGACACATGGAGGGACTATGGATCTCGTGGCTAGATTGGGAAGGTCCTCTAATTCCCACAGAAGAACCGAATGAAGTGGCTCGGGAGGAGGAAGTCTTGCCTGCTAACATGAAGGATCTAAAATGCATGAAAAATTTCAAATGTTTTTTTTCTTAGCTGTGTAATAATATTAATCTCTTCTATCATTTGATTTTCATGAATTGAATGAGAATGATGCAGTGTTTCCTAGATGAATGTTTACAGTTAGTCGGTGTGATTTCTTGAAAACGTGTCGCAGCAGAGCCAGAGTCTTTAATGAAGTGAAAGGGCTGGCCCGATAGACCTCTTCACACTGTCCATTAGCCAGTCAATGGGAGACTATACTGTGTGCTGCTTGAGAGTGCAGCGTACGCACTCGGAATATGAATTGGCTGCTTTGGCAGCAGACGACTGTACTTGAGTGCTTTGAATTGCTGGCCAAGGCTGAGGAACTCAGATGTGGGCCAGGCAGATAGCTCAGCCTACTGACATACATTCAGTGGATGAAAAAAGTCGAGATTTGCTTCTCTTTGCTCCGTCTCATTTTTCAAGCCCCATCCCCCCTCTCCTAATCAGACTTTTTCGATCGTCTAACACTGTGAGAGAGACTTTTAGCCCTTCTGCACAGAGCAAATAATCTTGAACATGTATCTTTGCTGACCCATTTCTCTTTCAATGAATTGACTTTTTCAATAGATTTCTTATTTTCCTTCATCTTCAGTGGCACGCTTCTTTTAAATGTCTGCTCGGTTCCAAAGTGCCACATTTCTGGCTGGTGGAATGCTGCATTTTTGTTTCCCTCCCCTCCAAATCCACTTCTCCTTTTCGTCCAAGTGAGGACTCTTGTGATGCTTGGGATTCCAAGCTGCAAAATACCCAAATGTTTTTCCACAGGAGCGCTCATACATCAGCGTCGACTGTATATATTATAACTCCGCAGGCAGGGCAGGCGAAGAATACTGTTATGCTGCCAAATAAACACGAAGCAGATATTTATATAAAAGTAACTGTCACTCAAATGTTCTTTTATAACCCAATAAGGATTAAGTACTAACACGGCTATGATGCTCCAACCGGAGAGCGGGCAATACCCTATACTCATTTTGCACCGTAGTAGTCGCACAAGGCCATCATGTTTAAAAGATGTTCTCATGCCCCACAGTTGATTAGATTTAGAGCTTAGTGTTGCCACATTAGCAGTTGAGTGTTTATTATCCTGGTAGTCAAATATGTCCACAATTGGTCAATCAGACCACCCTTAAGCACAGCAAGCCACTCTGGGACTGGCCTGATGACTGTCTTTCAGCAGTCTGTTGAGTGACGAAGTGAATTCTGGAAGGCGAACCACTTTTCCAAAGTCTTCCATTTTTTTGGGGGGGGGATAAAAAGACTTGCTGTAGATTCCACTGAGTCCAAAATAATACTAACAGAGAAATTATTAATAAAGCAAAAAGAAAAAACTTTTTTTTAAAGTGAATTATTATGGGGTGTTTGTTATCTTTTTTGCCTACTTTGTTGTCTCATTGCATCACTATCATTGATGTTCTGTACTTCTTCTGCAACATTGTTTGCTGTCCAAAAGGTGATATTGGAATTGTGAACCCATTCTGATATTCATCGCATACCCTCCCCTCCTTCCACATCTCTTTCCCTTTGCCCTCTCGCCTCCGCTGTTTATTTTTCTCTCTTCCTCCCTGCCAGCTGTCAGCGTTGGCAGGGTGCCACACAGGCGCTCATCGCTTGGTGACGAGTACGGCAACCAAGAGGAAGGGAACCTTAGTTAAAATAGAGACAGAATGAAAGAAGGATGAAAGAGGTCAACCAAGGGAAAGTAAACGAAAGTAAAACAGAAGAAAAGACAACAAAGATTTGGGACTCCCTATTGTGTCCGACGGGACAGAGTGGTGGCTTCGGCCAATAATCATGGCCAGATGGGCCATGGACGGGGCGTGGAAAGAGGGAAAGATTGAAAAACAAGATTAAGTGTGTGACATTTTCCATGCCGTGTACGTTTACCAACCAACTTTAGTGAGACTTTAGTGATATCTTCTTACAACCTCAAACCGGTTTCACTCTTTATTTCCAAACAAATCTTTTCCATGTAACATTGCATCACTGGCGGCACATCTGTGTGGCATTTAAGTCATTTTGACCCCCCTGTCCCCCACCTTATTAACATTCCAGTGCTCATTCCTGAACCACTGACACTGTAAGATTACCTAGACCAAAACAACACTGTTTTCCTCCATCCCCCAACACAAAACTGCCACTGTCATGTCTTGCAGAGACCATTGGTTTCTCGTCTTGGCACAGTGTTCACATATTAAATGTCAGGGCAACAACAATCGCAACGAAAGTAAGGAAACATCACAGGACAACACCATAATGGGGGAAAATAACATTTTATTAACATGATGGTGAAATTAACAGTGATATGTTAATATCAAGTAAACCTTTAAGTAGTTGCCGAACATTTGATCTCAGTCTTTTTTTTAAAAGAGAACCCAAAACAGTTTCACAAGCATCACAATACTAATATGTGCTTTTACCGGTTGCATTTCATGGCACGAAAATAAGAGGCAACGAACTTGACCAAACAAAGACACACATGCAAGCAAACAAGTAATGCACCCATACAAAGATAGCACCCCCCCCCGCCCCAACCATACACACACACACACACACACTCCATCTTTGCGTCATTGTGTTACCCCCGCAGTTTCTTTGTCTCCTTTTCTACCCCCATCTGGCGCGTGTGGCCTCTCGGTGCGAATTCACTTCCTTGGGCACCATCTGCTGTGTGACTTTCTACAGTAAACTGAGCCCGGCGAGCCGTCTCAGGGTGGGACGGGATGTGTGTTGTCACCTGTTCATCTCACCGCCTTCTGCTGCCCAGCATCGCCTTTCACTGGCCGCTCCATGCATCGGCGGACGAAAGAGTTTTTGCCAGACAATAGCACTTATCTGATTATTAATCTTCAATGACTTGCGGTTTGGATAATGGATGGATGGATGGACTTAAATGTGTCTTTGAGGCACAAACGTTAGTTGTGTCTGAGCGTAGAGAAGTGCGATTTTGCAATTTTTTAACTGGCAACACATTTTGGCGGAGAATGGATATATCTTTTACTGAGTTTAGCATAAGCCCTTTTTGCTGCTTGTCCAACACTTGGCTCTATGCTACATGTCTTGATTTGGGCTTGCCAGTTTTCCACTTGAAAATAGTACAACAGGAAAAGCCAAACCGCATTGAAACATGCGAGAGAAGTAGGGTCTTGTATTTATTTCTTGTCATGTGGCTGTTGACCGTGTAAAGGAGATGGTAATTCTATTTGAGAGGTCCCTGAGGGCGGCGAGAAAATGGACCGTAACAGCAAAGTGGAGACAGTGGAGTACAACCCAACAGATTCCAGTTCCAAGACTGAAAAACAGAGTAACAATTAAAAATAGTTCCCCATCATTTTTTATTTTTTGCTATGGAAAAAAAGTCATGTTTAGTCAAGTTAGTTCCATTCAAGGGGGATTTTTTTCAGGATTTATGAAAAATCTGTTTCCACCTAGTTTTAGCATGGCTTTGCTCCAGTGCACAAAGGTTGACGCATAAATGCATGCTTAGATGAGTTTGGTGTGGGATGATCTAGAACAGACGACAAGTTTTACAAATACAACGGAAGCTAATATAACTGTGAAAGACAGATCGTCCCCATAAAATACATTTAGAATGTGAAAACATTTTTATCCATTTCTGTACCGGATTGTGAGGAGCTGTGGCGCCTATCCCGGACAACTTTGGGCAAAAAGCAGCCTGCACCCCGAACTGGTCACCAGTCAGTCTCAGAGAAATCGGCTCGTAATGCTCACATTTATAGAGTCACTGAGCGGGATATGAACTGAAGTGAACCCACGATGCTCGCGTGGAAGCCAGGCGAGTGAAGCTCTGCACCTTCAGTGACTTGCATATAATTTCTCGCTTGCATTCATTCCTCTGTGTGTAATTTCTCAGGGAATCAATATCTTTGCACAGAGAATAACAAAAGCACTTTTCACTTTATTTTCGCTACAAAGAGATACAACCCGTCACCTCACAAATCTCCAAACAATCTAAATGATTTACATATAACTGCGCAAACAAAACCGTACCAGTCAGCAAGCTTTGCAAGATGAGAATGTTTAGCTGCTCCACTAGTTGCTTGAAATGAAATGAGAAGTGACTGAATGCCTGTGAACAAACAAGTTATGCTGATATTTTGATGAGATTTTGTGAAGGGCTGGGCTTCGGGCCAAGAAAGTCTTGATTAGATTTTGAGAATGATTCAGCACCGGAATGCAGATCCAGGAATTTGTTTTGGTTTTCTTAACATTCACAACGCTAGGCCACTTTATCAAGTAAACCAGAAACCATTAAAACACGGGCTTTTAATACCATTCCTTTTTGTTAAAAACAATAATGCATCCTCCCTTCCCATACATACAGTACTACGACTATAAAATGACAAAAAATGTCCACCAAAGTTTTGCCTTTATGGAGAAATAATAAGTTTGGATATTTTCAGGAGGAGGGCGGCACGGTGGAAAACTGGTTAGCACGATGGCTTCACAGTGCAGAGGTCAAGGCTTCGATTCCGGCTCCGGTTCCTGCGTGGAGTTTGCATCTTCTACCTGTGCCTGGGTGGGTTTTGTCCAGGTACTCCAGTTTCTTCCCACATTCCAAAAACATGCATGGCAGGTTGATTGGACGCTCTAAATTGCCCCTCGGTGTGAGTGTGAGCGCGGATGGTTGTTTGTCTCTGTGTGCCCTGGGATTGGCAGAAGCACCGAATACTAATCATTTTCAGCTTTGTAAAGATCTGAGTTTCAATACAGCTTTTCTTTTGGAGCTGCAGTATTATGATAATGCTCTAGTAATGTCTTGAGCGCCAAAATTTGACATTTGCTCTCACCAAACCTAATCAGTATGGACTTAATTACAGAGAATGTCAGCTTCTTTCGAGGTGAAGTGAGAAGCTGTTACAACAGCTTCATTTAATTCCAGAACCCAGCAGGTGGTTTTCTCCCATTTCAAAGAGGCCAGACTTTACTTTTCATAATGTCAGAGGATGAGCGGTCGTTTTTCACCGAGCACTATTTAGAAAGATATAGACGAGTACAGGAGGTACTACTTGGTGAAATTGACATTTTGAAAATGCAACTGTGAAATGGATAACTATATCTGAATGATTTTGACAGATACCACATGAATTTGAAAGCAATACACATTCCGGTGTGATTTTAGTGGATTCGTTCCAGGGTGTGCGTGTGCTGGGTTGTGGAAACAAACGGCCCGTCTCCAACTCACTTTCCTCCCTCTTTTCAAGCCAGATCTATTTCTTTTTCCCCTCTCTGCCTTTTCGACCTTGCAGCACTCCGCCAACCCAGACCCCCCCGCCCCTCTCACCCCTATTTCCAATCCCTCCCTCCTGTAGAGTTTGATTTCTTCAAAACTCAGTCAACATTCTGCCATCTGTGCCTTGTGCTTTGACCCTTTTCTGTAGTACGGGAAGTTCTGGATCTAAGCTCAAGCAAAGTCTACGGGAAGAATCGTATTGCAGTCAGACTGACTGACTGGCTGTTGACACGACAGCTGTGGCAGGAAAACATCAGGGGAAGGAAGACTGGCACAGCTCAGGACAGACAATGCAGGATTGTATGAAGCGGTGATTTTGTGTGCAAAAAGGCCCCATGGGACGGAGACTCGCATGTGTGCACAAACTTGTCCAGCAGAAAAGACGGTAGCAACTGGAGTTTTGCAGCTGTTGTGCAGGCTCGTATAATTCAAGCAGTGGCAGCATGACAACTAATAACGTAGGGCATGAAAACAATTTCTTTTTGAATTTTCAAACCTCAGCCTTTTTTGTCATCCTCCTCCCTCCCGCTGTCCTAAAGGAGGTGGCGGCCCCGCCATTCAACTCCTATCCGAACGAGTACCCACTGAATTGAACACGCCTCCATTTAATCTTTTTTAACAGGCCATTAGAGAGCAATTTACGACACTGCTCTCTTCCCTGGCTCTGGTTTAGATTCCAACTTGGTTACAAGCGCTATAAAAAACCTCTCAAGACGATTCTTGTGATGCTGCATATGAAATAGAATTAATCCGTTCTTAGTTGCATTTGTTTCTATGAGCGTGTTCTTAAATTGTTTTAGGGATGATCAAAATTCCTCCACAGTCCTTGTTTGTACATCTGCAGTGTGTTACGACGCTTTAAATGGCAAGTCGTTTCTGACTTCTTTTTTCCAGTAATTGTCCTGCACTCGGCCTCGGCTTCCAGTATGTACAGTGATGTGGAAAAAAATTATATTTTTTCTACCACTGTGGCAAATCTCTGATTTATGATCTCATATGAATAGAACATTTTCATTTTGAGTTGAAGTGTCCAAGAGAAGCATGTGGCTGCCCGCGTAGTAACTCCCTCACCATTCGCCCCTCCTGCCTCCGGAAATCGATCCCAGTGCTCATTTAGTCCGATCAATCCTCATGGAGAATCAATCTACAACTGATGCTGCACTCATTCAAACCCATCCATGTCAGGAATAACAGTATTGACCCAAGATGTGGTCATTTCGCACACGATGAATGGATTGGCCGCTCCGCCAAATGCTGGCTCGGCTGAGTTTGTCTCCATATGTGTTTTGAATGGGCGTGATGCTGGATGCCCTCTTGGGGGGGCGGACATCATTCCGGTGGGTGCTGAAGGGAGTTACGAGGTGGGGAGTCGAGGGAGAGTTAAAGCAGAGGGATGGTCTCCATCTGTCAGCCTTGCCCACTCTAAAGTGGCCATCACTCAGGATTGATTAGCCACGAGCCCATTAGCCCCGTGGCTTTTTCTCTTTCCTCTTCTTTCCTTTTTTTCACGCTCTCATTCTTCCAGGTCATTCCAGCTAGTGTGTTGCCTTTCACGTAAAACTGTCATTTTTTTAGCACGACCAACGCGGTCAAAAAAAAGGTGGTAAATTTGTACCTTATAGGGCCCAATGGCTTGCCTGAGGTGCAGTACCCTGAAGGGTACACCTTTAAATGGGACACATATTTGGGCTGTTACGATTTGTACCATCCGAATGGAAATATATGGACCTTAGCCTTACATATTTGCAGTCTTTATGGGCTACTCTGCCTACCGAAGGCTACAGATTTGCATACAAAGGACACTCTCTAGATCGGGCATGGGCAACATTATAAAATGAATCTTCTACCACACATCCGTTAAGTTAGAATATCATTCATATCAGTGATCAGCAACTCTTTCAGTTCACGACGACTTACCACAACAGAGAAGATTAAAGGTGAAGTCAACCCGATATTGCAATTGCAATAAACTGATCCATGTGCCTTCACTAGTCTAAACATGACACTCTAATTGCTATTGTGTTTGTGGAATATGAGTTAAGATGCAAAATACAGCCGTTTTTAGCCATCTCAGGCGACTGAATATGACGTTACAACTCATGGCTCAGGCATCTACCAATCACTGGTCCCCTGTTGGTGGGCAGCTAAACTCATATTCCACAAATGTGTTTAGACTAGTGAAGACACAGAACATATTTTTTTGAGAAAGGTTTGGGTTGACTTCCCCTATAAAGGTCCACGTAGGTACCAAGATGTGCACAATCACATGTACCGCTGTAGTACTAGATCATTTAATGGAACTATCAAGGACTTACGGTAATGCTTCACACTTCTTTGAGAACCAAAGAATGGACGGAAAGTACAAAGGTACACAATGAAAGGATTTATTTATGTATTTATTTTATTTTATTTTTTTTTTTACAAAATCCATTGCCTCTTAGTTTAAGGTGCACAAGGTGCTGGATTACAACATTTACTGTTCATTTCTTTAAAGTACGTTCCATACAACAGTGGGCTTTTTTGGAAGGCATGAACATTAGTTTGTATCCTTACATGCGAACATAAAAGGTAAAGAAATTGTCCCTTTCTTTTGTCTAGGCACCAAATTATTCGTACATATGACCTCAACCAACATTAAAGGAAAACTGATCGGTCCAAGATGAGGGTGTGGTCAGTCTGCTTACATGACAAAAAATGAATAAATGCAATTCTGCACATTCATGTGGATCAGCCTCCTCGGGCTATCCACTTCCAAGCGGAATGTAAAGTAGCCAATATGTTGAAGGTTAGTAATGGGAGCAATGGGAATATGTGTTTTGCTGGCGGATAATAATATGTGGCATGTCATCAGTGAGAAGATGCCACAAATAGTTAATGACAATCAAGCCTCCTTTCATAATTGACCTTTACAAATGTGCAGGTTTAGATGTGAATATTTAGAAGGAGATTTTACCACACATAATTACAGGGGATATTCGTGAGACGATTTAATGTGGTCTCAGTTTCTGTTGGAATTGTCTTGCAAGTCTTGTTCATTGTTCCTTCTCCTGCTCATTTTCAAATATTATACATTGGGATTTGGGGTTAATTGTTCATTTGTTCCGGATTGTGTTCAAAATACGTTTGCTGGATTGAGGTTGCGCTTCTAACATTTGATATTCACGATCAATAATCTTATGGCGATCTTTAAAATCAATGTCTGAGTACATTTTGGTCAAGATATTCTTAGTGTAAAACTGATTGATGGACCGTCTCGGCTTTGTTTATACCATAGTAGCATTGGTCAGAGACCAGCTCCTCAGAGAGAATCAGAGAAGAACAATTACGATTCTGTCGTAATAGGAGCGCAATTTATGCAGCTGTTTCAAGCCATTAATGCTACACAAGTGGTGGTCCTCACTGCTTTGCATAAACTACAAAGAGTTGGAAACATTAGCGAGCTACAGGTGATGTAACCATGCACTATACTGTATAATGAGAATGATACTCATTGACTTGTAGTACCGCCTTCTGAGTCCTCATCAAAGTATTAGTTACAGATAGTAACAGTATGTGCTGATACATTAAGGATACCAAGGCTGACAGCAAATATGAGTATAAAACAAAATGCTAAGGGAAAGCGAAACTAATAAACTAAGGATGCGCTGGTGGACCCCAAAAGATTGCAATAGCTGGCATGCAGGTGTACAGCAGCAGGCTCCGCCCACCATTGATCACAAATTAAATTGAATGACAAGGAAAGCAAATGAGCACTGACACAAGTTATGAGCATAGCAATTATTCTATTGAATTTGAATATAAGCAAATACTTTCCCCCCAAAAATTACAAAACAGGATCCATGCTGAAGTTATGCTTATTTGTTAGCTATAAAAAAAAATGTAATTGAATGGAGTCATAGCTTCATGTTGTGGACAAGCGGCAGGAGAACATCATTCTTTGAGATACTTATTAGCGTGTACTGTTTCATGAGAAAGTAAGAATATATCTGTGTTGGACTGGCAAAACTCCGGCCCATTAGGATTATTTTTGAAAAGTTCTAAAATGGGCCAATAAAAGGCCTACCTATAATACTTTTTAGGAATAAAATCTCTGCTATGTTGTTGGTGAACACTTAGACATACAACCCTATTTTAATGACGGCCATTATGGTGGTGGTTGGGAAGTTTAGTAATTTTTGGTGTATAAATTTTTTCAACTACTGGATTAGCTCGCTGATACTGTGATGTGATGATGCACTCATGTGAGGGTAGAGCTCAAACTTGAAAGCACATCGGACAAGCCAGTTTTCCAAGGATAGAAAACCAAAGACCTCCCATCCCCTGATGAAGAGTGGAGAACTTTTGGTAACTCTGTATCGCCTTACATACAAGATGAGGCTTTCTACATGGGATGCATGGAGGAGGAGACAGAAAATCAATCATTTCCATAAAGTACATTACTCAGTCTACTGGTTTCTTAGCTATGCAGCTGTTTTTTTTAATCACAGACATAAAAGCAAGGGCCAAGACACTGTAAGCGCTTGCTCAAAGTATTTAAATAAGTGTAAATAGAGGAAACAAAAAAGGATGAGTCCTACATCGCCTGTCTTCTCTAACCCTTTTCCGTTGTCTATATACGTAAGTGTGTTTAGCTTACAACAAATGACCAAGTATATAAACAAACGGGCATTAGCCATGCTGTCACAGTGCCATTTCAATGTAGTGAGAAGTGATTTGTGTCTCGTTGGCGCCGCATGTCTCTTATTAACTACAATACAGACTGTAATAAACGGTCCTCCCGTCTGTGCTGTTGGAAAAGATCATTTGAGGTGGTAAAAGGATGTTGCAAACAAGCTAAACTACTGTAGATACTGCAGACTTTCCGGTTACAAAGTGTCTTGAATGAGTAGCATTATGGCAGAGTAACTTTCCACCAAGAAGTGTGGAATGAACTCCTTTCAAGTCATCTTCTCTTGATGCGAGTGTCCTAAAAAAAAAAACATGCCGAATTCAGGGACATAATAAAAAAGTCTTCAATTACAAGAAATTACAAACGTACATGCACCTTACTCACACTGGCCCAGATAAAGAATACAATAGAATGTGGAAAGGTTAGATACCCAAGAAAATAAAAAGCATGGGGAAAAAAAATAATTATAATTATATATATATATATATAAATAAAAGATTATATTGCTCAGATTATGGAGCTGACTAATTTATTACGGCACATAGTTTTCTGACGCAATTTATCAAGTATTTTAAGTTTGGCCAGTTTATTATTCATTTTGGGCTTGCCTGTACATGATGTGATGCAATGCACCACCACTACAATCTTGCAATCACTACAATAGTAAGCACTTTGTTAAAATGGCCAATGCCAATCAAAACTCGGTATTACTCTCATTGTAAAAAATATGCCTGGCGGTATGATTTCTGTCGGCCTGTCGTGGACTCTGCACATGTGTTTATCAGTGAGGGAATCTATGAATTTGATGCCACCGCGCGTAATCAGACAGCAATCAAATGCAATCCCAACAGCATCCTCTTTTCCTATATACCCTGCATCCATCTTCTCATCTCCCATCGCGAAAATGACAGGCGCTTTAAAGGTCGACGTGATGAGATGCATATTTCTATCGTAGAGCGACTAACAGACTAGGCACTTTATGCTCACAGACAAACAAATGTGGCATGTTATCTAATACAGAAAGAGCATCTGAGATACTGTATAACAATCTGAAGCAGGATTGAAACCAATAGTGCAGAAAATTGCCCCATAAATGTTGAATGAGGCATTTTTTTTTTGTTGTTGTTTTCCAACCAGCGCAGTGACAAACCACAATGTCACACTGCGATTGCAGCGTGCCAAGAATGCAGACAAACAAATTGACAGGCACGCTGGAAAAGTCTTCCTCACTGACACCTATTGAACAAACAAGTGGATCATGTTGCCTCTTGTTAAAAGCTGGGTCAGTTCACAGTGACATGGTTGAAAGAATCAACATGTGGTGGGAGGGAAGCTCGAGGAAGAATTCTTCAACATTTTGAACAAGGATTTGAAAAAGGAGCTGCGACCTATCTCAAGATGCAATTTGCTACACACTCATCACGAAGATCCTTAACAAGACTGGTGGAGCTTTCGTCTCGAATGTCCTCTCTTCCTGAGATGGCCTTACATATACTGCATGTTCGTAATGATTTGCCTCCAGAAGCTAATTTAGTCATAACAAGGAGGTGGTGGATTGGTGCTTGTTTTACCAACCGGAATCCAAGCAGTTGAAATAAGCGTGAGTGCATCTTGATAAAAATAGATCTGCAGATGTTTCAGAGAATGCCATTTAAGGACATGTATCATTGAGACAATATTTTTGCCCTGAAGCCAAATGATCATCTATTAAAAGACTGGAATGTGTTGGTTTTGTTTTCAGCTAATTAAAGCAAATTTGTCATCTGTGTGCATGACCCAAATGCGCGACAGTGGAACCTCCAAATTTGTATACATCAAAGGCTGTGTAAAACTGAATCCGACCAATTTGCTGTAGCGATCGCCTAAGAACAACCGAAAAGGCCATCGTCGGTGATAAGTCTCACGAGATATCATTATACCTCACTCGACCTTGGTTCAGCAACCATCGAGGGATTCATTATGTAAGTGTTTTAATTTGTTTGGCTTCATGCGACTTTTTTCAACGCCATATTATAAATCAGACCGACAAAGAGGGATAACATCGTGAAGATGTATTCGTTGAAGACTACAGACATCTCCAGAAAAATTTCCAGGGACTTGTTTGACTTTCGCCAAATTTACAAGTTGTGGATATCTTTAAAATAATTAGTGTCACGTGATTATTTGCGAAAATTTTTTTTGATCAGTTTTACATTCAAAATCTTCTCTTTGTATTGTATTCAATTAAATATAGGTTGAACATGATTTGCAAATTAATGTATTCTGCTTTTAATTGCATGTTTCAGATTGACCCCAATTGGGGTTGAATTACAACCATATATATTTCCATATTCAGCATCCAAGTAACAGTGACCTACATTTGCAGTTTAGATGAATTATTTTAATTGGTTGCACACACCAGACATTGCTCGATTTGGATGTGCGTGGGGTGACAATTCTCCACTGATATTTAAGATAATAAAATTGCAATGTCATCTTGGATCTGAAAAAAACTTAAAGACATGCAATAGGTCACTACAAATAGCATGAAATGGAGAAATGTTGCAGCCCAATGCATCACTAAGGATGGAAGGACTCAGGTTCAAGCTTAAGGTTGTCATGATCCGCGTCGGGCATGACAGGTTTTTTGTTATTGTTTTTTCGTTCCATGCTTTTGTGTTATTGTTTTGCTTGTTTTCGGGGCGTTTTCCCTCAGCACTCATCCTCGTCAGCCACACACCTGCCCCCCGTTAACAATCACACACCTGACTCCCATCTGCTCCCCTAATCAATGGACTATTTAACCACCCCTTGCCGACAGCTCAGCGTCGGAACGTTACTCCTTACCAGGACTGTCACGGACGCTTCCCGATCTCGGTCTTGCGCTCGTTCACGTTCATGTACCTCAGTATTTGTTCACTATCGTTGTTCCTCGTCCTTGACCCAGTTTAGTTTGTCTTTGTTATTTTGCACCCTGCCCCGTTTGTTTGTTCACGCCACGTTGTTTGTCCTCGTTTGATTACTTTAATAAATTCCCTTTAGTTTACCCTTTGCCCTGCTTCCTCACATTCTGGGTCCACCTCCTCCTCGCCGACCGGCGACCGAACCTGACAAAGGTAAGGTAAGTGGGTGGGTTGCACTATATTGATTGATACATTGCTCGAGATATACTACATGATTTTCAACCCAGTAAATAACATTTTGGACTGGCGCAATATTAACCATCTATCATATTATCCAATATGCAACAATTCTTTACCTCAACACCTGTTGTTGGCTTGCAGACTACGGTATTCATTTCACAGCGCGTGTGACCACGGAATGTCGTAGGTACAACTAAGAGAGTGGTTTACGCTTATAATTAATTAATAACAAGTACACTTGAGTGGTTGTTAAGAATGTAAAAAAGTATGTTAAGATTTTATCATTGTCCGAGTCGGACCTGGAAGACATGAACTCAGTAAAAAACTGTATTGTAATGGAACGAAATCGGAGGTCGACCAGTGCCCCGGAATGAATAGTGTGCTCCATAAGGAGAATCAGACATATTTAAGTATCTGTTGTCCCACAATGTAGCACAATGACCAACCCAAAAGCATATCAGAGATGAAAAAGGGGCTTGAGATTTAATGCACACTAAGCCTACTCAATGGGATTACATTCTAAAAACGATCAAATGTGATTGCGGTGACATGCAGTTGGTGGAGTTTATACAACATTGTGGCTGGCAGAGAAAATCAAGTGCGTCTTTTGCTGCATTGGCTCTGATGTTGGGAGTAGAAAACATAAGCTTGTCATGGAGCGCTTTTTTGCCTCATTAAATCTGCAGACGTGCCCTACTTTTTCTCCCCCCCCCCCATCTTCCTGCATTGGACTCGGTTACTTGTGAGCAGATTTGGTGGAGGATGCGTGGGGGTGTTTCATTAAATATCAATTTATTCAGCTGTGTTACTCAACACAACGTGAGCACGTCTTATCCACGTCCTTGACTGTTCCATGTTATACGTGTCCGAGCCCATGTTTCTGTCCTCGTTGCATTACTTCTCCATCCTGTTGTGCTTCCAGCAGATCTCCTTTATCTTCACAAGCCCTGATAAACTTGCATTTTCAACATCCCCATCCCCCCCTTTTGTTCTCCGAGCGGTCCTCCCTAGCATGACATTGAGCAGCCCTGAATTCCAGCTCAGCCACACCCATATCCCCAGCCCCCCATTCAGCCTCTCTGGTCCCATCGCGCCCCATTTTTCCCTCCTCCATCACAGTCCGTAAGCTGTCAAAACACTGCACTGCCTTCTCAATATCAAAGTCCAGTGGAACGCACAAGCCTGTGTAATGTAGCTGCGATCGAATTCCAGTGCGTGCCAGAAACACGCAATCGTGTTAGGAGTGCAAAACAAATAAAGAGCTGTCAATTTCCTGAGTTTCTTCTCGGACGACAGTGGACAAGTGTTAGTTTTGAGGAAAAGCCAAGACATTTAGTCTTGATGTGTGACGTAGACGAGGACCATTGACGGACAGACGGGTCTTGACAGTTGGCTGCGTTACATAAGCACTCATGCAAACCCAGGGATGAAATGTCTTCCTTTTCATTTGGGAGTATTACTCAATTCATTCCAGTGGTTCTGCAGCTGTGCTGCATGAACACGCTGCTATGCTCATTTATTTCTGAGATATAATGAAACTGAAACAAACCAAAAAAATAAAACAAGTAATATTTTGTATTTAAGTGTATATGTGTGTGTTTTTGTTCTAATAGTTGTTTTATTAGGACTATAAGTACCCCCCCCACACACACACACAATTTCCACTTTTTAAAAATGCCTACGATATGTATTTTCTGCTGACTGGTCATTTAAAATGCATAGTCTTGTCTGACCTTGTCTGAGAGCCTTTCTACATTTGTATGGTTGGTGGTGTTTTGTGTGTGAGTGTTGGAATGAAATCACCTTCAATTCTTTAAAGAGAACATTTCAGGCATTTGCATTCAATTTCCACATTTAATAGCTGTCTAATTTTTAATTTCCACGAGGAAAGTGTTTCACAAGGAACATGGCTTGTTTTGGCAGAAACAGAACTAATGTGTTGACTTAAAAAAAAGTAACTGGTGTAATGTAAGAGAGGTATCAGTAGGAAATAAGACTAAATTTACTGGAATGTTATTTTCAGAGGTTTCATGTTTGCAGTATTGAGACTTAAAATTCATATTGCATTGTTTTGTCGTTAAACGTGTACAATCCTTACATGGAAGAAAAAAAAACACCTGAACAAATCAATTTTACTGATCGCATAATTCAAAAAAAGACAAAATTCATTTGAGAGTTTTGCTAGGAAATAATTTGCCTCCACAAATATTGGACAGTCATTGAAATATTTGAGATTTCACATTTTCAGTCATGTTTTTTTTTTGGTAATGTATTTTTCAATGAAGTTTCTTTCATATTTCAACAAAAACAAGAAATACAGATAACATGATAATAATATTCATTATTATTATTAATAATTTTAATTGTCATCAAGCGGTGATGATCCCGTGTTGACCAATGTTTATCATAGTGGTCCCCTTGAAGTAGCACTCCAGCATGTATCCCAATGAAAGGTTACAAATTGTTGCATGTTATAAAAATATAATTTTGTACCCCTCACAAATTCCCTAATGGACACACACAAAAAAATACACATTGTACCTATAATATGCGGTGGAAATGTGGTGAATAAGACCTTTGTCCCCAGTCCACAGGGGACCTTCCATAAAAGGTCCATGTTTTTGGAAATTTAATGAGGCGATTCACACGAGACTTGTCTTTAACTGAAACTTGCAAATGACTCTTTTCGATCACAATAAAGCTGAAGCCACTTAATTTTTTGCATCAACAATTTGTTTTGTACACTTAACCCATTTATGAGGCGCAACCATGTCAGGCTCATGTAAATGAAGTGTAAACCTTATTGACCTCGACTCAAGCAGTCTGTGAGCACCACCAGCTGCTGTGGACTTGCCGCCATCATATTGATTAGTGTTGTGCTTGCTTTAATCAGGGGTCCTCTGCAGCCACTGACAAGTTCAGTGCCAGAAAGCTGAGTCAGGGCCAATTCACCGTGCAGACAAGGGGCCACGCTGAGCCCTCCCCCACAACGTGAATGCCAACCAAATCATTTATCAGCAATCAGAGCAATGTGCATGGGGGAAGGGCAGGAGGCTGGTATGTCACTATGACACAACTGTGCTTTTTTTTTACGAGTCTATGTGAGACATGATTGTAACTGTCTGATGGGATTTCACACACCCGCTTGTACAGTGGAATCGGTGCCAGGCAGTCAGATGTGTTAACGGTAATGTGCAATGACTAACAGAAGCCTCCTCTAAAGCGCTGTCATTCAGCCACCCATGACTTACCACACACTGTGCTTCCCTCAGCCCTCAACAATGGCACCTCTTGTGCAATGTGGGGCAAAATGTCGCTCACTGGCTAATGAGCAAAGTCGCTTTCTGTTCAAGGTTTGTGTTGAAGTTTGTTACTTTCCCCACCCCCACTATCTCCAGCAGTGCAAAAAAAAAAAATGAAAGCAAGAGGATGAAGTTCTGTTTTTGCATTTCGATTATGCTACACCAGTGTGCAACAGAAACCCCCCTGTTTTCCCAGCTTTCACTATGACACATGCTTTACATCCAACACAAGTAAGAGTAAAAAGTCCCTTGACGATCTGAGGCTGGCCGACAATTTAATCTTTCCTTGTTGTGTCAAAGGAAAGGACAGATGTGGGTCAAAAAGCACACAGCAGCTTAAACAGAAAGGGGGAAAAAAATCCCCAGTGCCACTTTTTAAAATATGTGTTTCAACCACAAAGTGGTGCCCTGGTTTAGGAGGACTTATGGATTTCTTCACTTTAAGGTCACGGATGTCATGATTTAAAATGGGAAACATTCTTGGCTATGGAAAAAATGATGAGACTCTCTTTGTATTCATGCTGCAGCTTAATATAGCAGACAGTAGATTATAGAGTCTAAAGAAGCTTTGTTGTTCATTGCCAAGAGTCAGTAAAACAGCATCCGTCCGTGTCTTTTGTTCCGCCGAGAGTCAAGTTTCGAGAAGGCTGAACCCCAAATGTCTTTGTGGGGTCCGAAAGCGGCCACTGGGACATGCTTTTTACCCAGCATTGCTCAAGCATAAATGTGGCCTCCTGTTGTGCTCCCTGGAAGTTTTTGTGGGAAGCTCTTCAGCAGTCTCCTCTTTCAGTTTATCCAACATCTCAAAGACAAATGATTCACCACTGTCCTATTCAACCAGGGGTTGATGTTTTCTTCCCTCGATGAAAAAGCGAAAGCAATTTCGAATGGGAAACAGAGTGAATTTGATCGAGAGAAAAAAAAAAAAAACGTTTTACAGGAAATGCCTCATGTTGAGCAAATGGTTTCCTTCTGCTAAACAGCCTTCTTATTTCTCACACATTCTGAATATCGCTGCCATCGGGCTCACTTTTCAGGAGACCAAAAATGTTTACTTCCTCAACGGTTTGAGCAAGCAATAATTTATAATTAAAAAATAAATAAATAAAGTAAAAAATGTCTATAATAGTATAGATTTATGGAAAAAAAATATTTACTAAATGATGACATAGGACCAATATGCATCCACATTAACACCGGCATATGCTCACTTGCCAAACATTAGGTGATGCTGCACAATCAAATGATATTCAATAATACATGAGCTCAGCTGTATTAAATATCCTAAATATAAGGCTACGACGACGTCCTTTGTTTTGAGTGAGACCAACATCAATGACAACAACACGGATGACAGCCATTTCTGCTTGTGTGCCAACAGTAGGAAGTAACAAAGGCAATGTTTTCACGTGATGTTCTTGATCTTGTGATGTTTTCAAAATTTTGAACACACTACAGAGACAAGATATTTGATGTTTAAACAGATAAACTTTATTTTTAGCAAGGTAAAAAAACTTTTAGGGCTGTAACACATTCCAAAAAAGCTGGAACAGGTCACAAAAAAGAACACCTTTTTGGAACATCCCACAGGTTGAACAGGCTTATTGGGAGCTGGTGGGAGCCATGATTGGGTATGAAAGTAGTTTCTTTGAAAGTAAAGATGGGGGCAAGTCAAAGAGTTGAAGGACAATGTTCCTCAATATACAGTTGCAAGAAATTCAAGAATTTTATCATCTACGCTCCATAATATCATCAAAAGGTTCAGAGAATCTGGACAAGTCGCTACATGCAAGCGGCAAGCAAGGCCGAAAACCAACATGGAGGATGGGAAAGAAATCCACTTGTGTCCTCAGTTGCAAAGTTTTTACTGAATGTTGTTCAAAGCAATTATGTCACACGGTGGTAAATATTACCCTGTCACAGTTTTTTTTTGTTGCGGCCATAAAGTGATAAGTTAATGACTATCTGCTAAAAACATAGTTTATCAGTTTAAACATTAACTATATTGTCTTAATGGTGTATCCAATTAAAGATAAGTTGAACATGATTTTGAAAATCATTCGATTCTCTTTTTATTTACATTTTACAAAAAGTCTCAACTTTGATGGAACTGAAATTTCGTGAACAAGACCTTGAATTATCATACTAACACACTCACAATTGTTTTTAAAAAGGCTAGAGCAGCCGTCATCCGTACTCCCATACAGTCACATCGAATGGAATGGCAAAATAATATAAAACAGGGTGAAATCTCAAGCAAAGCACATTTTAATGACATCACAAATTATTGTCAGATGCTGCACATTCACATTGACACACATAATCAGCTGAACGGATCGCGTTTTTGTGAGTCACACTGGAAGTGTGTGTGCCTGCGTCAGTAGGAAGCACCTCTCGGCTACTGGCGAAGAGCTCCACATGCTGATGTCACCTCTTGGCACGACTTTGTGATCTTTGGACATGATCAGCAATTGTGCCACAGCCAACCGGTCAGCTCATTGGGTTTGACCCCGGCCACTGATGTCATGTAGCAGGAATGCAAACAAGTGGGCCGATGCCGTGTTCATGTGCAGGTGTGTGTGTGTGTGTGCGTGTGTGTTGGAGTGGTGGGGCAGCAGCCACGCTACAGTACTGTTTATAGAGCTCGGCTGTTGTCGGGGCAGCACCAACGGCCTGCCAGCTGTGACCGTGTTGATTTTTCACCGGACAAGCTGTATATTTAGTGAACTCGCTGCTGACTGTGTGTGAAGTTGCTGTGCCAACATTTGCCCTGGCCTCCTGCCTCTCAAGCGCACCCAAAAAGTGCCACTTTTTTTGCTGAGTAGTAAAAGACAATATTTTACCACATCCTTATTTTTCATGATTTTAATGAAAAGTAAGTGGGGCTCTGTTGGTGTTTTACCAGGCAGTTAAACCTGCCACACACTATCAGCTATCCGCCGAGAAAAAAAGCCTGTTGGTTCAGCAGCCAATTGAATGGAACAGACAAGCACACAAATACAAAATGAAAACACTCACAGGGAACATGGAGAAGATGCTCACACAAAACTAAAACCTGCCGCACATTGGAGTAATCTGAGAAGTAAAAAGTCATTTTTGCTAGGCCGCTGAGTGTATAAAATAGATGAGTTTTCTTGAATCAGGAGGCCTTGGGAGAAATACGTAACGTGTGTGATTTTTAAAGTTTTAGCGGTGACTCCATGAAACAGTGTTATGCCATCACATACATGGCAATTAAGCGAAATACAATATTTATATAATAAAATAACATTTACTTGTTTTAACTTTATGGTGCAATATGTTTGTGTTTTATCTTCAAGAAATTTTGGTGTTTCGATTTTTTTTAGGTACAATTGTTCTTAGCTTTTATGTGGAATGCATTTTTATTGAATATTTTTGCGTACATTCTTTGAATTCCTATTTTTAAACACAGTGTTAATGTTCAAACTGTGCATAATGTTACAGTGGCTTCGAACAACTTTAAACAGACGTTTTACGAATAGAACCTGCCTCGTTTTTGCTGAACACTTGTGTTTAGTTTGCAACTTCATTTCATTGTTGGTTATCATCGTGATACTTGGAGAGCTCAAATTTTTCTTAGGTGGTGCTTATAAAAACAGAGCACCATTGCTGTAAATTATGTTCAACATTCAATGTGAAACTCTTAATGTGCTATTGACATTGTGAACCTTGGCAGGGCAAACGACTTCTCAGATTACACTGTTTATTTCATGGCTCTTTTCACCTGATACCTTGCGTAGATTAGAATGACAAAACAAATGCATTTTGTGGAAGAGCAAATGGAGGATGGAAAAAAAAAAAAAATTAATTAAATTAATCGCAG